>NC_080860.1:933500-1243000 GCF_030435755.1 Ochotona princeps | reverse complement strand
AACTGAATGTTAGGTGCTAATAATTAAGTGAAAGTCAATTGTAAGTGCGTCTGTGTGCATACATAAATACACCTCCAGAAAGATATAAAATAGTGAAAATGGAGTGAATCTCCAGATTTTGGAAGCACAAGGACATATTTCTCACAAAATGTAAAGCTTCACCATGTATTATTTCAGATTGCATGTCTATTTCTATAGGAATCTGTCTTGCAGATTTTACTAACTAGCCCGTTTCATCATTTTTTAGCAGTATACATTAGAAATAACTTTTTATGTGATGAGCTGAAGGCATAGTGAGAATTTAATGTATTTCTCAATTATCAAAAGAAATTGTATTAGAAATTTTTAAGCTATTTAATTTGAATTTATATCAAGGTATTGCAGGCGCCCGCGAAATATTTAAAAGTTGAACAGTGGAAAAACACCACCTTTCCCCAGACCTAATCTTGTTGTCCAGCAGAAGTCGTGTTTGCTTCCTTAAGCTGTTTCCTGTCGTTGTCTCCATAGGCGGAATAAGCTAGCGCTGTTAAAACTTCCCTTGCAGCAAACATCAGGCTTCCCCAGGTGCGGAGCCCCTAGTGGGGAGCCCGGGTCCTATCTGAGGACAGGTGGGCGGGTTCTGCAGCGCGGTGCTTCCTCTGTGGGCCCTGAGGCAGAGGAGGAGCCTCGCCTTCTGCCAGCACTCCTGTCTGGTGTCCACGCATTCTGTGTAATTTAAATCCCTGGTTCTTTACTGGAGCACAGAGTGATTCACCTGTTGGACCGAGCATGGAGCAGCTGGACGGAGCACGGAGCAGGCAGCCCGGCCCTGTGTGTGTGCCATCACCTGTCAGATGGAGCACGGAGCATGGAGCAGCTGGACGGAGCACGGAGCAGGCAGTCAGGCCCTCTGTGAGCCATCACCTGTTAGACGGAACACAGAGCAGCTGGACAGAGCATGGAGCAGGCAGTCAGGCCCCCTGTGAACCATCACCTGTTGGACGGAGCACGGAGCAGGCAGCCCGGCCCTGTGTGTGTGCCATCACCTGTCGGACGGAGCACGGAGCAGGCAGTCGGGCCCCAGTAGAAGCTTAGGAGCTCCTCCGGGCACTCCCACCTAAAAGGTGTGTTAACCACTGTGCCTAGTGCCTGTTAAGCCAGATATTGTGAGTAGCAGACTGCAAGCTTTCTCTTCAAGGACAACTACGTGTGGACAACACAGGCAGGAATGATTGAAGAGTGTTGCAGTGGTAGGCAGTAAGAAAGGATACCGGGAAAGTTTAAACCTTTGCAGTAAAAATAACCTGCTTTCCACCTTGACCGTGTCGCTTAATAACTCCATAATACATCACCAAGCCCCAAATACCATCTTCTCATTATTTCTGAATTGGAGACTCTTTCTTAGGATCATCACGAGAAGTAAACTATCTATTAGAAACACAGGAACACGGGGCTAGACACTTGAGAACCGTTCAGGAAATGTTACCTGCTTATTTTACTGCAATTGAGATGGTGCCCATGACCAGAGGGAAGACAGGCGGGAGCCACTCATGTCTGTCGCATGGTTGCCCAAAGCAGCCCTCCCCGTCCGCCCTCACTCCCCATCACCAGCGCCCAGAGCCTGCTGGATGCTCCGTGGTGTGGATGGCGCTGCACAGGCTTCCCGTCTGGCTTCTCCCACTGTGCAAGCAGGTGAACAGCTGTCCAGGAGACTGGGAGTCTGAGGCTGTCCTGACCACCAAGTGGCTGAACCACACAGGCACTCGCTTGCTTCACACCGTGACCTTGCCAACATGTAGCCGAAGGGCTGCTTCTCTGCTCACCGTCCACTCACGCAAGCACACCACCTCCCTTCTCCACTCCAGCAACTGCATCCCCGAGGGCGTCCTGTTTGCTGGCTTGGGATGATTTGGGGCAGAGGAAAGGCCTAACAGGACACTCCAGGGTAGAGACGAGAGGGTAAGGGCATGCACGCATCCCCTCCTCCCTGCCGGCTTGCCTGGTCTCTGGCAGTGCCTGCTTCCCTGCCCATGGGCCCTGCTCCAAGCACCAGCTCCAACAGGGCTTTGGTCGCATGTTCTCTCCTGTTCTCTCTCCTTCAATTGCTCAGAGCCTGGCAGATGCTCCTGCAGCCTCAACGTCTGTGCCCACACCTCAGCCAACAGTGTCTCCATCTCACACTCTTCTGTTCTATGCCGAGTCCCCCAGTGCAGCCACAATATGTGGGACAAAATCTTGGCTAGGCTGGCTGATCTGTTGGTATAAATCCCAGCTCCTTTCCAAGGGGTAGAAACCAAGAAAAGCAATGAAGAAACAGGGCTGCCGCTTTCCAAGCCAGCAGCCGACGGCTTCAGAGTGGGCCGCTGCTTCTTCCCAAGCCAGCAGCCACCTGATTCAGTGGGCCGCCGCTTCCCAAGCCAGCAGCTGACGGCTTCAGAGTGGGCCGCCGCTTCCCAGGCCAGCAGCCGACGGCTTCAGAGCAGGCAGCCACTTTGGTTTGACCCCTCTGTAACTATACGATGAGACTCAGGCTAGATTCATTACATGTTGCTGCTTTCCCACTGAAAGACCTCCGAAGCAGCTCAATCAGCTCTGTCTGATACGGATAATTACAGTGGACCTTAGGCATCACACAGAGAGAAAAACAGATCTGCAAGAACCGCTAATGGAACTTGCTCCAGAGGGAACTGGAACTCACCACCTCCCAGCCACAGCTGGATGTCCCAGGAACAGGCGGGGCCGAGCGATGGTGCTGAAGAAGCCCTTGCAGGTGCTGGATTAGTCTCCTGTGCAGGTTCCTCTCAGTCCGGCAGAGCCGGGGGAGACACACATACCAGCTCTCACCCCACAGCAACCGGCAGAGCTGAGCTTCTGCCCAGGGGACGGCATCAAAGACCTAGAGAATCAGGGTCGTGGGGGCCGGGAGGCATCTCAGACGCCACAGAGCACAGAAGAGGAAAAGACAGTTTCCTCAATTACAAGGAAAGTCCTGTGGCAAGCGCTCGCCGTCCTGGACTGAGAACATGACATGCTTCCGGAATTAGCACATCAGGGCTCTGTGCTCAGCGGGCTGTAGTGGCCTTGGCAGCGCTTGTCGTGCGCTCCCTGAAGCTCTCCGTGACTGTTCCTTCACCTCGGCTCATGGGGACACCCAGCCTGGCGAACAGCCCGCGGGTCTGGCCACCGCTCAGCTTTCTGTCGTCCACCTCAAGGTGGTGCTGCTGCTGCCAGGGTCAGCACAGCCTTCTCTCCCTCAAGGCTTTCTTGGATCAACTCGGAACAGCTAGTCCTACGCGCTCACATACATGTGGAACAGCTAGTCCTACGCGCTCACACACGTGTGGAACAGCTAGTCCTATGCGCTCACACACGTGTGGAAGTTAGTCCTACGCGCTCACACACGTGTGGAACAGCTAGTCCTACGCGCTCACACACGTGTGGAACAGCTAGTCCTACGCGCTCACACACGTGTGGAACAGCTAGTCCTACGCGCTCACACACGTGTGGAACAGCTAGTCCTATGCGCTCACACACGTGTGGAAGTTAGTCCTACACGCTCACACATGTGTGGAACAGCTAGTCCTACGCGCTCACACACGTGTGGAACAGCTAGTCCTACGCGCTCACACACGTGTGGAGCTGCGGCTGATCTGCCAGGAGCCGTCCTGGGTGACAAAAAGCAAGAACCTTTTGTTCTTCATTGCAAGATAGGAACTCCCGTGTCAGATTTGGACACAGTCTTAAACAGCGAGAAAAACGCACCAAGACACGTGTGGGAGAAGTGGATGAGAAAAAGGCTCAGGGTTCGGAGGGCACTTTTGTTCCAGGCTGCCAGGGTTGTTTAGAACCGCTCTAGGCAGAGAAGGAAGTGCTCCGGCCCTTGGTGCCCCAGGCACAGGTCATCTGTGTCGCTGAATACGGTCAGTCAGGCTCCCACACTGATGTGCAGTTACAAATAACTGGCTTAAGGCAAACATTCAGATCCCGACAGACCCTACCGCGCACGGACCGGGCTGTGCTGCGCAGTGCTGCGTTAGGATTTTACAGCGAGACTAGCAGCCATGGCCAAGGGTGCTGAGGAGGCCAGTGCACTGCCTTCTGGGCTTCCCAGCCCTGCTCTCTCTAACACATCACCCCCAGGCCTGTAAGAGATGCTGTGTACACAGAAGGGCTAGCCCTGGGTCAGCAGCAGAGGGGCGGGCCGACGCAGCCCAGCACAGCCACTGCTCCAGGCCGGAGGGCCCTACAAGCTCCTGTTCCTACACCTTTGTTTCTCGCAACTTTGATTTTTTTGTTTTCTCAGGACCAAGAGCATCCCTCTCTGGACTGACACTTTAGTTCTCACATGGGAATAGTAATGTTTCCTCCAATTGCTCTCAAAATGTTCTCGGGGCTGCATACTTGCAAAGCTTCGAGAAGTTCACCGGTGTGCTGGGAAGGCTGATGCCTGGGGTCACCCACTCATGCCCATCCTGAAGTGTGCCAGCTTTGTGACCCTGGGTAAGCTGTCATTTGCTGTCATGTATTACTTCCGGGATCATGGGTAAGTTTCTGTTTGCTGGCAAGGAGTAGCTTTACGGTCTTCAGTTGCCTGACCTCTGTGTGACTCTGTTCCGTCACACTGGCACTCCAGGCATGGGACTGAATGAAATTAAATCTGCTAACATAGGGCAGCCACACTTAGCAGCATTCAGCATGCGGCCGGTCCTCAAAAGAGATTAGCTGTTAAAGAGATTGTGTTAGGAAAAGCTGAATTCCACACACAAATGAGCAGGGAAGGAGCTGTAAGATTGTGGTATATTTTAAATTAAACTTATTAAAATACTTATTTCATTGTACTTGAAAGCCAGGGTTAGAGAGTGAGAGACAGAGAGAGAGAGAGATCGTCCATCTGCTGGTTCACTCTTTAAATGGCCACAAAGACTAGAGCTGAGTCAGTCTGCAGCTTGGACCCAGGAGCCCCCTTGGGGTCTCTCAAGTGCAAAGGCCTTCAGTATATGTGCCAGGCACTTGGGCCATCTGGATCAGAAGTGGAGCAGCCAGGATTCGAATTACTTCCCGTAGGGGATGCTGCCACCGAAAGCATAGGATTAGTCTATAACACCATGGCTCTGACAACAATTTAAAGTTAAGAAAATTATTTGAGAAAGAGAAGGAATGAAACAGCTGGAGTCCATGGGTTCACCCCCCAAATGCCTACAACAGCCAGGATGGAGCAAAGCCTAGACCTAGCCCTCAATCCAGGTGTCCCAGGTGGAAGGCAAGAACCCAGTCCCATGAGCCTCCAACCTGCTCATCCCAGTGTCTGTGTTGGCAGGAAGCTCGAATCAAGACTGAGGCCACACGGCAGGAATGGCCATGTGAGTGGAGCAACCCAGCCCATCCCAGGCCCTCTGCATTTGGCAGGAGTCTGCAGCCTGTAGGCAGCTTTGGACGGACTGGTGAAGACACTGGCATGAAACATAACCCTCCTCCCGGACCATTCTTCACCTTCCTCTGGACCTGTCCGTTGAAGTGGAAAGCCTGGTGAGCCGGAGGCCAAGCAGAAAGGATGCAAGGGCACGAGGCGACAGCTGATTGGAGGCAGCAGGGAGCGCTGGCTGAGTGGGTGGGCGCAGACAGGCACATGCCTAGACAGATCACCGGCAGACAGGTCATTGGCCGAGACACAGATGCCAACCCAGTCACGGGCACACACACACTCATGCACTTCCTTAACAAACACAGCTACGTTGGGGAAAACTAAGAAAAGGAGACATCCCAGGAATGCCCAAAGGTGCCTCGCTGGATTCCCGAGAGTAGCAGGGGGAAGCCTGCGTGGCCTCCCGTGAAGACCGAAAGAACAGAGTGCCACCGCCTCACTGTGGGGCTGAGGCCCTGGCGTCAGCCAGAGCAGGATCTAGTTCTGAAAGACATGAAGACCGGGCCCTTTCTGCCACACTCTGAGGGACAAGGGAAGAGAGGAAGCCAAGTGTTGGAGGCCAACACACCAAGTGAGGCTTTGCAGAAAGGTTAGCTTTTAATGCCACGCTGGTGATGGCTGGGGTGACAGGACTGGAGGCTCTGTGGGAAGAGAGATCCAGTGTGTGAGGGGTGCGGCCAGCTGAAGGCCAGACTCGCCTAGCAGGTTAACTGACAACAGACAGCATGGAAACGGAGTTTCCACAGCCCTTGGTGCCATTCGAGTTGGCGGAATGTACAAAACCGGCTCCAGAGGTTCCTCACGTGCGCCCAAGCCCTCCTGCTTCTCACGCCATCCATGCTCATTGGCAGTGCAGAAATGGCTCTTCCAGCTGCACAAGCCTGGCCCTTCCTGCTTCCTGTTGTGCTAGCTTAGGTTAGTTAACTACAGGAAAAATTTCAGCTCCAGCAGCTCTCTCCCTGCCTCCTGCAATTAGTCATTGAATATATGGAAACGCTACTCTGTAAGGCTCTCAATCTGATGAGAGGATGAGAGCTTAGCACCCCCTGACTGCCCCATGGCACAGTGACTCCTGGAGCGTGGCAGGAGCTGCTGTCACCAAACTCGGAGAATAAAGACTTCTCCTAACATCTGCACTTGGGTCTCGTGTGGTCTCTCTCCCACTCAGCAACATCTGGAGGCCCCGCTGGACTGAAGAGTTTGGGAATGCAGGGGGGTTCCCACATCCCGATTTCTTTTTTTTCTTTTTCCTTTTTAAAAATGTATTTGGGATGGGAAAGAGGAGGGCGTATTTTGCAAAATTAATGTGCTGTTTTATAGTGGGGAGGAGTTAACAAAGAGTAAAGGTTGTTTTTGGATGTAAACTTACTTTGAAATACAAAGTGTGACAATCTGACCTGTAACCTGATTGCCATTTTAGCTTTGAAATTTTGCTGCTCAACAAACTACACTGCACCTGCTTTTAGACTATAAATCTGTCCATTGCTTTTAGCTTTGCTAACCTGAAGATTTTTGGGTCTGATATTGTATGGTCAGTCAATTATCTGTGCAATGTCTACATGAATAGTCAATCATCTATCTTAATTAGACTATAAGGCTGTTCATTGTTTCTAAGGTACAAGCTTGACTGACAGGCTTTAACGTATATCTTCATTTGTTTGAGCTCTGTGTCTATTGCCTGTCAGAATTATACAGAAATTCAGTTCCTGGCAAGGTAATGGTGGCATAGCGCTTTCAGATGGCAACCCATGCCTGCAGAATAAGCGGCAGGAAGCATCAGGTGAGATTGGCAAAACGACCTCTCCTTGTGCCCTCTTTACCTCCTCCTCACAGAGGGTGAACGGGGGCACCTGTAGCTTTCCATTTTCAACAGGAAAGCCACACAGGAACCAGGACTCAATGGTGCCCTCTCCAAAGAAATGAGTATTAAATTCCCTGGGTGAATACCCAGCACGTGCATGGCCAAGCTTATGGTCCTCTGCCGACCACGCGGGCTGGAGCACAACACACCCAATTAATTTTACAACACACCCAATTACATACTCTTCTCTGTTAAACAGAAACTTCAAGGCTGCAGCAATTAAACTGTGGCTACCCATGGGATATGGTAATAAAGAATTATTTTGTCCAATTAGTGATTTCAAATTGATTGCAAACATGACTGAGAGAGGTTCAAGCAACAGAGAAGCAGTCCCTGCTCTGCAGCCTTGGGTCTCCCCCACAGTGCGAGGAGGGCAGTGAGAGGCCTCACAGCTGAGACAGGGGCGTGGGAGCTCTCAGCACCCACTGCATTCTCCCAACATCAGGGACTCAGGCACTTGACTCCTCAAGGAGCTGGTTCGAGGACCACGGAGCTGGGAGCTGGCAGCCTGTTCCTAAGATGAAGCTACAGGATCATACAGTCCTGCACGGCGCCCAAACCTAGATTCAACTACATGGCTGTGTGAGCTTCCAGATGCATAAACGTGACAAGGTTACAGGACACGTAGCTTCATTCCCACCTCCTCCCCCATCCAAACACCGGGAAAGCCACAGGCCGTGTCAAGAGTGATGCGTGGTTCACGGAAGGTCAGGCTCAGCATAACCTCCCGTAGGCAGTAATACACACTCAGTGGTTAGCACTGCATGACTGTCACGGACGGAGCTGGGTTACCCATCGTCTGGACGTGCCATGGGCTTGGCTTTGCTCCACTCCCTGACAAGGAGGTGAGGCCAGTCCATGGAGATGAGGCCAGTCCAAGGTGAGGACAGTCCAAGGTGAGGCCAGTCCAAGGTGAGGACAGTCCAAGGTGAGGACAGTCCAAGGTGAGGCCAGTCCATGGAGATGAGGACAGTCCATGGAGGTGAGGACAGTCCATGCAGGTGAGGCCAGGGCAAAGTGAGGATAGTAGATGTAGGTGAGGCCAGGGCAAGGTGAGGATAGTCGATGTAGGTGAGACCAGGGCAAGGTGAGGTCAGTCGTGCCTTGCAGTCACCACGGGCTAAGCAGCAGGAGAACGGCTTTGGTCAACTTCCTGTGGACCCTGACTTCTGAGCTGTACATCTGGATTTGGCTTGGAAGAAGCTGGGGCTGAGCCATGCTTTGGAAACTGCGTTTGGGCAGCTGCACGTTGAAGGTCCTGAGTAAGTACAAAGCAAGCTTATACAGGCCTGGAAAGGCTGAGGGGACACCCCTGTCTGCTGCGGGGTGCAGCTCTGGTTGGGATGGACACCCCTGTCTGCTGCGGGGTGCAGCTCTGGTTGGGATGGACACCCCTGTCTGCTGCTGGGGGGTGCAGCTCTGGTTGGGATGGACACCCCTGTCTGCTGCTGGGGGGTGCAGCTCTGGTTGGGACGGACACCCCTGTCTGCTGCTGGGGGGTGCAGCTCTGGTTGGGATGGACACCCCTGTCTGCTGCGGGGTGCAGCTCTGGTTGGGATGGACACCCCTGTCTGCTGGGGGGTGCAGCTCTGGTTGGGATGGACACCCCTGTCGGCTGGAGGGCGGGTGCAGCTCTGGTTGGGATGGACACCCCTGTCTGCTGGGGGGTGCAGCTCTGGTTGGGATGGACACCCCTGTCTGCTGGGGGGTGCAGCTCTGGTTGGGATGGACACCTCTGTCGGCTGGAGGGCGGGGCACAGCTCGCCCTTGTCAGAGCTTTCTGCACCAGCCTCCTTGTTGTCAACACTTCACACCTGGCCTGTCCCTGAGGAGGAGCTGGCCACGCTCACAGGCCATCGGCCCACCATTATGCAAAGCTGTGTTCTCTCCTGGTTTCTGACCCAGAGCCCTGTGTAGCTCTAAATGCTGAGGATGCACCCAGAGCTCTGGGTCAGACCAGGCGCTGCCCACCTCCGGGTGCACCCTCAGCGTTTAGAGCTACACAGGCCTGGCAGACCTGGTACAGGCCACCCGCATGTCAGCTCTGTGGCCCCCCAACAGATGGCCTCGACTCCCTGGGACCCCCTTGGCCCTGGGGAATGGCCCCAGCAGGGTTTGCCTGTCCTTATTCACCCCTTTCTGTTTTCAGAGGAAATCTCACAGGACGTTCACTAATAGCTCAGCGTGGACCGTGGCCTCCCGGCTGTGTCTTGGTGGCCGCCCTTCTCTGAAACCCCACCCAGCTGCCGCCTGGGCCTCCACACTCCATAAAACAAGCACTTTACACAAAACACTTGGCAAACCATTCTCCCCCTCACAACCATATATTTCTAATTACTCCAAGCTGAGGCTGCTTGCTGCATTTTATTTTGCTTCATCATTATGTTTAAATAAATCAATTTTAATGTCACGCCTTGAAGATCTGGATTCCTCCATATGGAGACAGATGTGGTACCTTCTCGGGGCTCGCTTCCAGCGACAGCCCGAGTACCAGGGACGGGTGCCCCCAGCACAGTGTGCCCTGCCCTCGGCCCCCAGCCCACCTGTCACCCTGTCTGCCCCCAACGAGCCCAACCGAGCCTCCTCTGCCGCCACTGGTGAGGGAGCTGGCCCCCACGCACGGGGCCCTGGACTGGGGAGGAAGAGCAGGGTCTGGGGCTCAGGCCAGTCGGGGCCGCATCGTTGGCAGCAGGCCCGGGAGACTGCTTACTCTTCACCCCAAAGCCAAGATCCTGATTCTCAAAGCAATTCTGTGCACTAGACCACTGCCTAGACAGCCACAAGGCCTGGGCCTGGGCCATGCAGAAGCCTGGAACCAGAAGCCTAGAGCTTCATTGACTCAAGCACTTGGGCCATCTTTGTTGATTTCCTAGGTTACAGGAGCAGGGAGCTGGATCGGAAGTGGAGCAGCTGGCACTCAAGGCAGCACCCTGACTGGACCCCAGCATCTCAGATGTTGGTTAACCGGCTGCACCCTAACCCTAACCCCTAACCCTAATCCTAACCCAAACCCTAACCCCACAGCGGCAGCCCCTCTCCATGGCTGCTAAATCAGACATCCTGGGGTGGGCCACAGTCTGTTTTAACAAAGGCCATTTGGTGACTTTGCGAATGTGAACTTTTGAGAATGAATCCTATAGGCCAACTGAAAGTGCAACGGTGAGAATTGCCCAATAAGAAAGCAGAATGTGTAAGCACCTGCTGGGTCTAGGACACACAGCAGGGACGCCCCTCCCCTCCTGGGGCACAGGGAGGGAGAGGTTGAGTCTGCCACAGCCCCGCTGTCTCCTGGAAGGCACCACAGTCCCAGGTGCTTCTGAAACCTCATGCAAAACCTTTGCTTACCGGGAGTTCACGGGGCTTCCTGCTGGGCAGTGTGAGGGGCAAGCAGGAGTTTAGAAAGCAATACAGATGCATTGCTGTTTGTGTCTTTGTGTCCCTTGGATTTTGTCGCTTGCTGCCTCAGTGGCAGAGGTGTCTCAGGGCAGAATCTCAGACAGCATCGCAGACTGTGCTCAGACACCGGGACCGATGTGAGATTTCTACGGGACGCACTCGGAGCTTCCAGGCACCTGCTGCTCCTCCACTGTCCCCCGAGGTGCCGGCCCCTCAGAGCCCTGGCAGGAGATGCTGAGCAGGAAGGCTACTGACGGCGCAGTTGGGAAGAGGGATGGGCAGCGTGTGACTCAGGCCTGGATCTGTGGGGAGATACTGGCCTGATCAATCTTCACACCGAGGCAATCAAGTCAGGTGGTATCTCCAGCTCCCTCTATAGACAGCTCACAAAACCGGGGTATTGATCCAAGTCTCCAAATTTGTAGTTTTGACTATAAATGCAATTTGTTGTGGGGAATGGCCACATGAGTGCGTCTGGATTATTAACCTCAATGGCAGTATTCCTCTGGGTACCTGCCTTGTGAGCTCATCAAGACAGTTTCTCAGCAATTTAACAGCTGCTGCCGGTATGGACGATGCTTTTAGCCAACGGAGGAGCCTGCCAACGTGGCTGGAAGGGCAGTTTACGGAGGAGGCACCGTGTACGGTTTACGGAGGTGCCACCTGCACCGGGCATGCCGCAGGGGTTGGCTTTTGTTTTCTGAATGCCCCTCCCAACGGGTCTACGTGAGGGTGGCTTATTGCCCTTGATTTGGAGGTGAGAAGTTTGCTGATGCCAGGTGGTAAGGTGGGCTTGTTCCTGGTCACGAAGAGTAAGGCACAAGTGGGACTCCTGTATCTCAGGCCCTGTGTTCTCTCAGGTAGTTACAAGTTCGCAGAAACCGTATGAGGAGCTCCAGGTCACAAAGCAGCACAGAACTAACTACAATTCCAGCTTTCCATTCACTAAGCCAACTGATCCTCCAGTGGGCCACATGTGTCTTCCGAGCTGCCTCGGCACCTTCTCGTCAGTTCGCTAGGGTTGTGAGGTCATCCTGCTGGGCTACATGTGACCTTAGAAACAGAGATGCAGCCCGCTGAGCTCCATGGTTTCTGGGACACTCAGCCCATGCCAGAGTACCGGACTGGTACTTGGACAAGTCCAGAGTACCCGGACTTGGATCAGCTCCATGCCCGATCCAAGGCTCAGCTGTGTGGGGCCCTGCCACCCACATGGCAGATACAGAGTTCCTGGTTCCTGGATTTAGCCAGGCCCAGCAATAGCTACTGCAAGGATCTGGTACATGAACCACCTCTCTCTCCCCTCCCCTATCCCCCACTCCACTTCTCTCTCCGAGCACAGGGGAGACAATTACGTCTTCACAGAGGGAGTGAGAACACAGCAGGAGAAAATAACTAATCCAAGAGCCACTAGACCCTGACCAATGCCCCAGTGTCCCGGCTGGAGGGGACGGCAGTGACCCTGACCAATGCCCCAGTGTCCCGGCTGGAGGGGACGGCAGTGACCCTGACCAATGCCCCGGTGTCCCGGCTGGAGGGGACGGCAGTGACCCTGAGCAGTGCCCCAGTGTCCTGGCTGCAACAAGATAGTTGCCCTTCCAGGGTGCTCCCTGCTGGAGGGAAGACAGCAGTGCAGCATTGAGGAGAGCTGGACTCCGGGGTACTGTACTGAGCCCCTGCTGTGCACCCAGCATCAATCCAGGCCCCCGTGAGGTGGACAGGTCCTGGGGCTGGCCATCCCCTCTGACAGCCATCCCACAGCAGTTTGCACCCAGCAGCTGAAGGCGTCATGTGCAAGGAGCTCTGGGGACACCTGGGTGCCCTCACCAGAGAGGAAATGAGCAAATGCAGCTCACCAGGGGCTGTGCCACAACAGTCAGGGACTGCTACGCATAAACAGCCAGGGAGACGTGTGACCCCGAAGTCCACGGAGGGCAAAGGCCCACAAAGCAAGACCTAGGGTGCAGGTGAAAGCTGACATCATTATTTAGGAATTCAAACGACCTGAAAGCTTAAGATAAAGAGGCTTTTGCTTTCTAATTATCGTTCTCATTAAACCAATGTCAAAATACACTCTCAGATATCTGTCACGGTGAGTCTTTCCTGAAGCAACCATCTGTGTGGATAACACAGCCCAAAGTCACGCTAGCACACTTACATTTTTCTGTTTTTTCTGGGGTTCTCAACTTAGCCTTCCCCCCTAGATGCTTCCAGAAGACTTTGTAAACAAGTTGCCAAGGTGATGTCCTAGAAATTTATCATTATTTTAGATTTATTCTATTAATTGGAAAGGCAGAGTTAGAGAAGAAGAGAATGAGATGTTTGACCTGCAGGTTTGACTCCCAAACGTCCACAACAACAGGGGCATGGCCAGACGGGCACCGGGAGCTTGGCCCAGTCTCCCATGTGGGTGCAGGGGCCCAAGGACTTTGGCCATCTGCTGATCTCCACAGGTACATAAGCAGGAAGCTAAATCTGAAGCTTTGCAGCCAGGACTCAAACTGGCACCGACCTGGGATGCTGGGGTTGCAGCTGCAGGCAGCAGCTTAATCAGTTATACCACAACACCAGCCCCCAGCTTAACCTTGATGGAGCCTGGAAACTAGGATCTAATAGACAGCCAAGGTTGACAGCCAGGGGTCTAAGAGAGTGAGTAACAAATGTTCTCTGTGAACACTGAACCATTCTAATCTCATTCTTTTGAAACAATGACAAATTGGATTTATCTCACATACTTTAATATTAACTGTACTATACTCAAGTTGAGTCATTTGAAAATTGATTAAAAACAAACTGGTATCATTTGATCTTCATACTGAGTCAGTCAGGAGCCTCATCTTGATTGAGTACCCACCCAGAAGGTAAGGCTGCCATGCACGGCTCCTGCCCAGCTGCCCAGGCCGCCATGCACCTGCTGTTTACCCAGGTGCAGCCCAGAACCTGGTGCCCTCAGCCGGTACGGCGGCAGCCCTGGAGGGTGTCCTTTGGACATTTTCCTCTGTCAGTGGGCCAGAATGAACACGCCTGCACTCCCACATGTCTATCAAACCGCGTGTATACAAACCAGATCAAATATGCCCTTGCTCTGAGTGGACCATTACTCAGTCCCTGACTTCGTCCCCCACGTTTAAGCAGCAGCTGTTTCCCCAACCCCGACCTGGACTGTGGCCTTCCCCACGGGCTGGGCACACGATGGGATCATCCAGTGCCTGCTCCCTTGGCAGAACGTTTGCACGGACCACCAGAGACCTCAGAGTCGGGGCGATGCAGCCTGCCTCGGGAAGTTCCCAGTTCCCCAGATGTCACATGAACTGTCCAACCTCCAGCATGGACAGAGAATGGAAACCCTTCTCTCCTGTTCCGTTCTCTGTCCTACTTCGTGGGAAAGTTAGCATCTCTTCTCAGCGTCATGCATGACTGCCCTCTATAGAAACTCCTAGGAAGTCCATCCTCCAGCCACTCCTAAACACAGCTGTCTTCTCTGTATTGGGAACAGTCTGCACAGATCAGAAAGAACAACAGAAGAGAACACAAAAGTTTTTCTCTTTAGTATAGACGGCCAGCCAGGTTCCGCTAACTGGGATTGTTCTAAGAGGCAGGTGGCGCCATCCTGGGCCAGGACCCACAGTTCCAAAGAGCCCACCCTGTGTCGTGTCCTTAGCCTGCAGCCCATCACGGCCTCCACAACAGGACTTGGCATGGAAAGCACACCCAGGAGCCAGCACCAGAGGGTGTGGAAGTGCCAGGGGAGGAGAGACATTGTGTCAAGAAGTGGTCACTTCTGAGTGCCAGAGTCAGGAAGAGGGTAGGGCTGGAGTCTTAACCCGCTGACGCAGTGTCAGGGTGAAGGTGGCTGCTGGAAGGAGTGACCAGACCAGAGAGGGCCACCACAAGGGACATCTATATCGGAGCCCGCAGGGCGGGCTACGTGGGCTGTCCCAGCCTCAGTGGACCCTGAACGCGTTGCCTAAGTGGGCGGAGGCCGTCTGCGGGGCTACGCATGCCTCTCTGCTGAGCATAAGCCATCAAAGCTCACCGGCTCATGCTGGCCCAGGCTCGGCCAGGGGCAGCTGTCTGCAGGAGTGCCCTTGTATGTGGGGTCCAGGGAAGACCCCTGCAGACACAGATGCGCACCCCATGCAGCCCGTGAGCAGCCGAGGGGGGGAGAGGTGGATCAGCATCAGGCAGGACCTGCGGTGGCAGCTTCTACTGGGCACCAAGGATGCCCCAGAGGTCCCTGAGCTGCAGCAGGATGCAGCTGACATGACTTCTGAACAGTTGGACAGACTCTCCAATTCCTTGGCCTCACCCGAGTGCGGTCGCCTGACTTTCAGTGGGACCCACGCAGGGGACAGGGATGAAACAGGGACCCAGACATACAGCCCTTGCAGTAACAGAGTACACGCCCCAGCAAGTGAGGCATACATGTGCTGCACACACACACACACACACACACACACAATAAGACCCCTTTGTTACCAATCAATGTCAGAGAGGACATTAGAGCCCAGGACTGAAGATACGGGGGTGCGCGAGCCAGTGGTCATTAGCAGAGATATGGACACAGAAGGATACAAGGAAAATCTAAGCGCAACACCAGGGGAACCAGGGACCAATTTCTGGAGTCTTTCCCATTCTTAATTCTCTATCAAAGTCAAGGCTACAGAGAAAAGGCCATTGTTGTAAATCAAGGCAAGGACACGGCACACTGGAACCAGGGACACTCAGACGTTGGCATTCCTGGTTCCGAGCCGTCTACAGGATCTGGGAAGTACGTGTCACTGTCCTTCACCACAATGGACTTAACGGAACAGTGCTGCGATTCGGGCTGGACACTGGGACAGAACAGTCCGTGACATTCTATACTTCATGTAGATGCTAGCTTGGAGATATGATGTCTGTTTAAAAGAAAAGAGCATATGCTAAAGGACCCACATTTACTGGGCCCTAGGGTGTCAGCAATGGCAGCTGTGTTAACTGACCTTGGCCTTTAAAATAATGGCCAATTTATGTATTTGATTCCTGGGAGACCACTGAGGGAAATGGAAATCTTCACTGTAGAATATAATTGTCTCTTCTAAATCTTCTATTATTTTTCTAAAATAGATGAATAGTGCTCCTAAACAGTAGATGAGCTCATAATTACACACAGCAAGTGGACTGCAAAGATCACCGTTACACAATCCCCGTTCAGAGACAATCCCAGCAACCTTCGGGAGCAGCGCCTCTCAAGTCCTTGCTAGGTGTAATACAATAGTTTCCCAGACAACTGGCTGACCCGCCACCTCAAGCTCAGAGACTAAACCCGTGCCTCTCGTGGAGCTGCACGTGCAGCTCCGTTAAAATGCTTCACGGTCAGCCATGGAAATCCAGCACACTGCACGCCACACGCTCCGCTCTAAAATGTGGCTCCTCCGATTCATTCTACCAATTCCTCACTCCTGATCCGTGAGTCTTTTCTGTGTGAGGCTACCACATCCAATACTGGGCCGGCACTGGGACCCGCGGCGAGGCACTCCCTGGGATGCCCACATCCCATACCAGAGTGCCAGGTTCAAAGCTCAGCTCTGCCTCAAAGTCCAGCTTCCTGCCATGGGCACCTTGGGTGGCAGTGACGCCACCCACAGATCAGGACTGAGTTCTCGGCTCCCGCGCCAACCTGGACCATCCCTCATTATTGCAAGCATGTGGAGACTGAACCATCACATGCAAGATTTCTCTTTCCTTCACATAAAACGGAGTTCTTAATACATTTTAAAAATCAAAAAACCCTTCACTGCTTGTGTCAGCGCACTGACCATTTGCCTGGCCATTCGGTATTGATCTCCATGCTTCCACCCGGATGTCTGATGCTGTAAATCCATCCTTCAAACTATAGACTATCACACACACACACACACACACACACACACATCTATAGCTTCTATAAAGCATAAGCTGAGGTCCCACAGATCATTTTGATTGGCCGGCAACCTTAAAATGCCAGCGATTCTCTTCTCGCCAAAACACTTTCTGTATCTTCATAGCACACGGCTACATTTCCCAGACTGCCTTGCAGCAGAGGTGCCCACATGACACAGCTCGGCCAATGGGATGTGAACATGAGCAATGCTGTGTTTCACCACTACGCTTGTGCTAACACACGCATGATTCTCGCTGCCCTCCTCATGTTCCCACATTTGATGCAGACAGCTTTGGTAACTTTGGGAACTCGCTCAGACACAATGGAGGCAACTTTTGCCAAAAGTCCTGATTTCTCAGTTTTGGTGGAAAGCAACTGACAGGCAATATCGATTTTGGTGTAACCTGATTTAGAAAGAAACATTATCACTTAGGGTGCAGCTAGTACTGCCAAGTAAGTCACGACTTTGTAATGTCTAGAGTGCCAAGTTGAGAAGTTCCAGTATCTGATTTGAGTGTCTTGCTTTTTTTTTTTTCTGTTAAAATTAGTAAGGGAAATAAGTAAATGTCGGTTTCAAGCCAGTTATGAGTATCTCTGGTTATAAACGCAGTCCCGGGGAACAGACTGATTACTGATTATGAAATGTGTCCTGGGAGACACATCGTCTTGCTCACAGAGTTCACTGGAAAGCAATTAATTTTTATTTTGGGGAAACATTAGCGAGCTTTTCAGTACAAAGCAAGGGAATCAAGAAATAAATTTGCCTATAAAGTGATGAAACGTAAGCACACTTAAATATATGACAGGGAACATCCAAGAATGCCTCCTATCATTAGCTACCCAGTGAGGGGATGACAGCTGGGCACAGACCACCGCACGCAGCCCACACACTGCACATGCCACCAAGCGCACTGCCGAATGACAATTCTAGCTTCGCTAATTTGCTCTTGAGAAAATGGCTAGGGGAGGGACAGGAAATGATGGCCTTTGGATATTTGCTCCTTCATCTGACAGCAGAACCTAACTTTTCTGTGGGTGTTGCCAGGCCCCTCTAAACATTTGGGATATTTTCTCCCCACTTTTCAGGTTCACACGAGATGGCTGGACCCTCATATCACACAGATTTACTTGTGGACGAATGAGAGCGAGTGGAGCTGTCCATACTCCAGGGCTCAGAAGGGAGCTCATGGTCCAAGTCAGAACAGAGAGATGAAGACTAGAACCTTCCTGAAGACTGGTGAGAAAAGCCAGAAATCTACATGTGGATATGCCATT
The DNA here is from genome assembly GCF_030435755.1 of Ochotona princeps. NCBI lineage: Eukaryota > Metazoa > Chordata > Mammalia > Lagomorpha > Ochotonidae > Ochotona > Ochotona princeps. The sequence continues at coordinate 1,225,165 of NC_080860.1, read as the reverse complement.
TCTCCCTTCTAAAGCACAGTGCAGGTGAGATGACACCGCCTAGGCCCACCACACTGCACCCTTAGTCACTCCTCACACTCCTGCCTGAGCCCCACCACACTGCACCCCTAGTCACTCCTCACACTCCTGCCTGAGCCCCACCACACTGCACCCCTAGTCACTCCTCACACTCCTGCCTGAGCCCCACCACACTGCACCCCTAGTCACTCCTCACACTCCTGCCTGAGCCCCACCACACTGCACCCCTAGTCACTCCTCACACTCCTGCCTGAGCCCCACCACACTGCACCCCTAGTCACTCCTCACACTCCTGCCTGAGCCCCACCACACTGCACCCCTAGTCACTCCTCACACTCCTGCCTGAGCCCCACCACACTGCACCCCTAGTCACTCCTCACACTCCTGCCTGAGCTTTCTCCTTTGGACAAACACACCAACTGAAAGAGTTAGGGATCTTGTGCCTGTTGTGTAGAAATGAATGAAGCTGCACCAGCTGGAATCCCCCAGTCCCTTTTAGTAGGGCTTTTCCTCTTCCACAAAACCCATGGTGCCATTCTAAATTCTGGAAGATGTCAAGGCCATGACAATATTAACCCAAACCACATTTACTGACCCCATGTTCATACAATACAGTGCACTCCTTTGCAAACGTGGCCGAATCTTGGCAGCTATGAGGATACGTCATGGAAAACAATGAAAATTTGATTCCCAAGAGTCTGAAATCTTTCAAAGAACATCTCAAAAAGTTCTTGAAAATTTTGTATCCTGAAAAGGCTGCATGGATTTGCATTTCCCACCTTTCAATGCCAGCTGCCCTCATGTATGGCCACGTGCCATGTCGGAGTTGCCCTTAGGAAGAGTGATGGGACCAGGATGCCGCCCCCGACCAGCTGTGGCTTTGTGCACCCGAGCCCTTGGTGCCAGCCCCTCCTGAGCTCCACGTGCCCCTCACCTGCTTCCTGCCACGACACATTAGATCTGCCTTTGCTACAAGTTCATACAAACACCGCAGGGCCGCAGGTGAGCACCCGTGTCTGGCTTCTTGCACTCAGTGCTGGCTCTGGAACTGAACCGCGTTTGGAGACCAGCACTTGATTCCTTCGTATTCCCAAATCTCAATGCTTTTCGGTTCAGCAATCCACCTGAGGGTCGGCACTGGGTTACTCTGCATGAGACTAGAACATGCAAGTCACACTCGGAGCCTGATTTAAGTCTAGGCGCTCCTGGGGACGCGGCTGGATTTGCATTTCTTTGATGAGCAGTGGAGCTGTGCACCCTCCCAGGTGTTTACCTGCCATCCGTGTCTCCTTGTCTGTGAAATCTCTGTTCAAACAGCTTGTCGACCGCTTTCAACAGGGCCGTCTGTCATCTCTTCTGAGGAGCAGACCTTCGTCAACACTGTGATCTGCAAATATTTCCTCCCAGCCTGCAGACTCAGTCTTAATACTATTCCGTAGCTTACCCACTGTTTTTATCACCTCATTTTATCCTTAGAAAAACCTTGCCAGACAGGGAGAAGGCCTTAACATTTTACTTTAATGCCTTCAGAGGAAAACGATGACTCGGAGGCAGGTGAGCTCCCTAATGTCACACTGCTGTTCAATGACAGATGACCCCCAGCTGGGCTGGCCGTGTGCGTCCAACCACGGCAGCAGGCCACTGGCACAGTTCTCATTGCTCTTCTCTGATGCATGAATGTGCTTCACAGCTTCATGGGGAAGGGAAATCCAAAGATAACTGACATCCACTTGTGCAGACACTGTCCTCCACGTCCTCAAGGCCTTCACTGACCGACCACGTGTGCAGGGATCTGTTTTATTTAACGCAAAGCCACTCCAGCACAGGTGGGAAGGTCTCAAAATAGTTTTTGGGTTGAATTCAGGAGAAAATAAATGTCACCCATAATCTCACGATTATTAAAATGCTGTTAACCGTCATATTTAGCCTTCTGACTTTGTGTGTGCACATGATTTCAAAGTTGGTTTTTTTTTTAACCACCCACAAAGCTCATCCTTTACTTCTACTTCTTCACCATCGACACAGCACAGCCACCTGTACGTAAACAAACTGTCGACATCAACAAAGTCACGTAGCTTCTGCGGCCCCCTTACTTCACACCCTTTTACCACACTGGCAAGCTGGCAGCATTTTCTGATGCTACTAAGCCCTTTAAAATAGCACAGGGGATCTGCCACAGCCATTGGCTCTTTCCCCTAACACCCAAAGACAAATAGCCTGCTTTGTCTGATTTGTGGCAGCTAAAATATAAAATACCAAAAAAGTCAAGTATATGCATGAAGCCGACATCCCGAGCTGTGACGCTGTTCCCAGCCCTATCCAAACTCCGGACGGCAAGTGCCTGCTCTGCCTCATTTCTCGCTGAATCCCTTATTTAGTGGAGGATTCAACTTACATTAATGAAGTAAATTCAAGGTATGTCACTGCAAAACTTAAAAGAAAACTGAGAAACAGAGCCTGGGGAAGGGAGAGCAGCAGGGTTGGGCGGACCATAATGTGTCATGGTCACAGACGTTCCCTTTGATAAATAAATCAGTTTAAAGGGACTCCAAAGTTCTACTGGTAACAATGTAAAGACCATGTTCACTCACGCTGTATCTGATGACTTAGGGTCGGTTCCTGGAGCACAGGACCAGGACTGGCACTGCGAAGCATCCTGCCCCGGTCATAAGCAGGCAACTGCACGCTTTCCCAGATAAAGGCATCTGTCCTCTAACTAAGCCTCATCCCACTGAAAGAAACCTGAGGCCCTGAGGGACACAGGAGCCTGCCTGGTGGCTCATGGGGTTACACCTCCAACTGTAGTGCCGGCATCCCGCATGAGTTGTGCTTCCAGGTAAATGCTGCACTTCCCATCCATCTCCCTGCTAACAGCCTGGGAAGGTCAAGTGCTTGGCTCACTAAATTCATGTGGGAGCCCTGGGTGGAATTTCTGGATCCTGGCTTTGGCCGGGCTTGGCCCTGGTCATGGAGCCATCTGGGGAGGGAACCTGCAGACAAGATATTCTGTGTTCCTCCACCATTCATATAAAGACATCTAAGACGACATGTGGCGCGTCTGCAGCTGGAGTTCTGAGGTCGGGCCCTTGGGTGGGAGGGATGTGTCCTCATTTCCAGTCTCCAGCAGGCAAGGAGCGTCTCCTGTGGTGGGGGACGTGGCACCCACAGCGACAGCCGAGCAGACGAGCTGAGCCATGGCTTTGTTATGCGGCATTTGCCAGAGAGATGTCAGATGCACCTGCCGGGATGTTCGTGTGAGACCACAGAGGCTGTGAGATGCCTGACAGTTGTGTTACAGGGTTTCGTAAGGAAGCACACAGAGCATTGCATCGCCATTTTGAAAACCGCATTTCACAGTAATTACATCCGCTCAGTCTCCCTGAGGATCTTGTGGAATTGAAAATGTTGTGGGAGATTCTTCACAGACCTGTGCAGGCAACCCAACCAGCAGAGACAGCCCAGAGCTCTTGGTTCCGAGTCGGCAACAGAACAATCAGGGGAAACACAACCTGTCCACACGAGACACCTAGCAAGCTGTCAGGGCTCTAGCCATGTAAGCTATGTGTGCACATGTGTGTGTGTGGTGTGTATGTGTGCATACATGAGTGCTCTCTGTGTGCACGCACATAAACACATGTGCTGTGTGTAATGTGTGTGGTATGTATGTGTATGTATGTATACATGTCTGCTCTCTGTGTGCACATAAACACACGTGCTGTGTGTAATGCGTGTGTGGTGTGTATGTGTGTATACATGCGTGCTCTCTGTGTGCACATAAACACACGTGCTGTGTGTAATGCGTGTGTGGTGTGTATGTGTGTATACATGCGTGCTCTCTGTGTGCACACAAACACACGTGCTGTGTGTAATGCATTTATGGTGTGCACATGCACACACACGTGCTCTCTCTGTGAACACAGGCATGCAATGCTGTGTGTGCACATATGCACATGTGTCCTACATGCACTCACATGAGCATACACACTGTACATGCATGTGTTGTGTGTTCTGTTTGTGTATGTGAACACAGACATACATGTGCTGTGACTGTGCACATGCATGTGTAGTGTGTGCACACATGCATTCTGTCTGTGCACATACACGAACACAGTCATGTGTGTACATGTGTTCTCTGTGTGCATGAACACATATGCTGTGTGAGTGTGCATGTGTACATGTGTGTGCTGTGCGTGTGTAAATTAAGGAACTGCACAAAGATCCTGTTCAGCTGTGGACCCAAGCCCTGGACCCAAGCCCCCATTTCTGATGACCCAGGAAAGGAGCGCCCCGCCCTAGCTGTGCAGCTGAGTGTGCTGGAGCCATCCCCGTCCCTGACGCCCAGCGCCAAGTCCGGGCCTTCTCTCCACACGGGCCCTTGGAGAGTCACAGGGAGCCGCTGCTCTTCAAGAACCACAAGTTCTTCCTGGGCTCGCATCTACCACCGTCAGCACCCACGGCCACTCGCGCGCTCCCCGTCCACGGAGCACCTCCTCCAGCAGCGGCTGGTAGGGGCCACAGGAGTCACTCAGGGCAATACCTCACGGTCCTTGTGCACAGCACCTGACGTGGGCCTCTCGTGTCTGCAAGGTCCTCTCACAAGGCCTTCCCACACCTACAGCCCCAGATGTCCTCTGTGAACTTTAAAGCTGATTCTGACACAATGAACTTTCAAGCTGGTATTCTCTCCACACCGCACCCTGTAAGCATGGGATCCAAATGTTAATGGGGTGATTTGTGATGGAAGTGGGTTGTTTTCAGAAAAAAAGATTTGAGAACTTGTAACAAAGCAAGTCCACTTAGTGGATCCCAGCAGATGCCGCAATTCAGTTGTTTAAGTGATGCCCAGCAGCAACACACCATCACAGGTGTGTAGTTCCTTCGACTTCATAGTTCTTCGTGCCACACACATCCGGCTGGTTCCTGTACATGGTCGAGTAGCATGTAGGGTCTGGAATGTGCCAGACCCTGTCCATATATCCACATGCTCACGAACACTCTGATCTGGGACAATTGTGGGAAAGATAAAATGATGCAGAAGCCAAGGAGTCCACAGGGAGCCTGGTGCTGGCCCGAGGGAGCCCCTGTGCGTGCTGGGCTGAGGGAGGGAGCCCCCACGCATGGGGAGCCTGGTTGGGCCGCAGGAGGGAGCCCCACGCACAGGGAGCCTGGTGCTGGGCCAAGGGAGGGCGCCCCCACGCACAGGGAGCCTGGTGCTGGGCTGAGGGAGCCCCCACGCACGGGGAGCCTGGTTGGGCCGCAGGAGGGAGCCCCACGCACAGGGAGCCTGGTGCTGGGCCAAGGGAGGGAGCCCCCACGCACGGGGAGCCTGGTGCTGGGCTGAGGGAGCCCCCACGCACGGGGAGCCTGGTGCTGGGCTGAGGGAGCCCCACGCACAGGGAGCCTGGTGCTGGGCCAAGGGAGGCAGCCCCCACACACAGGGAGCCTGGTGCTGGGCCGAGAGAGGGAGCCCCCACGCACGGGCAAAGACCAACGGCCCTGCCGCTCCGCTGGTGTGTGGATGACGCGTTGATGGCCTGTAGACCAAAGGCATCATCAAACCCCATTCGCTGCCTGCTTCCAATGGGTTAACCTGACAGTGTGCAATTTATAATCAAGGGCTGAAAAATAGGCTGCAGTGCCCTTACTGCTAATTTTGCTAAGTCAAGTCACAATCAGTCAACAGGGTTAAAAGACAAAGAAGTCACCAGCGAAATTTCTTGAGCTAATTAGCACACACTGCCGAAGTTGAAAAATGTCAGAAAGAAGTTGCTTTCAGAAGTGAGAGTAAGCGCCACTCTGGTCTGGTTCTAAACAAACTAGGTTATCAGGCTGAATTCTTAGAACCAGAGACAAGTCCGCATGCCGCAGCCAGACGACAAGAAAGGCTCCCTCGGAAGGATCTGCTCATTCGGCTTTTGCTTCTCTGTTTCGTGTTCCGTGAACTGCCCTCCAAGCAGCTCCCTGGCCTCTGCTCCCAGATCGTCCGAGCTCAGCCTGTGTGCATTAGGCTCACCACCCCAGGGGCATCTGGAGAGGTCGCACTGCGTGAAACCAGGATGCTCTCAGCCCAGGTTCGTCACGAGGAATCAGGGCACAGACCTCCAGGCCATGGTGGCTTGTCCATGAAAATGGAAAGAACGCCTCCCCTGTCCCCAGGAACGCGAGGGCAGGGCACTGACCTCCCCTGTCCCCAGGAACACGAGGGCAGGGCACTGATCTCCCCTGTCCCCAGGAACACGAGGGCAGGGCACTGACCTCCCCTGTCCCCAGGAACACAAGGGCAGGGCACTGACCTCCCTGTCCCCAGGAACACGAGGGCACTGACCTCCCCTGTCCCCAGGAACACGAGGGCACTGGCCTCCCCTGTCCCCAGGAACACGAGGGCAGGGCGGCACTGACCTGCCCTGTCCTCAGGAACACAAGGGCAGGGCACTGGGCTCCCCTGTCCCCAGGAACACGAGGGCACTGACCTCCCCTGTCCCCAGGAACACGAGGGCAGGGCACTGACCTCCCTGTCCCCAGGAACACGAGGGCACTGACCTCCATGTCCCCAGGAACACGAGGGCACTGACCTCCCCTGTCCCCAGGAACACGAGGGCACTGGGCTCCCCTGTCCCCAGGAACACAAGGGCAGGGCACTGGGCTCCCCTGTCCTCAGGAACACGAGGGCACTGACCTCCCTGTCCCCAGGAAAACGAGGGCACTGACCTCCCTGTCCCCAGGAACATGAGGGCACTGGCCTCCATGTCCCCAGGAACACGAGGGCACTGGCCTCCCCTGTCCCCAGGAACACGAGGGCACTGGCCTCCCCTGTCCCCAGGAACACAAGGGCAGGGCACTGGCCTCCATGTCCCCAGGAACACGAGGGCAGGGCGGCACTGCAGCCCTGTACGTAAGCCACGCACAAGGGCTCCCGTTTCAGTGCAAGCCCCTGCTGTAGCCGATGGGAAAGCAGCAGACGATGGTGCGATACGTCCACACGAGAGAGGGGAAGAAGCTCATGGTCCTGGTCCCGCCTGGCCCCACGCTAGCTGTTGGACCCATCGGGAGAGTGAATGAAGAGATGAGAGGCCCCTCTCTCTTTCTGTCTCCCCTTCCCCGTGTAACAGAATGAACACGCAATGGAGCTATTCAGGACAAAGGCGGTGCTGCTGTGCCTTGGACTTGACGAACAGAGCCTGTACGGTCACTGCGGGAAGTGAAGGCGCTTGGGCCCTGACCGACATGTCCGGATACATGCATGAATCTAAGCTCCGGAAACAAACGCACAGCTGTTGACGAAGACGCAAGCCTAGCTACATGAGGGGCCCTCAGAACATTCACGGGCAAAGGATTTAAAAGCTGAGCTTGTTTGGGTGAGAACATCTGAATCCAGGCATCATCATTTACCTTCCTTTACACGGCACTGAGATGTGCGTGCCCGGGGCCAATGCCGGCTACGTGCACACACATCCACTCCTTGCAGCTGCAAGCTGGGAAGTGTGTGGGATGACCAGGGGCACATGGGCTCAGTCGCAGCGGGAGCTGCTGCAACCACAGACGCCGTGGCAGTCCCGACCCAGGGTGCTCTCCTCCTCCCTAGACTCCTGCTCACACAGCAGGCGGGTGGCGCTCTGTGAACTCAGAAACCCTCCACAGCCCAACCTCCACGTCCTCCACCAGAGCCTTCTGATGGACACAGCATGTGGCCCAAGACCACGACCCTTGCTTTGAGGACCTGATTCATGCTGCATTCGACACTTGTAGAGTTCTAGCAAAAAAATATCAGTTGTTATTTTAGGTTAAGCACCCAGGAGACACCATCAGAAGCAATGTAGGTGCCCGAGACCCAAGAGACAGTTAGCAGTTACTCACGGCTGGTGCCCCACCCCGAGTGGGTATTTCATAATTTAATTCCGCATTTGTTGCTTCACTTGCAAGTGGGAGAGATAAAACACCAAATAAATGGATGTAATAAAAGTAACACCGCATGAGGGTAAATTCAGGCAGACCACACACTCCCTCGTGCTGTTGCATAATGTGACTTCAGGAGATGGTCGCTGGGATGCCTGAGGTCTGATTCCACAGAGAACTGGGCTCGTAATTCCTGCTACCTGTTCATGCGGGAAGCTGGACTGAACAATGGCTTTCATGCTTGGCATCAGTGTTCCCAAGGGAGATGAGAAGACAGGACAGTGTGTGCTGGGACGAAGCTCAGCCTTGCTGCCTCCCCACGCTGCCCCACAGTGTCTGTCTGATACTGGTCCCCACACAGCCCTGCCTTGCTCCTTAAAGTCACAGTATCTTGGAATTGCTTTTCAATGCACATATTCCTGCGACACACAAGTGGTAACATGGCAGATCCTGTCCTTCAACCTCCGCAACACACACACACATGCACACACACACCCACATACACACACCCACATGCACACTCACACACCCACATGCACACACACATACACACACATGCACACTCATGCCCCCATACCCACTCACACCCACATACACACACACACCCATGCCCACATACACACACATTCACACCCACAGACACACACCAACATACACACCCATACCTACACACACATACACACTCATGCCCCCATACCCACTCACACCCACACCCACACCCACATTCACACTCACACCCACATACCCACACGCTCACACACTCACACATGCACACATACACACCCATGCCCACATACGCACACATTCACACCCACAGATACACACCAACACACACACACACACAATCATACCTGCAGGTCCATCTAACACTTAATCACACACAGGGGATGGTGGAAGCTGCTGCGGTAGACTGTTTCATCAAGGCAACATTTGTTTAAAAGAATTCATCTTTTAACAGGTATTTAGATCTTTTCCAACCACTCACCCTTTTAAAGCGAGTCCTGGGTGAACGCCCGCATCCTACATTGGCATGTCACTTTGAGTCCTGGGCGCTCGGGACCGAGCTGCCTGCTCACCTGCTTGAGGGGCAGCGCATGCAGAAGCTCCGGACACCTGCCACTCACCAGAAGCCCCAGGCTGAGCCTGGACTCGTGGCTCGGCCTGGCTGCTGCAGGGACTTGAGTAAACCAGCAAATGGAAGCTCTCCAATCTTTATTTCTCACTCTGCTGCTCTGCTTTCCACGCGGGTGAAGATAAGTAAACACTTTAAGAAGTGTTGCAGCAAACAGCTTTGCACATGTCTTCTGGCGCCCGAGGCCAAGCTTTGATCTGTAGATTTATCCAGAAGCGTAACTTCAGGGTCAGAGAGGCATGCTTATCTGTCGTGAGCTAGACGCTGACAAATGACTCTCCAAATTGGATGACCCGTTCTGCAGCCGCTCCAGCACACGGGAAGCCTGGCTCTGCTTCAGCCGCACAAGAAAGCGTTTTACTTTCATCTCAATTTTTGCTGGTAGAATTAGGAGAAATTACATCAGGGATACAGGAAGCAAACCTTGGTTCATTGCAGACGTTATTAAAGCCAACTTGAATGGAACCACTTTTGACAGACTACACTGCCACACAATTGGAAAGCTCTCTTCATAGACAACATGCAGTTAGTATACGACCAATGTCATGCAACGTCTGTGACCATCAGCATAAAGCGAAACTCCTGATCTACAGCCATGCTCCTCCCACGCGGAGCCACCAAGAATAATCACATTGACAAGTCGCCTGTGCAAGTCTTGAAACTGTTGAAAGCATCAAAGCAAAACAACAAAGTAAACAGGGTCACCCCTGCCCGCGCAGGGAGGTCCTCGTGCTGTGGCGACTGCACAGGCCAATTCCAGGTTTAAGTTTGGCTCGGCGATGCCCAGGTTCCGATGCTAAAACAAGTGAATTTTCAGGCTGACAAAAGGTTTCTGGAAAGTAATCTCTCAGCAAATAAAGGAAAAGGAAAAAACTATCCAGTTCTTGCGCTGTCATCTGCACAGTCGAGCAGGAGTGTCACAGAGTACTTCACACTTTCTCCAGCCAAGGGAATGTCTTTAAACAGTATAAGGCTCTCCAGGACAAGCCATTTTTCCAAAGTAGTAAAAGGTCTCATTTGTTTAACTTCTAATTCAGGCAAACAGACATCAGACAGAACGAATGTCCAGACCAGAGCCGATCCTCCAGACGGCACCAGCCAGGACGGCACCCAGCATGCTGCTGCTGACACCTGCTAGTCCCAGGGTACCGCGGCTTCTGTTCACTTCCTGTGTCTCATCATGATTCCCAGTGACCAGAGCTTCCTGCAGGGAGCTCCTAAACACGTTGGACAGTGCAAGTAGGAACGGCGAAGCCTGCATCCGGGCAGGACGGTCGGCGCCCCGAAGCCTGCATCCGGGCAGGGACGGTCGGCGCCCCGAAGCCTGCATCCGGGCAGGGACAGTCAGCACCCTGACTGAGCTGCTGGCTCGTGAGCAAAGCTGCTGTTGAGTCACACTGTCACATAACATGATGATTCTTGCAACACCCTTGTTAGCAAACTTCACATCCTACAGAACTCACTGTTCTCACAAGTCAGCGGGTCTTAGCTTGTACCATCTGATTGTCAAATACTAGCCCGTGAGAAGCCCCAACTCACTGGCAGTCACTGTCCGTCCCATCCAGAGACCAGGCAGCTCATGTTTCTTGCTCTGCGTTTGCCGACTCACACAAGGTGGACTGTACATGCACAGCCCGGCTTCTGATGGACTTTCCGCAGCATGAAGCCTCAAGACTCACCCATGCCGCTCCGCCTAAACTGCTGGATAGCTTTCCCAAACCGGATATGCCACCTCTGCTGGGCCTGCCAGGGCTTTGACTTTGGGGTCCTTGCCACCTTCTGGTTCTATTCGCAGATTCCACAGTGAGATCTGTGTACGGTGTTTTTGTACACTCTCCCCCAGCCCCCTGTGTGCACACCCACCAACAGAACTGCCATGCCCGCACATCCGTCATTTTTCTTTCTTGTGATCTGCTCAGATACATTTTCAGGGATTCCTTTCTTAGTTTCACTTTCTAGTTCGGCCTTTTCAAGTTTCTCTCTCTTTCTGTTTTCATGGGACGCCTCTGCTTTTCCTCTCTCTGTGTCCATTACTTCCTGCCTTAGCCAGGCCAGCCTCATGGCCATTGTGTTTGCCAACTACTTCCCACTTTCCTGCAGTGGCTTCTTCCCACAGCTGCTTGCTCTCTCTTTATAATGCTTATTTCGCTCATTCAAGAATATTCTCTAGATGTCAGTGTCACCTAAGTGCCACGCAGGGAATTTCCTCATTTCTTAAGGCTTCCCATCCCGCATCCTTACTTTCTAAAAGCCTGTATATTTCTCTGCCTCCCCCGTGACTCGCTGTCACTGCAGCTCCCTGGCCAGGAGGCAGTCCGCGCAGGCGCTGCGAGGTTCTTGCACGTGCGCACTGAGGTCCCGGCCTCGATCTTTCATGCAGGTTCTTCGTGCACACCCAGATCCCCCTGTGAGGCTTTTGCTTTTTGGTAAAAATTTATTTATTTTTATTGGAAAGGCAGATGTACAGAGAGGAGCAGAGACAGAGAGGAAGATCTTCCGTCTGGTGGTTCACTCCCCAAGCGGCTGCGCCGGCTGGAGCTGCGCCGATGCGAAGCCAGGAGCCGGAGCCTCTTCCTCACTTTCCTTGATCTTTAGGTTTCTCTTTTGTGTACGACGCATTTCTTCCCTTGACTGGTTCAAGATGAAGTCGCAGAATGAGGGTTGTAGCAGGAATGTGCGTCCATGGAGAACTTCCATTGAGAGCTTTAAGGTGAAACCATGGTGGATTTCTCCTTGAAAACACCCACCTGACCATGACGTAAGAAGTCTGTGCCACAGCTGGCGACTGCTTCTGTATAAATAAAGGGACAGCTTTCTTGCATCATCCATTATGGTCCTGAAATCGTAGTGGTCCGTTTGTTTTCTCTTTACGCGTACTCCACACACCCTTCTCGAGTTCAACCTTGGCTGGACTGGCCTCCGGCAGTGGTTTCCATGGGAACCTGGGAGGGTGACAGAGAGCACCAGGCACACTGCTTTTCTTCATCCTGGTAGCAGCCTCAGTGTTTCCTGCAAGTCACTCACATCGAGTGTGCTTGGGGTTCCATCCTGTGCAGTCGGACCTTTTGTAAGTTGTTTTTCAAAGAGCTTTTTATTCTGATTTGAAAGGCAGGAAGAAGTCTCACTCCCCAAATGGCCACAAGGGCTGCAGCGGAGCTGAGCTAAAGCTGGAGCCAGGAGTTCCTTTCACTGTCTCTCACGGGCGCAGGGCCCGAGCGCTAGGTCTGTCCTCTGCTGCTTTCCCTCAGGGCACAGGGCCCGGGCACTAGGGCGTCCTCTGCTGCTTTCCCTCACAGGCCTGGGCCGTCCTCTGCCACTGTCTCTCACGGGCTCAGGGCCCGGGCACGAGGGTGTCCTCTGCTCCTTTCCCAGGCTCGTTAGCAGGGAGCAGGATGGGAAGTGGAGCACATGGGACACCAAGCGGTGCCCATACGGGATGCTGGCATCACAGGGCACAGAGTTAGCCTGCTCTGCCACTGTGTGGGCTCCGTCTAGTCTCCCCTTCTTCCTTGGGAGCAGAACATGATTCTATTGGGAACGTGGCCTGTAACAAAGGATGCTTACCGCTCTATTTGCCTGTTTGAAGTCTGGTGTGATCTTGTGATTAAACTGCAGCCAATGAGATGAAAGAGGGAAACATGGATGTTGGGAATCTCTAGCGGTGTAGAGCCTTGCTGCCACATTCCTTGGCCTGGAATGCTGATGTGATGGCTGGTACCCTTGCAGTCACTGTGACTGACTAGGTGGGAGTCAGGCACTGCCAGTGCCGAAGGCTGACTGGTCCACGGTATCCTCACGGTACTGGGGGCTGCCTGCTTCACGGTTTCTTCCATGCGAGAAAGAAACACACCCAGGTGGTTTAAGCCGTTCCAACTTGCTCTGAAACATGAACCTTAAGCTAACGCTCGTGCTGCTGTCTGAGCGCCTCAGCGCTTGCACACGCTCTGTACTCCACCGTCTACCTCTGAGGGTTAAATCACTCTTCAGTTGTGGGAGTCCCTGCTACTTCTTTAAAAATGTGTCTTCAAGTGAAAACACAGTATCTTGAACAAATGGCACCTGAGCAAAGCACAGACTAAGCACAGGCCAACCTGCAGAGAGGGTAAATTCCAGCTGTGTGCCGCTGCCGACAAGCAGGGGTCGCGGGCCTCAGATAGCAGACCCTCCAGGCCAGGGGCTTCCCTCGAACCAGAGCCACGCTGGAGAGTGAAGGGAAGACAGAAGCCCGTCATGGCGGGTATCCATCCTGCAGACCTGCCCCTGAAAACTGAACACCTTTTGTACTCTGAAAGAGGCACACTCGTGCCCAGAGCTGTGAGCGGAGCAGACCAAGTTGACACAGCGCTAGGGTGGGCAGGATTAGGAAAACACAGACAGATTTGACTGACAGAGCATAATTAGTTATGCTAGTTCCATCCTGTGATGTACGCCTCGACATTCAGTCAACAGAGCTCGCGGCTCTGGTCACGCTCTGTCGTTCACTTTGTCGCAGGATCCTCAGACAAGAGCAGCGTGTTCCACCTCAGATGAGAGATCTTCACTCACTCCGGTTGAACTCATCACTAGTACAAGAGGGCTCCTTCACCCATAAAGTCACACCCGTCACAGTGACTCAGCTTCATTAGCACAACTTCCCGAGCCATGGCACATCATCGGCAGGCCGCAGCCATGCCTCTCGAACTAATGAGGACTGCCTCTCCTGCATGCCAATGACCAGACTCGACTTTCAAGAATTACTGAAAAACGTACGAGGAGAGTGGGAAGAATACATGAAGCAAAACAGTTTCCAAGCAAGACCTGACGTTATTAAAACATCCTCTCTATAATGTGTTGTTCAATTATCCTTTGGAGAAACAGATCTCATCCAAACTCACCATTACCCAAAATACTGAGCCCGAATCCCCTTAACTCTGCAGACATGACCTGACATACTGAGCCCGAGTCCCCTTAACTCTGCAGACACAGCCTGACATATACTGAGCCCGAGTCCCCTTAACTCTGCAGACACGGCCTGACATACTGAGCCCGAGTCCCCTTAATTCTGCAGACACAGCCTGACATATACTGAGCCCAAGTCCCCTTAACTCTGCAGACACGGCCTGACATACTGAGCCCGAGTCCCCTTAACTCTGCAGACACGGCCTGACATATACTGAGCCCGAGTCCCCTTAACTCTGCAGACACGGCCTGACATACTGAGCCCGAGTCCCCTTAACTCTGCAGACACGGCCTGACATACTGAGCCCGAGTCCCCTTATTTAACTCTACAGACACGGCCTGACATACTGAGCCTGAGTCCCCTTATTTAACTCTGCAGACACAGCCTGACATACTGAGCCCGAGTCCCCTTACTTAACTCTCTAAAGATAGGAGTGAAGTGAAACAGAGTGAAGTGAGCACAACAGTTGAACATGCTAATGAATACTCTGAATTTACAATACCTATTTCCACATGTATATTAAGTTGCCATTATTTTGTGTATCCATAACCTAACAGCCCAACAGTTTACCCTGAAGAACAATTTACCTTTAGCCTCTTCCTTCCACTCCTCCAGCACAGTGGCCTGGGGACATCAGCAGCCATAAGTGCCTTCCAATGTGTTCTTCCAAGTGGAACTTCCACACCCAGCCCACACACCTTACTTCCACAAGCGTGAACTGGGCACCACACAAAGCTGCACCAAAGCATGTCTGGTACCAGAGACGTAGTCTGTACACAGAACTTCGCTGCACAGCATTCATGGGCAGTGTGGCAAAACTGGCCGCTACTGCAAGGACTGGGAGCCCAGGGGCAAACAGACCCAGCACCCAGACTGAGAAAGCACCCACTCCAGAGCGGTCTCACGCAGCAAGGCACCCTGAGCATGTCAGGAAAGAGCTTCCAAAAAATACAAACCCCTACATCAACACACATGCACACACACATGCACACAGCACACAGGTGCCCCAGACAGTCACACACAACACACAGCACACAGGTGTCCCAGACAGTCACACACACACAACACACAGCACACAGGTGTCCAGTCACACACATGCACACACAACACACAGCACACAGGTGTCCCAGACAGTCACACACACACAACACACAGCACACAGGTGTCCAGTCACACACATGCACACACAACACACAGCACAAGGTGTCCCAATCACACACACAACACACAGTACACAGGTGTCCCAGACAGTCACACACATACACACACAACACACAGTACACAGGTGTCCCAGACAACCACACACATCTACACATGTCACAAGTTGTTCCAGACAATCACATACATGTACACATGTCACACAGGTATCACCCACACGCATATACACAACACTGTCCAGTGTTCATATACATGTGTGTTACTGTGCACAAATGCACATAAATCAGCATGTACACATACGGCAGGCTGCGGTCTTTCGTCCATCCCCCAGCAATGGGATCTGCCGATGGGGGTGGACCGTTCTCCACAGGACTTGCCAGGAGCCGAGTGACAGCTAGTCCGGGGCCCCTGTGTCTCATGGCCGCTGCTGACTGAGGGCACAGCTAGTCTGGGGCCCCTGTGTCTCATGGCCGCTGCTGACTGAGGGCACAGCTAGTCCGGGGCCCTGTGTCTCATGGCCGCTGCTGACTGAGGGGGATTGAATGGCAAGCACCATGAACAGGCACATTTGGAGAAGTTCTGGAGGTGCTGGAAGTTTCTGGAAGCTTCATTGCAAAGCAGCTGATGTTTCAGCAAGGGGGAGCCGCCCTTGAAAAGCTCTACCCTGCCCCCTCCATGCCCAAGAAGCTGTGAGAAGTCTTCGTAAGAGACTAAAGCAGAACAGAATTGCAAAGGCTAAGCGTCCAGTCCGCGTCCAGTCCATAGACACACTGCAAACACTGGAGCACAAAGGAAACAGAAATGTGTCACTTGACGGCCTTCCCCATTTACCTGCTCATTCTGATAAACATAATATCATCCACCTGCCCGTTACCCACTGGCGCGATTTGCTGACAACACAACGCCGAGGGAACTTTGTATGGAGGCAACGCTTCACTTCCCAGCTCGCGTCCCGCCCGGCTGCCTGAGCGTGTGCTCAGCTGCCAGTGCAGTGAGAAAGAACACTGGCTGGACCCAACCAAAAGCTCACCTTTTTCTCTTAAAATCACTTAGAAATAAAATTCATCTTCAAACCCTGGTCACACAGGAAAAGCCCACACGGAATCAAGGGGCCCCGGGGGAAGCCTGACAAAGCCTCCTCACGCCTTGTACTGCTCCACGGTGATAACGCACTCTCCCAGGACAGCAGGTGGCTGCCCACTGCGACACACCACTCCATGCTTGCACTGTGGACAACTTTCCCAGACACAAAGCCATGATGCCTACAAATGTGCTCAGACAGTCTAAGTTCCCTACTAGATTTGCCCTTACATCACTGATCAAGTTCTCTGTACTAGGAAGAACAAAAAGCAACCAAGAAGCAATGCAGGTGTGTGGCCACAATCAGAGCGCTCCGGGTGAGGGATGAGACGCAGAAGAGGGGGACAGACCAGGAGCAGCTGAGTCCCCGGCCCTCTCTGTCCAGCGGCCAGCTCACATTTCCAACTTGGCAGACACACAGAGACTTGGGTTTTCAGCTCTCCCTGAAGAGAATGGTCATTCTGGCGACTTCCACAGCAGAGCCCATGCATTGTCAGACAGCCTGCACACAGACAGTCACACGCACAGAATTCAGAGCAAGCACGGGATGCACTCTTGTCTTGGAGCTGCACCACACTCTCGCTTTCTTTCTGACATTTGCCAAGTGGGCCTCTGAAACAAAAGGTGCAGCTGATGTGATGGGTTCAAAGCTGCCGTGTGCAGGTGGGAGAGCAGGTGTGGCTCCATCTGCCCAGGGACGTGGAGCCACTAAGAACCTCCATTCTGAAGAACCAACAGTCAGCCAAGCAAGGAAAATCAAAACCACATCATCCCAGGGCTGTTCCCAGGACTTCCAGGTAACCCAACAAGACAAAGTGCTCAAGGCAAACACACACAGAGAACAGGTGTGCTTCCCTGAGCCGAGCCTCTGTCCACCTCACCCGCAGCACCACAATCCCCAGGACCGCAGCCAGTGCCAACCACAGCGACAATTCTGTCAGCAAACATAGGAAGCTGCGGCCACCGAGCTGGACACAGTGGGGCCAGGTGAGACTCACCTGTTGTCTGAGCCAGCCAGCTTCTTCCGACAAACGATGACAGCTGGTGCGTACTTGGCAGTGGACTCCACACTCCGCTGGATGTCCCACACAGAAGGGCTGCTGGCTCTCACCCCAATGATGCGAACCCCTTTCTTCACCTTTGCCCTGTTGGGACAGTAAGCACAGGGCCAAGTCAGCTCTGGGGACTCCCCAGGACCGTGCTCTGGGGTCACAGTGGACTGGGCTGCAGCTCTGGACACTCCCCAGGACCGTGCTCTGGGGGTCACAGTGGACTGGGCTGCAGCTCTGGACACTCCCCAGGACCGTGCTGGCTCTGGGGACACAGTGGACTGGGCTGCAGCTCTGAGTACTCCCCAGGACCGTGCTGGCTCTGGGGACACAGTGGACTGGGCTGCAGCTCTGGACACTCCCCAGGACCGTGCTCTGGGGACACAGTGGACTGGGCTGCAGCTCTGGACACTCCCCAGGACCGTGCTGGCTCTGGGGACACAGTGGACTGGGCTGCAGCTCTGGACACTCCCCAGGACCGTGCTCTGGGGTCACAGTGGACTGGGCTGCAGCTCTGGACACTCCCCAGGACCATGCTGGCTCTGGGGACACAGTGGACTGGGCTGCAGCTCTGGACACTCCCCAGGACCGTGCTCTGGGGTCACAGTGGACTGGGCTGCAGCTCTGGACACTCCCCAGGACCGTGCTCTGGGGACACAGTGGACTGGGCTGCAGCTCTGGACACTCCCCAGGACCGTGCTGGCTCTTGGAGCACAGTGGACTGGGCTTGCACGGCTCACAACAGGATTCAGGCAGAACTGCCACCACTCTCTGGTCCACCTGTCCTAGTTATTTCTCAGTTGCTCCTACAAAGTTAGGAGGAGCTGGCCTTGAGAAGGGCGACCCTGCCCCCTCCACACCCAAGAAGATGCGAGTTAGATCTTAGCAAGAGATTCTAAGCAGAGCAGAATCGTAAGCCTTCCATAAGCCTCCAAATCCATGGAGGAGCTGGTGGCGGTCTACCAGCAACAAGCAGGCTTGAGCGCCACAAACTGTATTCTCAGGCTAGTTGCCATCCCTGATGTAAAAATGGTTAAAATCTACTCAAATGGGCCCAGTGTGGTGGCTTAACCAGCTAATCTTTCACCTCCAAGTACCAGGATCCCACAGGGCTGCCCACAGCTGCTCCACTTCCTGTCCTGCCATGCACACTCTCCTCCACATCACCAGGACTCTAACTGACCACTCATCTACTGTCGCGTGACCTCCTGTCATCCTCACAAGGCCCTCTGGGGTCCACCTGCTCCAGTTTTTCCAGAGCAGATGGGACGCCGGGACATGGACAGCTCCTCACCACCACACAGGTGCAACCCACCAGCTTCCATCTGCGCCTCACCAGGGACTTTCAAGAGAATTCGGTTGGTTGGATGTCAATCACATTCCCTGCCAGTCGCGTCACGCTACCTGTTATCTACTCAAACTTTGCATAGAAGTATTTAGTACAGTAAGTGGGCTCTGCACCCCAGACTGTTCACTGTTAGGACCCCTCATGTCTTCCTTCAGGCGCAGGGCAGGTAACAGCACTCAGGCAGAGCCAGTTGTGGCTCACAGCAGGAGGCCCCTGTGAAAGCTGCGCTGCAGGCTCAGTATCCCCGGGAGATAGCACAGCAGTGAGGGGGCTGTTCCTGACAAAGGCAGCTGCAGCTGGTTCTAGGCCAAGGTCGTGGAGCACGACCTTGGCAGGGCTCCCACTCCCCAGCAGCCCCCAGGAGCACCCAGGACTTCTCGGCTCGGGTGAGCATGCTGAGCCAATACCCCTGCCAAGCCCTGCCACGTTTCCTTGCTGGCAGAGCTGTCTTTGCCAACAATTTTTAAACATTTTATTGAGATGGGGCATTCAGAGCATGAACCGCACACGAGAGAACATCGCCTTTCTCCAGCCATCCCTTGATGGACTTGTGGGCTGATTCCGCATCTTCTCCTCTATGAACGGAGCGTCTATGTGGAAGTGCAGGTAACGCCCTCATTTGGAGCGGCCAGGTCATATGGTCCATCTCTACTTTTCTGAGCAGGCTCCGTTTTCCATAACGACTGTGCCAGTCTTCACTCCCACCAGCTCTGCATTAAGGAACCTTCCCCTAACCCGCAGCAGCATCTGGTGTCTCCTGCCATTGAACGACGGCCACTCTCACTCGCATGTTCCTGATTCGGAGGCTTCTCTTCATGTGTCTGTCGGTCATTTGAATCTCGTCTCTTGGAAAGCGCCTGTTCGTGTCCATTGCTCATCTGAACGGGGCTGTTTTGGCACCGGGAGAGGACACAGGTATCCGGGCCTTGCGCCCCCACGCTCTAGCTCTCACTTGGTGGTCTGCAGGTCCTGGCCAAGACACATCTCAGCAGTGACTCTGAGCACGTGCTGTGTCCTGGAGCTTGCTTGTGGTGTCCTTGAGGTCGGGGTGGTCCGGGGCAGCCGGCACTCCTGCTGTGTGTCCATTTTCAGGAGGCAGCAATCGCACACACCACCTCTCCATGGGAAACACACCTTGTGTTTAAGTAACGACAGGATCAACACTTGCACAGCATCACGTGTCAACCAAGAGGTGGATGCTCAGGCCGGGAGGCCACCTGACCGCCAACGTCCATTGGCTGTGGCTCCAGCCTAGCAGACACTCATCTACAGGCAGCAAAGACGAGCTGGCACCGAAGTCTGATCCACTGGGGACAGACACTATTATATGAAGATGAATTCCGGAGGCTGCTCCAATTACCACGCGCTGGAATTTCATTGAATCAAATTTGCTTTGAATAAATAGGTCACCAACTTGACTTTGGCAATCTTTCTATTACACAGGAGGTGTCAGTACCCAGGCCTTTTGTGACATATAATGGGCTTATGTTTTCCTTAAATTGTATTCATAAGTAGGTCATTTGGAATTCAGATAATGTTTCTGCAATGAATTGTTTTCAAATTCTTAAGAAAGGACATACCGGCTAATTTAACCCATGAAATACCCAACATTTCTTGCTAATAATTCTGTTAGCTATATGAAGCTGTAATTCACAACCTTATTTCTTAGAAAAGCTTGTGAGATTTGGCACAGGACACAGGGGCTTTTCCTTCCACATTCCTAAGTGTATTCAGATGGCTGAAGTGGGAAAGGGACCCCAGTCGGCAGAAAGCCTGTGTGGTGAGCCTTGGTCCAACACGAACGCCCCCGGGAAACAACTGCTCAGAGAGGCAGCCGCAGTGTTCACTGGACAGAGCACACTCCGAGCTGAGGATTTTGAAACATCATTATCACAGAGTTGTAAGTTGCAGCATTTAGAAAAAATTAAGGTAGTCCTTAAAACACATGTTGATTGGCTCCACGGGGCCTGAACTGAATGCTAATGTCTTCCTCTGTGTATGACAACCCAGCAAGTTACATTCCTTAGTGGAAGTTTTATAACCGACTTGAGGTTCCACTGACAGCCTCATTATGCAGACAGAAACACAGCCCTGATTCCCAAAGATTTATACGTGATATGGTGATGGGGAGGAGCCACAACCTGCCCCAAAGCATGGGCATCACCGTGCACGGATACAAAGGCCACACCGGGCTACATGGAATGTCGGTGTGTGTAATACATACGCATTATACACGCAAATGCAAATGAAGGTGCTTTCAAGTTCATGAAAATAGAATTGAAAGTTTATATCGGTATAGCCTATTTGAAAACCCATGGAAATTTTTCTATAATATACATTTTAAATACTTTTAAAATATGTATTTTCTCAAATTTTATTTACATTCTTCACATGTGTAAGTCACCCAAATCCCCATCACAGACAGGGCTGGGGCAAGCCAACACTAGGCAGAGAACCCCACGGGGGTCTCCTGTGTGCGTGGCGAGAAACCACACTCTCCAGAAAAGTAGAATTAAATGACAAATTTATTTTGGTGCAAAAATATTGAAATCCATTCATTTGTGCACGATATCCATTTCCGTGTGTTTTTTGTCAGAGGAGATGAGAGGAAGAGCAGCTTGCTTTGGCTGCAGGGCCGAGGAACTCGGAAGTGACGCCTCAGCGCGCATGAGTCTGCAAAGGACGCTGCCCAGTCCTGGCCGGCAACGTGTTGGCAGCTTGGCAGGCTAATCCTGGCCAGAGCTAGCCGTGCATTCAGGTGTGGCTCGTGCAGGGAATGTGAGGACAATGTCGCCAGAGCCTGAGCATCTCCAAGTCTTGGGGGGAGTCAGCTCTGCGCCTCTTCCCTGAGACCAAGACAGCCCAGTACTGCCCCTGCGCCCAGCTCTGTGTGTGCACCCTGGCCGACAGCCCACGGCGCTGCCCCTGGGCCCAGCTCTGAGTGCACCCTGGCCGACGGCCCACGGCACTGCCCCTGCACCTAGCTCTGTGTGTGCACCCTGGCGGACGGCCCACGATACTGCCCCTGGGCCCAGCTCTGCGTGCACCCCGGCCGAGGGCCCACAGCGCCGCTGGTGTGGGGGATCTTCCATGCAGGGTCACACCCTGGCCGTGCACCGCTGGTGTGGGGGATCTTCCGTGCAGGGTCACACGCCGGCCGAGCACCACCCTGGACACCGATGAGTGTGTCATCATCTCACCGTTTTGTTTGTGGGCCCTCTGCCAGCGCAGACTTTGTAAAGCTTCCTCCAGCATGAAACCTGCCATCTTTCCAAGCACCTGGATTTCCTCCGTGCTCTCAGCAAGAGAAGAGTGGGCCCAGTGTGGGAAGTGGCCATGGTAGAAGGATCCACCCTCTCTCCCACTTACCCTCCTCACCTCCCAGTGAGCAGGCACCATGGCAGCAGACATGCCTCCCTGCCCAGCTCAGGCTGCCATACTCTTTGCCTATATGTAAATGATGAGGCAACTCTCCTGCTGCCCCTGAACACAGATCCCCGGCTAACAGCCCAGGGTGGAGACTGCACGTTTCACAGGGTATGGGGTAATAAAGAAACTCATGACAGCTTAGTCATCTGGGGAAACCGCAGTGACACAATTACACCTGTCCACACAGTCATCCTAAAATGGATGGCTGGACAGCGGGCGGACGAGGGGGCAGCGGAAGACGCAGGAGCTGACTGCCCTCTCTGCAGAACCACGTCAGATGACCCTCCTCACTGACGCCAAACCCACAGACTCTGAACTGCCTGCAGCACCCCCAGTTAAGTGGGGCCACGTTAGCTCCACGTGATGTGCAAACAAAGCTTGTCAGAAAGAGTTCTATTCATTGCTGCGTGACGGGCACGAGTCTTCGTATGCTATCTACAAGCATCTCTCTCTCTCCCTGCCATCTAGAAACCAGGAAGCACAGGCTTGCTACTCGTGTTCACAAAGCATTGCGTATCCCTCCACTAGCCACAGAGACACGGGTGCACTGCACTTGTTACTGCATCCCAGGACTCAGCAGGAGTCGCCACTGGGGGGAACCAGATCTGTCACGGAATGGTCAAAACCCACCATTTTTAATCATATTCTTTATCCTATACCTTCTAGAAATTGAGGGTTTGTAAGAGATCAGCCACAGACACAGCAGGTGACTCCTAGACCCCCCAGTTTCGCTTGCAGAGTCAACGATTCACCCCTTGTTTATCTCAGTGCACAATGGTTACCAGCTGAAGCCCTGCTCCTTCTTAGAAGAAAACAGAGCAGACAGGGGCTGGCATGGTAGCACTATAGGCTAATTCCCCGACTACGGAGCCAGCATCCCATGTGGGTGGCAATTTGTACCCTGGCTGTTCCACTTCCAATCCAGCTCCCTGCTTGTGGCCTGTGAACGCAGCTGAGCTTGGGCCCTACACACTTGTAGGAGACACTGAAGATGCTCCTGGCTCCTGACTGCACATTGAAACCACAATCGCTGCAGTCTAAGAAGAGATGCCAGACATGGGCTCAGTGGCACCGCTGCCTCACAGTGCCACATCTAGCCACCGCAGACAGAGCAGTACAGTTCTGCCCTCAACAGCCATGAGTAACTCCAAGTCTAGGGGCTTCACACCTCCTAGGGGCCTCAGGCATGTCTTGGTTCAGGACCTGGGATTAGACCCGAGCTTGTCTGCTGGGCTGCAGCACTGCTCCCCTGCCCTGCGGTGCCTGAGCCATGCAGGAACCACCAGCACACACTCCTTTACAAGCAAGGGCTGGCTCACAAACCCCCATGCTCAAGCACGTCTCCTAGAGTCGCTCATTGTTTTCAACAGCTCTTCGTCAAAGATGTGGCAAATATTCCAGAAAGGGAACACAGGAAATGCTGCTCTCTCTAGACTTCTACCGCCCAACCTCCTGCCAGTTTAGTAAAAACACCAGTGAGTGTGCACACACACATGCACGTACCCATGCATACACACATGTACTGTTACATACACGCACACACCAGCATTCATACACAGACATATATGTATACACACATGTACTGTTACATACACACACCAGCATTCATACACAGACATACATGTATACACACATGTACTGTTACATACACACAGACACCAGCATTCATACACAGACACACATGTATACACATGTACCGTTACATACACGCACACCAGCACTCATACACAGACATACATGTATACACACATGTACTGTTGCACACGCACATACCAGCATTCATACATACATGCATACACACATGTACTGTTACATACACGCACACACCAGCACTCATACACAGACATACATGTATACATACATGTACTGTTATACACACGCACACACCAGCATTCATACAGACATACATGTATACACACATGTACTGTTACATGCACGCAGACACCAGCACTCATACAGACATACATACATACACACATGTACTGTTACACACACGCACACACCAGCATTCATACAGACATACATGTATACACACGCGCACACAAGGACAACCCCTCTCCACAGCCATGTGGGTGCAGGCATCATGGATGCACTTGGGGCTGTTGGGAAGCGTCCACAGATGCGGCTTGGCCCATGTATGGCTCCAATGGCACGTGCTGTAAAAGTCCTTGGGTCTCTCCATCCACATGTGACGCGCCACACCCCAACAAGCACCTCCCAGAGAGCAAAGGAGGCCCCACCAGAGAAAAGGTGTGTTCGCTTGGTCTGGAACTTGGTAAACTGCCAACCACATGTAAGGGGTTGCTGAAAGTTCTTGGAAAGATAGAACTAAAAGTCATTATGATGCCAAAAAAAAAAAAACCTGGCATTAATGAGTATCTCTCATGATGAGCCTCTGTGTGGATGGCACCCTGGTAGGGGTCACACGCCACGTCCCGACAGTGCTGCACTGTCATGGCCCTGCCGCACTGTCCCCTGCACCTCCACTAAAAGCAGTGTTTCGTTAGGGATGAGTGGTGCTGAGCACCTCTCACTGGATTAGATACCAGTTTTGCACAAAACACCTGCTCACATGTTTCGTCCATTTCTATGTTGTTCTGTTGATATTGTTTTCATTGTCATTGGGAAAATGATTTGTAAAGAAGTTAATCCATTGATCCTTCTGGAACTTGCTTCCGTTTAAGAAGTAAAATGGGGATGTAGCTGCAATTTCCCTCATGTGGTTTTTATCCAGCCATTTATCGAATGCTTCACTGAGAGCTTTCTGATTCAAAGTGCCAGCACTGATGGTGGGAATTTGCTTGGCTTAGCTTTTGTGACTCCCTTCATTTGGTTTTAATCTGGTTGTTTTCACCAGCCCCGCACCTGAATGCTGGGGCCGCAGCAACTGCTGGCTTGCTTTGATGCCTGGCAGGGTGTCTGTCTTCTGGTGGCTTGTTTTCTTGTTTTTGTTGTTTTAAGAATATCTCAGTGCCTGCTATTTTAGCAAGACCCATTTCTGAAAACAGAACTTCAAAGACGGGCCCTCAGTTCTAAAAGAACAAGAAAGAGAGGAAACTCAAGCAGCACACGGAAACCCACACAAAGGCCCTGCAGCTGTGGGGTCACAGCCTCTCCCCGAATCCAAAAGTGGTACCCACCAGTCTGCCCTAGTGGTGACGGCTCATGCACGCTTCTCCCCAAGACTGTCCCTGGGACGTATGCAGCAACGAGATGGACTGTGAAGTGGGCCTCAGGATGTGGAGGCCCTGACCACTGGCCACCATGGCGGAGCGGAGACCATGCTGAGAGACCCCTCTCCGATGGGGAGCCCACCCTACATCCGTTGCATACAACCGTTATTCTATATAGACACATTTCATATTTTAAACCTTTTATATTTGATAACCAGAGGCAGAGAGATCTCCAGATATCGGTTTCCTACACAGATGCCTACCAGAGCTGGCCTGGGCCAGGCTGGAGCTGGGAACTACGGCTTCCAGCTGTGTATTGCCTGCACTCCTCATGAAAAGGCAGGTTGCCTCCAGGCCGGCCTAGCAGAGAGCAGGCCTGCAGGGGGACGAGGCGTCTTGGTAACAAGGTGGCCGTAGTGCTCCTCAGTGGACACGCGTGACAGTTCAACAGCCACGGCAGCAGCATGAAACATCAAAGTTTCCATCAAGGGAAATGAAATACATGAGGCTTATGGGATCTCAAAACTCCATGCTTCTGCTTTAGACTCATTCAAAGAGAACTGGGGGTGCTGGGAGTGCATGAGCAAGCAGGCCTTTTCAAATTCTCCAAGCAGCTCCACTAATCTCCCCAGGGCCCCCTCCCCAAGGCCCCCTCCCCAGGAACTGTGTGAACCAAGAAACAGTCAGTGTAAAGGAGACTCGATATGACATGATTTGTGTAAATGAGAGTTATGATGTTCTGGTCTTAATGTTGGTGCTTCTCTGTAGATGACAGGAAAAAACACACACACACAGACAGATGCCTCCAATGGACCAGCTGAGCCTCAGCCACACATACACATACACACACAGACAGATGCCTCCAATGGACCAGCTGAGCCTCAGACACACACACACACACACACACACACACACACACACAGATGTCTCCAATGGACCAGCTGAGCCTCAGACACACACACACACACAGATGCCGCCTCAGACACACACACACACACACACACACACACATGCCTCCAATGGACCAGCTGAGCCTCAGACACACACACACACACACACACACACACAGATGCCTCCAATGGACCAGCTGAGCCTCAGACACACACACACACACACACACACACACGCCTCCAATGGACCAGCTGAGCCTCAGACACACACACACACACACACACACACATGCCTCCAATGGACCAGCTGAGCCTCAGACACACACACACACACACACACACACACACATGCCTCCAATGGACCAGCTGAGCCTCAGACACACACACACACATGCCTCCAATGGACCAGCTGAGCCTCAGACACACACACACACATGCCTCCAATGGACCAGCTGAGCCTCAGACACACACACACACACACACACACACACACACATGCCTCCAATGGACCAGCTGAGCCTCAGACACACACACACACATGCCTCCAATGGACCAGCTGAGCCTCAGACACACACACACACACACACACACACACACATGCCTCCAATGGACCAGCTGAGTAGGTCCCAGAGACCCCTCTTTCTGGAGCAGCACTCCTTTGCTGTGTGTGTGCCATGTGGCCTCACTTCCTCCCTTGTCCCTCGTGCACAGGTATCCAGATGCCCACCTAGGGTACTGGCGGGGTGTGCCTGAAGGCCACTCTCTCTGGGGTCTACCCTTTTATCCTCCCGTGCTGTGGGCTTTCATGCCTCCCAGCACACAGCTAATGTGCCCTTTGGACCTCAGCCACTTCTCCTGCCAACCCTGGCCTCTAGGTCAGCTAGGTCTTCAAGACTCTGCTCTGTCAGGCCTAGCTTGACCCAGAAGCAGACACAGCCTTCATGCTAGCAAGACAGCCTCTCTCACCGTCCTCCTGATGTGGGGTCCAGCTTTGTCCCCCAAAGGCCTCATAGAGGTGAACAGGGTAGGCTGGGCCGTGGCTGAAGGCTGCAGAGATAACCAGACTGCCCTAGCAGTTTGCTCTTCTTGTAAATAATAAGTAGAAACAAATTTGCAATCTTCCTCTGACCTTTTTCCTACCAATTCCTTCACCTGCACACATGGCAGAGAAGCCTGTAACACAGCAGGCTCCAGCTGTGGGATCTTGTGACGTGTAAATTCCTAAACTCAAAATAAATGTTGATCCTTGAATCAAGAATGCATGGCCATGTGTGGGCAGGGGCCAGCATGGTGGACAGTCCCATTAAAGGTCATTTCCATCATTATGGAAAATTCTACAGGTGAATGGCACCCTAGAGTATCCTGGCCCAAACTAGACATCCCCAGGAACACATTAAAGTTGACATTTAACATTTTTCCTCTTAAGCTATAAAGGCTGAGCTGTTCAGTATGTTGTAACTACTGACATTTAAAAACTAAACTGTTACATCCTACCTTTAAAACTGCTTATTGAATATAAATACAAGGATGACCTGGCAACCACCATTTGTTCACTGTAACAAACAACGCAGCTAACTTGTCCATGGCCTAAAGAAAGCATCAGTTATTCCCTTCCTCTTGAACCTACATCTCCCCTGTTTGTCCCCCACAGAATCTTACTCTGGCATGTTCCATGCTTTGGTGCAGGAAAAATACGTTGATGGATTTGAACATACTTTTCTGTGTGCCCGCAGGCCCTGCATGCTGACATCTGCGGAGAGAAAGGGGTTGCCCAAGGTGACAGGGTAAGACCTGTGGAGAAATGTGGCCACCGCACACAAGCTCAGGTGTCGGGGGAACAGCTGGGACCCACCGCAGGTGCTGATGGTCCATCGCTAACTTGCTGGTGATAATCACCACAAAATGCACACACAGCAGATACTCTCACTGCCCGCGTTGATTATACAGCTCCGTCATTAAATATTTTAGGAAAAAGTTAAAATTTTGGGGTTGCCATTGTGGTATAGCAGATTCAGCTGCTGTCAGTCATGTCGACAGCCCACGTAATTGTGAATTCAAGTCCCAACTGTCCCAGTTCTGCTAATGTGTCTAGGAAAGTTCCTGAAGAATCACCAAGTTCCCAGGCCCCTTCCCAGTTCTGCTAATGTGTCTAGGAAAGTTCCCGAAGAAGCACCGAGTTCTCAGGCCCCTTCCCAGTTCTGCTAATGTGTCTAGGAAAGTTCCTGAAGATGCACTGAGTTCCCAGGCCCCTGCCCCACATCAGAACCCTGATGGAGCTCCTGGTCCAGCTAGCCCCAGCCCCTGCCACTGCCATCTGAGGAAAAACCGGACTGGAAGATTTCTCTGTCTCACCCTCTCTCCCTGCGACTCTGCCTTTCAAATAGGCATTTTTAAAAGATAAAATTCTATATTAATTCATTCTAATTCTATTCAGTCCACACTTGGGCAAAAAAAAATTACATTATGTTTTAGAGCTTAACTTTTCAACGTAAAATACTTGACTATTATAAGAATGTATGAATTAAAACTGGAATCAGACAGGATGCCTTATGGTGTTCTGAGCTCTGCTCTTTCCTGCACTTGAGCCATGGGGACAGGGAGGCACCCAGCCGACGGCTCCCCTCACACAGCTGTTTCACCATGCACCAGTCAAGTGGAGAGCCAGGAGATGCCCCCCTGGCCCTGAGCTGCTTCTGCCCAGAAGCGGCTCTCCTCACGGGCCACAGCGCGCTCACCGCCTGGGGTCTTCCACCTGCACAGAAGCAGGCACGAGCAACTCCAGGATAGCCTAAGCAAAGCACGGACAGCATTGGGGGCCACGGACAAGCTGGACATGAGCTCCAGAGGCCTCCTTGAGGGTCCCATCACAGCACCCACCCTGCTGTCTCTGCAAATCCCAGGGCACTGGCATTTTCCTGCCTTTCCTCAGCAGATCCCAATCCTGGACCCCATGGGAAAGGGCCGGGCAGGCTCTGAATCACAGGAGACACGTATAGGCAGGTGCCACTCCCAGCGAGTCCACAGCCAGTATCCTCGCTTGGGACCTTTCTCCTGGTGAGGACTCAGCCAGTGGGCCAGTCACACATCATTTACTGCAGGAATGAGACGGGCCAGCAGCAAGTCAGCCCCTACATCTCAGTTCGTAGATAGAGTGTCAAGGAGAACTGAATAGAGTGCTCGTTTCTAGAGCAATGTCACTCAGTTCTGGGAACTCCTTACAAGACAAAAATCACACTGTAGTCCATCATCCCCGAGGCTGTTTCATGACCTGACCATCTGATGGTGCTGTCCTCCCACCTGCACTGAAAGCAAGAATTAGAACCTGTGCACTTTGCAAAGGCTCTTGTGCCTTCTCGAAGACATCAGCATCATGGAGCAGCTGGTGACGGGTCTCAGCCCGTACAGGTTTGCAACCCAAGCCAATTCACAGAAAGACACTTGATGGGGAAGCTCCAGGTGGCTTCCAGATCATCCATGAAGTAAAGCAAGGCAAGCAGGAAGCTGAGCACTGGGCCCTAAGTGTCCTTGCAGGCTGTCAGCTTTAGGACAAGAAGATGCAGAGGCAGTGAACACAGAAAGCATAGATCTATGTGCGGCCCTGCTGGCTGTGCATATGCTCCAGTATGGAGACTGGTACATCTGACAATTCCTAGGAGGTCCAAAAGGCAACAAGAGCCTGAGCAGGGGGCCCCTTGCTGTACAGCCCTGGGGACACAGCTCTGCTGCTCCAGCAGACACACAGATCACACGTGCCCTGCGCAGGGAACTACTTGTGCTTGGGGAATTGCATGAGTCAGCCCCCAGAACACAGAAGGCACATCCTCAATGTCCTTCCTCTTTCTCTGACCTGGATGTCATGACGCAACACAAAATCCCATCAACGAGGCTCCGCACTGACCCTCCAAGAGGCCAAGGATGCACTCTTTGACATGGAGCTCAACTACAGTCCCTCAACCACAATCTCCTTAGAGTGTCTGTGATGACAGAACAGGCATACTCTCTGTGTGACACGAGCCTGATTTAGACCCAGTGAGGTAATACAGTATGGCCTCCGGTTGGAACAGCAGTGCTGGCTTCAAGCAAGAGTGGACGGTCCAGGCGAGTCAGAGACCAGAGCAACACAAGGTAGATGGAGGTCTCTGTCCAGCAGGTAAAGCTACATCCAACATGGAGACACGCGAAGATGGCTCGACTCTGCCCACCTTGCAGGAGGTCCAAACGTATTACTCAGCCAGCAAAAGGATATGTGTCTTCCATGGGCTGGCACTTGCCAACTGCTAGTGATACGGCAAAGAGCACAGGCCCCAGTTCACACTCTCGTGGAACTCATTTTACTGGTAGGCGTGATCTGCCTGGCTAGTACCACCCGTGCTGAATGACAAACGTCACCTGCGAATTTTCCAGCCACAGCTCCCCTCAGGTGCATGCCCAGCAAAGGGCAGTGACCGCAGCCCCGGGGGAGGCACCTGCAGTGTGGCCACGCATCCCCTTCGGGCAGGAAAAGACAGCCCTGCGCCAGCTCTGCTCAGGTCCCCCTGGAAGGCACATGTCCCTCTCACTCACTTTCCTTAGAGAAAACTTCCGGGGCCTAGGCTCACAGGGTGGAGAGGCCCGGGGGTGCCAGTGCCAGGAGCGGCTCAGTCCTTAGAGAAAACTTCCGGGGCCAAGGCTCACGGGATGGAGAGGCCCGGGGGTGCCAGTGCCGGGAGCGGCTCAGTCCTCCAGAAGTGCTCTCACAGACGGGACACTAGGCAGGGACTCAGTGCCGAGTGTTTCATGTCACAGTAATGTTTCACTGATGGACAGTCTGCAGCAGACAGGTGCTGGGAGTCCTAGAGATGCTGCCGGAGGTGGGTAATTGGTGGAGAGCCAGCTAGCACAGCATAAGCTATTTAAAGCTGCATAATATACCCACAAACTCTTATTAAGAGCTGTGGGCCTCACGGCTCTGAGACAGTTATCATTATGCATCTCCATGAAAGCAGATTAAAATTAAATCAATTTGTTTATCTCCGGGTTCACTGCCCAATTAACATTTCAGAACGACAAGCCAGCTGTCCAGGTACAAGGATGACCCTCATTCAAATAGAAATATTAAATACATAAATCTCAGGAGGCGTGTGCCATAAATTTAATTACCACAGGGCAGCGGACCAGTTGGGACTCGGCTTATGTGCTGCCGCGCCACGAGCAGGGGCCAGGCTTTCAGACACTGTCCTCCTGGACCGGAAGCAGCACAAAGTTCCCGTGAGAATTAATCCCGAGTACCAGTGGATCTCTCTCCAGATATAGAAATGCCATGTTATCTTTAGAGTTCATATATATATATGAATAATAAAACATATATAATAAAATGTACATATATATATATTTAAATCTTCTTGAGGAAGTACTTAAAATATCGAATACATTGCATTTTAAAAAAATCACACCATGCAAGTAGGTTTCAGGCTTCACCTAGTCAAGGATTGCCCAGCGTCTCGCGTACCTGCACCTGAGGCACACGGTCAGTCAGCGGCAGGACGTACAGGCCCAGGCATACTTGGGCCCCACCATCATGTGAGTGGAAAGAGGTGTTCAAGATACCAATTGTTCTACCGGAAAGTGGGGGAAATTGGGGCACTTGACTCTGAGAGGAGCAGAAGGCATCTGTGGGCCAATTAACCAGAGTTCAAGGAGCTTCCCTACCAGCAAAGGGCCTCTCTTTGCAGCAAATTATTAGGCAAATCACATAAGGGAGGTGACAACAACAGAAAAGCCATTAGAGCAGGAGGCTGTGAGCAAGCTGTGAGGCTGCGACTCCTCAGCAAGCGGGCAGCTCACGGGGGAGGAGGCCTGTCTCCACCTCGCTGTGCGGAACAAGTCCCGGAGCTGTCCGGACCTCCATCGACCACAGCGTCTCAGTGTTCCCTGGTCCTCCATCCCAGACCACAGCGTCTCTGACCCAGAGTCCCCTGGTCCTTCATCCCAGACCACAGCGTCTCTGACCCAGAGTCCCCTGGTCCTCCATTCCAGTTCATAGCGTCTCTGACCCAGAGTCCCCTGGTCCTCCATCCCAGACCACAGCGTCTCTGACCCAGTGTTTTCTTGCCCCCCATCCCAGACCACAGCGTCTCTGACCCAGCGTTTGTAGACACAAGAGGTGTGAGAACACAATCATCCAATCTCCAGGGTTCCGCATGGATCTGCCACCGCCATGTGTACACGAACACTTTGCTTGCTCTGCTGCTCCCACACGCTCAGCAAGGGGCAGTGCTCCCGCCATGTCCCTGCATAAAACGCTCATCAAGCCCTTTCCCACCCGGATGAGCCCCTGCTTCCTCTGACACTCGGCGTGCAGCCACTGTGCAGGTACAAATTCCTTCGGGACAGTTGCTTTGGCAATCCAGATACGGATCCAGACAGGTGACCAAGTCCCCCAGCCCTGCCTCGGGGGAACCCTGAGACAGGCTCTCACGCGCAGCAGAGCCTTTCCTGTGTCCGTTACAGGAGTCTGTCAGGTCAGCTGTGGGCACAGCCCGGGTGGCACAGTCCAGAGACAGTGGGCGGTGACCAGGACAGCAAATGATGCCAAAGCACACTGCCGCAGCTCTTCTCCCACACTGGCAACATCTCAGGCACAGCTCAAGCACTTCATGCATTTTTCACTCATTTCTCTCAATGTTAGTGATTCTCTAATAAGCCATCTCCCTTTACAGATGGACTCCAATGACAGGCCCAAAGCTAAGCACTCATTAGCAGCAGCTCTGGCCTTGGGATGCTTGGTCTCCTTGAATTCGTTAACATAAACACACTCCTTGTTCCGCTGCGTCAAGGGGCCTCTGTTCCTGCGAAACCCCAGAAGAGTATCACAGTGTGGCCAGAGATCTGTGAGACCTGGCCCAGCACAGGAGCTGCACCCCAGGCCTCCCAGCCCGACAAAATCTACATTCACATCCTCATATGCACACATGTACTCAGGAGGGAACTCAGCAGGAGCGAGCCGAGTCAGACACAGCAGAAATTTACAAAACTGTACACTGTTCCCTATTTATCATTAATTCTCGTTTTTGGCTAAGATGGACTCATGTGAGCAATGGTTTACAATTGCATTTTATCACACATTCACAGATATATTTTAAATGATCAGTTTCTGTTTCTAACAGGGTCACAACCAGCAGGTGGAGGCTACCTGACCACCGGCTGCTGAGTCCACGGTGGTTTGTGAAGAGATGGAGGGGGCCAGGACCCATTGGCTTCCCACCATCAGTGTGTGTGTCCCCCTCTGGCCACAGCAAGTGGCTGAGGGACGGGCTCGGCAGGTAGGAAGACTGCTCTGGGCTATCTGAAAGAAACGCACAATTTCTTCTCTGTTAGAGCTCGACAATGTTTCTAACATCGGAACCCCAAGGGTGCAACCAGGCCCCAGTGGGGTAAGAGCAGCTCACTTCAATGGCAGAATTCTAAGGACGCGACTTGAAACACAGACCCAAGTCTCCCTGTGCCACCCAGCACAGCGAGACAAGGCTTTGTGAGGCCTCCGGTCCCTTGGCAGTCTGGGAATGTTTGCCATTTACCCCAGACACAGCAGCCGTGGCTCGTGTCCTGTCACTGTACCATCCAGAGGCTGTTACTGCTGCAGGACTCAGGAGCCATGTCTTAGGGTGGAGTTCCCTCTGACTGCTTCTGAGACATTCACCGCGCTTGTCCGGACACCGCTGCATTGAGTCCGTAGTGTCTGCCTTGAACCATCAGGTCATTATACAAACAAGCCTATTAAGAAGCACTTCCGGACTAATCAATGAAGTGACAAATCATTTCCTAAAATGTTAGCTTCAGCACCCAAATCTCCGGGACCACATGAAGCAATATCAGCTCCCAATTTTTGCCATTTTCTTTTATCTCACTGAATCCCCAGTTCATCATACACGGCTCTAGAATCTGAAAAAGCTCTAGTTATATTGTTTGCTTAGTTCAACAGAAATGCAAACAGAAGGGTGCACATTTCGCCCAGCTTTGCACTGTTCCTGCTCCATGGGGCATGCAGCCAGGATGTTAGAGTAACAGGCCACCCACTCCATGACCATGGTCCTCAGATCTGGTGCCACGACAGGCACCATGAGTGCTGACCCTGACCTCCAAGGCCTGAGTTTCTAGGTTTAGCAGTGAAGGACGTGCCCACCTGCACAGGCGATGCTCCAGGGGCCCAGGGCCGGACGGCCTAGTTGGTCGCTAGTTACTAAAGCTCCACTAAGTCAGATCTGCAATGGCTGGAGGGGTGTGAACGGGAACAATGGGCATATCCTAAAGAACGACACGTGTCGGACACCCCCTTTCTGCTCAGGATCCCCGAGGGCTCTCTGCCCAGTCAGATCTGCTCACCGACCAGGCTGCTGCCTCGAAGCACAAGCACGCCCTGGAAAGCAGGGGCTGGAGTCGAATGCAAGGTCAGAGAGCATGCTTGGGGAGAGACACAGATCCAGATCTTCAGACTGGTGTTACCCCAGCCCCGCCACGCCACGCCCCGCAGTCAGCTTCCGAATGTTGTCTGAAGGTGTCTCGCTCATTCTCACAACAACTGATGATGATCTGAGCTTCACACCGAGGAAGCAGACATGCAGAAGACACTCCATGAGAATAGGGACGGGGTCAACATGACTGGACCCAGGAAGGCCCAGAGAGCAGGCGAACACTGTGGCTCAGCACAACTGCCACAAGCGCTTGAACCTGGTGACACAAGAGACACCTGTCCAGCCCAGTGCAGGGCACGTCCAGTCAACCCACACACTGAACAAAAGAAAAAGGGGAGGAGGCCATGTCTTCTCGTGCCGCACTCCAGACAGAGCACCCAGCTGCCTCTGGCTCTCGCACACTGCAGCTCTCGGGTCTTGGGCCTTTGGTTTTGGCTCTTCCAGCCTGCTGGGCCATGACACCATTAACCCCGACTCCAGAGTCTCACATGAAATTCCACCAGCAGCTGCTCTAATGCTACAGGGCCAAGAGGAGACAATACACACTCGCACAGCCTGCATACCATCACATCAACCACAAAACAGAACCGCGCCACACACCATCCCCCCCTGTACACACCATGACATCAACCACAAAACACCCACATGCCATGCACTGGGGTGGCTAAAGACCCTCAGGCATCGGCCAAACTTGTTTTCAGGAAGATTGATGTTGCCTGCTCGTACACTGAAATCTAAGCTCAACAGTGGCCATGGCTGTTGCCGTGGGCATGGTCACCAGGTATTTGGAAATAAAGGCCAGCTACATTTACACAGAGCTGCTGGTCAGTGGGAGCAGACTTGTCAACAGACAAACACAGGCCATGAGGGGAAAGAGAGGAGGGCAGAACAGATGTGCCAAGTGCGATGAAAGGCAGCCTCAGAGTGGGCAGCCAAGGGTCGCTGCAGAGCAACCACAAAGGCACAGCCTTGTGCGGTACACGGACGGAGGCTGGCAGCTTCTCTCCACCGCCCCACACAGTGGGGCTTTGCATTTTACCACCCAGTTCAACAGGCCAAAGGGTTGCAAGCCTGCGTTTCGGGTCTTCCTCTTCAATCTTGCACATGTTGTCTCATAGGCAAGCGTTTCACTTTGGGAAACTGGCTAGCTTGCTGCTCAAAGTGAAGCACTCAATTCTCTGATTATAGCTTGAGTTCAATGCAGCTCAGAGCTGAGATCTGAAACCACATTGTAGTGGGCTGAACAAAGAGCTGGCAGCAATCCATCCTAACTCTGGAACTTTTAGTTTGTGTTTGATTGACACATACTAATTTCTTGTGTGTATGGAGTGAGTTCTGACGTTTCAATACAACCATGTATTGTGTAATGAGCAAAGCAGGGTAATTAGCATATCCATCACCTATAGCATCCACCATTTCTCTGTGGTAAGAGCATTCAAACACTTCTCCTCAAACCATCTGGAAAGTTCCAAGACATTTTTATTAACTCCCGTCACCCCCCTGTGCAATAGAAACCAGAACGGTTGCTGCTGTCTAGCTTTAACACTGCACCTGTTGGAAACTTCTGATTGTTGTAGTTTCTAATAAAGAAGCACAAGATAAAAATACAACTTGTCAAAAGTTTCAAAGAACAAAGAGAAATCTCTTTCTGTCCATCCAGCATTCATTTCTCACTCCCAGTTTCAGCTTCTGATGCTCACTTGTGGTGAACATAAATGACAAGTTTCTCATTCACTTAACACTGTATCTGAGACACGGGCCCAGATCAGCTGACTTGCACAACCTACTGTCCAGCAGCATGTGCTGTCCTCCATGCTCCACACAGATCTGCTCCGCACCTTGGTGGTCTCTGAGCATGGCCCTAAGAATCCCTCCGCACCTTGGTGGTCTCTGAGCATGGCCCTAAGAATCCCTCAGCCTCATGAACTGGTCCATGTGATGTCAATTTTCTTTTAAAAATTTATTTATTTTTATTGGAAAGTCAGATCCACAGAGAAGGAGATGGAGAGAAAGATTTTCCATTCATCGGTGCGCTCTCTAAGTGGTCTACCAGCTGTCCCGCGTACACACGTAAACATCGTCTTCCAGCTCTCCATTTTGCACTCTCCTCACCTGATGCTCTTCTGGAATCCTGGCCCACCTTGCCCCAACCCCACAGTTTCAGCAGTCAGTAACCCTGCAGAGGAAGAACCCTGGGTCGTAGCACACACAGGACGATCCCTGGCTTCCCTGACTGACAGCCTGGCCTCTCTGCCCCCTGAGCCAACACTTTTCCCCACGGCTGCATTGGTAAATCAGTGGCCATCACCTGCCAGTGGGCAGACGGTGCTGCAACTCACCCTGAAAACCTCCCCTCAGTTCTGGCCGGCAGGTCTCGGGGCCTAAGCCGTGGCTCTGCCGTGGCAGCATCGGCGTGCAGATTCCAGTTCCTGCAGGCGGCCTGGACCTTCACAGAGCACACACTCCTGCTGCCGGCAGGCCTTGGTTTGCCATTCCTTTGAGATTACATGGAACAGCTCCTTTCCATCTGTCTTGCTTCACCCCTTTCAGATATGTTATATTTTGTTCCCTTTTAGTTACCACTTAGCCAAGGGATCCATGTTTTCTTCCTTTAATCTTGCTCCATAAATCAATCTCTTCAATACCTTGCTTAATGTGTCGCTCTTTTTAATTTTGGCAATTTTTTCTATCCAAGCCCATTGCAATTTGTCCGTGTCTTTCTGGTAATGAGGTGTCTGGGATGAAATGTATTTCTGCAGGGTCCGTCTCATTTGTGAGCTCAGAGGAGCCAAGCTCTTGGCCGCGGCTCCACTCCAACACCACAACTGATGCAGACCTGTTCAGCACGCTTGCCACCCTCTGCCTCTTTCGATTCAATCACCAGGACGATCCCTGTTCCTACCAATCATCCACTTGTCGTATCACTGCCTCCACAAGCGTGCTGGCGGGCTTCCTAGCCCTGCAAATGCTGAGACAGTTTCAGCTTTGCTTTCTCCTAAATCTTAGCGAGAGTCAATCATCCACTTGTCGTATCACTGCCTCCACAAGCGTGCTGGCGGGCTTCCTAGCCCTGCAAATGCTGAGACAGTTTCAGCTTTGCTTTCTCCTAAATCTTAGCGAGAGTTTGGCCAAACATGGGATGCAGGGTCTTGCTCCTCTCACTCCTGCCTGGCTGTGTAAACGACTTGGGGTCAGGTACCAAAGACACTGCGGCTTTCCTAAGACATCAGCTACTCGCTCCGGCGGCTGCGTGGGGCCAGCAGCCCAGAGCTCACAGGGCGGCTCCGTGAGCGTTCAGGCATATTGTCCCTGGCCGCCTATCCCAGCTGCACCGTCCTGGGTGGCGTACTCCCACCCACCATCCCTGAGCTGAGAGGAGCACCATGTCCAGCAGCCCTGTTGACCATCGTGCAACCTGAACTGTGCTTACTGGACCAGTCAACCCTCACGGAACAGAACTCTACCCAGCTGGCATCACCCAGGCAAGAAGGAAATGGAAAGTCACAGCAGGTAAGGGACCAGACGGATGCATCATGGCGACAGAGAAGGGAAAGGGCAGGAAGGACATCTATGTGTCTCGGAGGGAAGAGGGCAGGCGGAGGTCAAGGCCAAACCACAGAAAGAGGCGGGGCAGAGGCCCTGGAAAGCAACAGGCCAGCAAGTGTGGCACCCTCACTGCAGCTTCCTAAAGTTGCCAGCTGACCTTCACGCATCCACCCATGTCCCCACTCTATGAGATAGCGGCGGTAGTGGGGTCCCCGAGGCACACATCAGCCTCAACAGAGAGCAGCAACAGGGGCCCAGTGGGCCAGCGTTTGGTGCATCCCACGTGGATGTGCCCAGGTTTGATAGCCTGTTCCAATGCCCTCTGGCCAGTGCAGGCCTGAGGAGGCGGTGAGTTGCTGCCACCAACGCGGGAGACAGCACTGAGTTCCTGGTCCCCGCCCTGTACAGTCTCCGTCAATATGCACACTTAGGGATGAACCAGCAAACGCGAGCTCTCCCTCCCTGCCCATCTGTCAATTTCTACTGCCAAAAGAAAGTTTTTTAAAAATCACATAAAATTATTAAGACAGTAAATATCAGCACAAGCATGACAGTACCCACACACACGGGGGGTGAAGCTGGTCCCCTCGGTGGTCATGGGCTCTGGGTCTGTGTAGTTGGCCACCCGTGGATCACAGCTACTCGCCGAGCACTGCGCAGGTGTGTCACTATGCCCCACACAGCACAGCAAGCTTGCTCCCAGCAGTCCTGCTGCACTGAGTGCACCTGCTGAGCACGGGCTTCCCTTTGTCCCCACAACTCGTGGGTGAGCCAGGGGTACAGGCACCCCTGGGGCTCACACTGGTAGCCCACGAACAGGAAACAGGATTGGCTCAACACGACACAGGGCACAATCCTTATATTTTCAGTATTCAGAAAAGGTTTCAAAGCTTTTAAAAGCAACATGCCCCCATTGAAGAGAATAATTTGCTTCTATAGGATTGTACTTGTGTAGTTTCTCAAGAGATTGTCTTGACAGTTCTCACAGATGACTCACTAGGTGAGCAGGGCATGATGTCGGCGTGCAGGGAAGTGAATGAGTGGCTGTCACGGCTGTCAGGAGGGACAACCCATGGGCATCCCTGGCCATCGCAGCAGTTGGCTCCAGGACTTTCAAGACAGGGGCCGCAGGAAGCCAGAGCACACAGGTGGCTTCAGGCGTGGACTCCAGCCACAGCACAGCCAGCACACAGGTGGCTGCAGGACTGGAGCCTGCATGTGCAGAAACGGCTGAGAGATGATACAGGTGGACTCAGAAACCACCGCAGCAAGCTCATCTAGCACCATGCCGACACATTTGGGGGTTCCCCAAATCCTGGGAAAGTTCATTCCCAGTGCTACGTACTTGACGTTTTGGTCCCTGTTCTTACAGCAGGGCCCTGACCCCCAATCCTTGCCCTGCTCTGAGTACACAGAAGGCCCCTGCTGGTCGCCTGCTGAACGGGCTTCCTGTGCCCGGGCTTGCTGCTCGGTGTATACACGTGGTGCTCCGTAATGAAGGCAGCATACATTGACCTGCTCAATCGACCCCTCTTTGTCGTCACAAGCAGGCCTGGCTGGGAGCAAGGCAGCCATCCGTGTCACCTAATGCGCTTTTTATGGAGGAAGAAATGAGGGTGAAATCAACTCACTCGCTCTAAGACACAGAAAATGCTCAAAGCAGATCCTGACTGGAAACCTCATCTCCTAATAGATTCTCAATAAAATCAGATAATACGCAAGAACACATGGGGACAGAGGCCCGCCTCTGAGCCCAGCGCTGGCACTGCGCTGAGTGCCTGTCTGCCCATGCGGTCTCAGAGCCTGGGGGAGACTGGTGAGTCGCACAGTCCAGGGAGACAGACGTAAGCAAGGTGACCTGAGGAAATAAAATGCAGCGATGTAGCGTGAGCCTGCTGGGATGCTGCTTCGGGATGGGGCAGTTCCCATCAGGAGTCTCAGATGAGCGATGAGACGGAGGCAGTGTGGGAGAATGTTCTGTACCCCACCCACCCAGCACCCACAAGCTGGGTCTCCCACAGCAGAGGCGGGGGACAGTCTGCCATCCCTCGACTGTGAATTCAGCCCACACAATACACCCTCATTCCTAAAGAAGGGGCAAGGATAGCGTTGACTCAGCATGGTAAGCAAATGGTTACCAAGAGAAACGTTACGTCAGGATTCCCTAGCAGCAAATGCCACATCCAGAGTACAAGCCAGGGATTCCCGAAAGGGAGCTCGACCTGCAACACCCCTCCGGTGCAGAAATGGCATCTCCCTAAGCGCAACACAGAACTCTTCAAAAACAAGAAGCTGTTCCCAAAGCCCCCTCCATGTTGACACCTGCCTGCCTTCTACCTGTGACAGCCCTCGGAGTGCGGGCACACGGCTGAGCCGTCCCCTGTGGGTCACCAGGTGTTGCAAAGGCCATCATCAATGGCCACGAGTTCCGTTTTCTAGAACACTGCATTAGCTTCTACTGTATTTATCAATGGTGACAGTGTAGCATTTTCACACACACACTGACCACATTCAGCCCCTCACAGCCCCTTCCTCGACATCGCTGCTTTTTGGTAGCGTGGTGGATCGTGGTCATCTCCTGGCTGTGCGACCCTTCTGGGGAGACCATGGGGTACAAATGGGAGTCCTGTGATTATGGGAGCCTTGGCAGCACCTGGGGTAGGTCCAAAATGAGCTTGAAGTGGCTCTGGAACAACATGCAGTGCAGAGAGAATGGAGCATAAGGAGAAACTTAAAACATAGGAGCCGTGCTCAAAGAAACAGAATCAACTGATACAGGAACTCGAACGCAAGCCAAGCCAAGCCGACTCCGAGCAGCATGTACACATTTCATCTGTGAGGAGAGCAGGGCGTGCTGTGGGACGCCCAGGGGGACGCCTGTGAGAGGGCTCAGGCCAGGGCGCCCAGCCACGGCCACGCCAAGCTCCGCCGCGACAGACAAGGCACTCCAGAACCCGGCTGGCAGGTGCTTCCCCGGCCCAAAGAGAGGCGTCGCTCCTCACCTCTAGTCTCAAATGCAGAACTAGAGATGCTGTGAGATCCTCTTTCCTATCGTGGCCACCACAGGAAGCTGTTATTGACAATAACAGCAGAAAATAAGCAAAAACTGCTATCATCATGAACATGACGGGCCAGACACTGCCAGCAACAGGAATGCCAGCCGGAGCAGGCCTGGAAAAGGCAGGCCTCACAGCAAAGCTGCGCTGGCCTGGGTCAGCGTGGCATCAGGAACCTGGCAGCCGCAGCTCTGTTTGCTTCTCCAAGCCACAGCCGTCAATTCCACCTCTTCCTCCCCCCGGCCCATGTGGATTAGCAGGATGATTCCAGCCCAAGCTTGAGGGGAGAGACATGTGACCGAGGCCTGGACAACCAACCATTCCATGGCTCTGCATGAGCACTGGCTCAGAGATGGGCACTCGGTGCAACCAATCCAATCATAGAATGCCCCTGAACTTCTGAGGGAGGGCGGGACAGGGCTCTGCCCTGGAACCGTGTCAGAGTGGCAGCCATTTCTTCCCCACAAATGGGACCACATTAGGGTAGACAGAAGCAAGCAGAGCCTAGAACGTACAGCCATGACACAGATTCCAAGCCAAGGCAGCCATGCCTGACAGCAGAGCCCCTCATAGTCCCCAGGTTATGAACCGATAAACTCTCCATTTTGTTTAATCAAGCTGGAGCAGGGCTTCTGTCACACCCAATTAGCAAGTTCACACTGAATGCATTTTGGAAATTTGTTGTTTATAATCTAAGGCAGAAGAAGAAGCAAATATGTGACTTGGGACTCAGCAGCCTTCCGTGTCAGTGAATACATACTCTGTCAGCAAGGGAATTCCGTTCCGCTCCGGTAAAAATTAACCTCAGCTCAAATATCACCACTGATGTCACACACCCTGTTCCAGCAGTTAGAACTGCAACTGCTATGAAGTTGGTGCATATTAGATATAACCTGAGAATTATTAAATCACTCACTGTCAGGACTCACGCATTTTCAGATTCCCACATGTTAGGCGGTTCGCCTCTGCTTTGTGAGCTTTGTCAGCTGATTGAGTGGGATTGGATTGGCATGCTCCCCGTTGAGGCCACTTGCTCCTCCCCTCAGGCCACAAACCAGTGGCCTGCAAAGAGGCGCTCCACTCACTGGACAGCTGCCGGCTGAGGGTCTGACCACACAGGGGACCCTGAGTCAAGGGTTAGGAGCGTGTGACCATGCACCATGCGTCTGCAGTGCCCCTTTCCAAAGTACTTTCCAGAAAATCGAGTGCTGACATGATGAGAGAGGAATGCCAATGTGACGATCAATCAGCTTGCTCAACTTGGCTCCCAGGGGCAGACAGGACACTTGCCTGGGATTTCATTGATTTGCTGCAGCTACGGGAAGGAAGAGCAAAGAGCAGAGGAGACCAGAGGTGGGAGGGAAGGAAGCAAAACAACAGATTTGAGCCAAAATCTCCACTTGTGAATAACTCTGTCGGCCTAATGACTACGATTACTCCGGCTTGCTATTGATTTGATCACATGGCTGCATGGGCTTTCGTGCTATCTAGGCAGTATTGGGGTCAGTCGAACTAAGTGGAAGGTGGTCAGAGCTAGCCCAGGTTCTTTGTGCCCATCACAGCACTTCCCATCAGAGGGTTCAAGCGCTGCAACTGACTGACACACAATGACGCGTGATGCCACCCAATGCCCACAGGGGACAGCAGGTTCGGTCTAAGTGCTGGGCATTCTGTGGATGCACAGGCAAGTGTGTCCTCAAATGCAGCAGCCCCGTGAAATCCCATGCCACCTCCCAACTGCCAATCATCTCATGGCAGCCCCGTCTCTGCTCACCCTAGAAGGCCATGGGGCAGCACCAACCATCCCACTGGGGCCATGCTCTGCCTGTCCCAGAAGGCCTTGGGACACCACACAGAGCCTGCCCAGGCTGGCATTCCACCTGAGGACAGGCACCAATGGGCCCTCGAGATCTTTCCTGGCTACATGGCTGCTTTGTTTTCAGCCATGACTACTGCCACATGTCTACCCTGAGGAGCAGGACTGCTGGGCCACTTGCTTCCCACCGCAACCCATGGATGCCATTAACTGCAGAACTGACCCAGCTGTCTGGTGTCTGGTAATTATTTTTAGTTGAATTACGAAAGAAAAGATGCATTCAAATCACCATAATGCATCTAAGCAATTGGAAAATAGCAGTGACGAAGACAGCCTCCCCCAGGCCTGTGGCGTTATCATAACGAGATGCTGAAGCATAAGATTTAATTATCATTATCGTTATCTAAGCTTGACGAGCAGCAAATGAATTCCAAGTGCCAGGTACCCAACCAACATACAGAATTAAGATGCTCTTAGCAAATTTAATATTAGCCAATACTAATGCTAACCTTCCTCAGAAAGCAGTCCTAATTAAAACAGCCTTGGCCTTGGGTGGTAAACCAAAGACATGAGCCGTTAATTTAGAACAAACATTTCTCCCACTTTAGTAACCTAGCAGCCTGTTAGCTTCAGTGCTTTTCTCTTCATGATGTAGGTATTTATAAAAATGAATCATTTACCCTTAGAATATATTTTCATGCTGAAGTCTGGGCGGCCTGGATGTGGCTCTCAGCATCGTTCCGCTCCGGATCGCTCCGGATCGCTCCGGATCCCATCCGGGCTCTGTGTGCTCTGTGTGGCTCCCAAGCATGGACACATCTGCTGCTCAGACTACAGAAGGGCGGGACCCTTCATCGCTCAAGCACAGTGTGGATACTTATGACATCACTCACGGCCTTACGAAATTGTCAACTTAAAGACAGCCTGCTACAGATTGAGTTCTAATCTAGCCTGCACGGGTTTGGCAGACAGAGCAGAGGACCCTCTGGACCTTGTGCAACATGGGGCTCCCCACCTTGGAGCACAAAGGGCTTGCGGGTAGCATGGTAAACAATGCCCTCAGCTGCCTTCCATCACAGAACAGGAGTTGGTTAACCTCACTTAACCATCTCTGAAGAGGTGCTTACTCCCTGGAGGCCACCCCACGCTTGACCTTACATATCCAACATTATTTGGAGGTACCACCACCTGTCTTACATCCAAGGAAAAGACAGGCCCTGCCACTCACCGACAGGTCCACAACCGATAGCTGCCCTTGTAATAACCTTGTGCCTCTCGGGCAGGCATCGAAAGCAGATGAGGACCTAGGATTTCACTGACATCTGGAGACAGGAGAAAATGTGCAGACTGACAAACACCCCAAAGCCTTCATCGGCACACTTCCCACTGCGAATGAGTGCGTTGGCAATGGCGCTGTGAACGGACCAGTGTTGACAGGGCAAAGCTCTTGTCGGAGCCAGCGGAAGCCACACTGAACCTGGGAGGAGAGTAAACAAGCCCAGCTGCCCTCAAGCCAGAAAGCACAGCCTGGAGCAGGGCTCGGCATTGGAATCAGAGACAGCTGCAGCTGGCCTCCACAGGCAGACGAGCTGGAGTGGGC
Organism: Ochotona princeps; assembly: GCF_030435755.1. Taxonomy (NCBI): domain Eukaryota; kingdom Metazoa; phylum Chordata; class Mammalia; order Lagomorpha; family Ochotonidae; genus Ochotona; species Ochotona princeps. The sequence continues at coordinate 1,180,588 of NC_080860.1, read as the reverse complement.
AGCAGACACGGCTGCTGTTGGCTGCAAAGAAGCAGGAGACCAAGCCTCCAAGGGCAGGGGTGGCCAGCGCCCAGGACGTGACCCAGTGTGTCCAAACACTGGGATGGTGCTCAGTCATCCCTGTTCCAGGAGGTGTCTGCAGGCAGAGCAGACAATGACCTGGCAACAGCATTGTTGGGTGGACCAGGCCCTTGTAGTTCTGGCCTTCTGTAGTACAATGCACTCGGGTAGGGGTGGGGAGCATTCACTGAGCACCCCGGTTAAGGCACTCCTGGGAGCCCCACATTCTCCCCCATAAGGGCTGAGTCCCAGCACCCCGGTTACGGCACTCCTGGGAGCCCCACAATATCCCCCATAAGGGCTGAGTCCCAGCACCCCGGTTAAGGCACTCCTGGGAGCCCCACAATATCCCCCATAAGGGCTGAGTCCCAGCACCCCGGTTAAGGCACTCCTGGGAGGCCCACGTTTCCCGCTGGAAGAACTGAAATCCAGCAGCATGGTTAAGGCACTCAACAGGGCCCCAAGGTCCCCACTGGAAGACCTAGGTTCCAGTCCCAGCTCCTCCTCTTCTGATCCAACTTCCTGCCACAAATGCAGACCAAGGGAGCAACTAGGTGATGGCTCAAACACTTGGTTTCCTGCAAACGTATCAGAGAGCCATCAGAGAGCCAAACCAACCTTGGGCGCTTGCTTCATCCTGGCCCAAATGCTGCTCTGACAAACACCTGGGGAGTGAGCCAGAGGATAAAGGATCCCTGTCTCCCTGCCTCTCAAATAAAATGGAAGTCAATCAATGATGTTTAAAAAGGCAAGCAGATTAGAAGGGGTTTGATGGGTGTCGACCAATTTGGTCTAGACATTTCCGTGGACACCACTGAGCTGGGCTTGGAGAAGGCCGGGACACTGGTTCAGGGTATATTTATACATCTCTCACATCAGGGGACAGAGGCCCCAAGCCCAGAGCCACATGGGAAAGCAGCTCCAATCCCCCCACCTCCCTGCAACAGATGGTATAGACAGGTCCAGCACCTGGGCAACCCAAAGCGTGGATGTGAATGGATGGACAGCTGAGGTTGAGGTTGAGCAAGTCAGAACCAACGTTGCGGAGTCCTCCGCCGTCCTGGTCCCAAGCAGGCACCAACAAATGCCCCTAACTGCAGCAACACTGGGAAAGGATGAGGGAAACGCACACTGGCCAACAAGAGTCAACTGACTTTCCTGTGACTGGAATATGTTCTGCCCCGTGTGTGCAGAGGGAGATGAGGCAGAAATCTCATTCAGATAGGGGAATAAGACGCTGTTCTCACACACTGAGGCATTACCTGGTTCGAGCACTCTGCTGCCATGCTCTGCCTGCGTAGACTCTCAGAATACACCCTCATGCCAGAGGACACACTAGTCCCCAAAGAGGTGGCCCAAGGACCCTCGCAGGCTCTTTGCTCTCCTGTGCACATCCATGAGACATGTCCATAGCACAAGTGCCTTTGTCCGTCTCCTGCTTGAAGGCCAGTTCCTGACCATTCTGAGCCCCTGGCGGCTAGAGAGACCTGAGATGCCCCATGTGTGGGAAGAAACCCAGGTTCAACAAAGCCCATGTGCCCAGCAGAGAAACAAAGGATTAGAAGGCAGTGGGGAAAGGTGCAGAGAGCCGGGGGCACCAGGAGGACTCCTCGGCGCCTCTCCCGGCGGGCCAGACTGACTTCACTCACCGCCCCTACAGCCGGAGCACCGTCAGCTGGGAGCTCTCCAGAGCTTGATCCGCAGCGCTTGATGAGACTAATGCCCACGGCGACCACCTGCGTGCCACCAGCCACTTAATAGGTACTCTGTGAACTGAGGCGTCAGCACAGACCACTGGCTCGGCCTGAGGTTCCCCAGGGCTGACAGGATGTCCCAAGAGCTCAGTGGCTAACCCGGGACCAGGGATAAAGGCGAACTTTGGTGTTCTTCCAGCAGGGCTAACCCTTCAGGCACAGCTCCGGTGCCTTGGGAATGCACAGAGTGAGGCTGAGGGGATGAACGGAACCAGCTCCCACGGAAGCAGCACTGCAACGTCCGCTTCCTGGGCATCAGCACCTGCGTACTTCACACAGGCCTTCCCCAGTGGCCTCCGAGACGTGGATCACACACAGGAGTCCAGCCCTCAGCCCAGGGCACGCTTTTCAAGCCCAGAGTCGCTGCTCAAGTACAAGGACTCCCAACCCCGTGAACGTGGTCGCCACGTGGGAGGAGCCAGGAGACAGCCATGCCCAGTGGAGTCTGTAAAATATCGATCGCCATAAGGAGAAAAGCAAATAATACACCATAAGGAGTGACGCTGCACAAAACGCTGCCTTTGAAATGAACGTCACTCACTGCACGAGCCGGGCGAGCTCAGCTGTTCACTCTGCTTGAAATGGACACGTTTCTCAGTGAGGGACACTCCAGTTTCTCTCCCGGGAGCTGCAGCCACAGCCCAGACCAAGTGGTCCACCCTCCAAGGCCAGGCTGAGATGTAACGTGGAGATGGAGGGGATGCGTGAAGGCATAGATGCTCCGGGGAAGGAGGCGGCACGGGAGACAGATCTTCACCCACGAAGCTCCCGTGGGACAAATTAACAAGTGTGCTAACAAGAGATCGTTTGCTCATCAAATGGGAAATCAACCGGTTTTCTTCAAGCTGCTTCTTGCCATCTTCTTTGTTTGTGAAAGAAAACACCAGGGTGAGCAGAAAAATGAGGCCCTGCGCATGCCCTGCCATCAAGCAGGTGCCAGCATGAGAAACGACAAATCCAGACCTCCTGGAGTGGGAAGCACTGTGTCTCAAGGTTCCAAGGAGCGTCCTCCGGGTGCCCAGGAAGGTACAGGGCCCAGGCACTCTTCCAGGAGCATCCTCCGGGTGCCCAGGAAGGTACAGGGCCCAGGCACTCTTCCAGGAGCGTCCTCCGGGTGCCCAGGAAGGTACAGGGCCCAGGCACTCTTCCAGGAGCGTCCTCCGGGTGCCCAGGAAGGTACAGGGCCCAGGCACTCTTCCAGGAGCGTCCTCCGGGTGCCCAGGAAGGTACAGGGCCCAGGCACTCTTCCAGGAGCATTAGCAGGGTGCTGAATCAGAAGTGAAGCAGCCTGGATTCCACCTGGCCCCCACATGAGATGCCTGCATCCTGTGAGGTTTAATGTACTACTCCACAACACCAGCCCTCCTTCCCCTGTGACCCTGAGCACCTTCCAGAATGACACCGGGACACTCATGTTTCCATTTCCCGTTCCCACCACAGCACAGTTAGCTGCTTTTGTTTTACCACCAGATTCCAAAACATTAAAAGGACCCAAAACACCCTCCCACCTCTCTCGAGGTGCCCAGTATCCTGGGAGGCCATTGGAGAGGGTGTGCACTGTTCCTACACAGTGCCCCAGAGGCCAGGCCGGCCACACCTGCACTTCCAGACCCACGGGCTTGTGGATTGCAGGGCTGAGAACACAGGCAGGCGAGCTGTCAGCAGCAAAGAGAACTGTCGAAGACTGCTCCGTCCTCGCGTAAGTGAATTACAGACTTGTTTCGAGGACATATAAGGAAGTAAACAGCATATAATCGGAGGGCTTTACAGGGCAATTAGGTTAAGTACTGACCAGAGTGCATTAGCCTGACACAGCACCAGCATTCGGATGACAGACAGATCAGGCACTGGTCCAAACTACTCCCCGGGGAGAGCTGCACATTCCTGCATCACAGGAACTCAACCTCCAGTTGCCACCATGCTTCTGATTTCAGCCGCACCCACAAGTCACACCCATGGTGGGGTTGTATGCCAGGGGCTGTCTGGTCCCTTCCCCTGGAGCACTCCACACAGCTACCACTGCCTTTTGCACACACTTAACTTAACCCTTACGCCACCCTGTGAAACAGACAGCATGACTGCCTATAGTCAGGTCTCCCGGACACAGACGGCGAGGAACGGCCTTACGTGCTCACACACTGCTGCACGTGCCCAGGGACTTGGTGCCAGCTGCCTGCACGTGTGAGACCTGCTCTGGGGACCAGGTTCTCCCTTTGCTACCACCCTTCTCATGTACATGGGACACGGGGCTTGAGTCCCGGGAGTCCGGGAGATGGTCTTGCTTTGAGTGCCTCGGCACAGTCGAACTCCCTGAGACAGATCTTTCATTCACCGCATGGGGCACTGCTCCGTCCAGCCTCCCTCTTGTTAGTGACAGCACCGTCCACACTGGGACGAGCAGGGAGGAGAGCTGAAGTTCCCTGAACTAGAGGCCATCAACCACAGGTGTCCACATCACATGTGATGGAGCTCGGAGCTGTTACCAACCCAGCGCAAGGGCACGTGAGAGACACATAGCAATGTGCAGCGCTGCTAACAGCAAAGATCTTCCCTGTGACACTTAGCCCGACAGTGGGCATCAAATGTACTTTATGGCGCCATCCATTCCCACCCTAAGATGTGCCCCCAATCTCACCCACCGCCCCAACACAGAGATCTGGGCGAGGGCAGGTCTGTGATGATCAAATCCAAACATGAACCAATGGCCACAAGTAACGCATACAGCTCTCTTCCCCACTGGACGGACCCAGCAGGCAGCAGTGCCCTGGGGACAGGAGACGAAGCCAGGGATGTACAGCCAAGCCCAGTGGGTGACGCCAAGCCAGGTGGGTGACGCCAAGCCAGGTGGGTGACACCAAGCCAGGTCAGTGATGCCGAGCCAGGTGGGTGACGCCGAGCCAGGTGGGTGACGCCAAGTCAGGTGGGTGACGCCGAGCCAGGAGGATGATGTCAAGCCAGGTGGGTGATGCATTTCAGGGCAGGTGCAATGACATTCCCCAACACTGAGTGCAGCTGGCGTTCTGTTTCCTGACTAGCTCGGCAGCACAGGCCGTGTTTGTGCTGCTTCTCCACCCTGCTCCCAGCCTCCTCTTCTTCCCGTTCTCCACTTCTAGAAGGCAGCCTGAGGAATCCCGCCCCCACCCTTGGGGGTCTAGGGCACACCCCAAACAGGCCGAAGCCTTCCTTACCACTGCAGTTGTTTGTGCAGGGACGTTCGCATCAACATTTAGCAGATAAACTGTGGGCTTACATCTCAGCGCCTAACAAGGTACTTTCTTCCAGCCCGTCCACTGTCCACGTCAGCCCGAGCCAGTGCAGTCCTTCATGGCCCCACAGCTCTCTCCAAGAAGTAGGACCCTGGCATGGCCCCTGCTGCGGGCCTTTCAGCCAGGGACCCTCCTCACAGCCCTGGCTGCGCCCCAGTCACTGTGGCCTCTGTTGGCAAAAGGGTTTCTCTGTCCAACAGCTGAATATGTCAACGAGAGGTCAGCTTTTTCAGCTTTGCAAGGAACTAAACTTCAGGAATTGCCCCGTTTATTTTGCAAACAGAGTTCTTTCCTGGGCTCACTAATCACTTCTGATAATTTTCCCACTCAGCCATAGGATGTTTAAGTCCACAGCCCAACCTCGGCAAACCCTCCATTTCCCAACTGCCTAACATACCGTCTCCACTTCTTGATCAGTTTCATGCCCACCTGCCGCTGGACTCACGCCACCACGGTGTAGGGTTTTCCTCTGACAGCAAGCAACTTTGATTACCAATTTCTGATTAGTCCAGGCAATTTCACCTCAGTGCTGCAAGCAACAAACCCCCAATTTCAGAATCTTCGCAAATAAGAATGCCCGATGAGTTGGTGGAGCAGCCAGTCTCTCTGACTCAAGGCAATGCCCCTCCACGTGCAAACAGGCAGCAGGCACTGCCCCTCACCACGCCTGCCCCAGTGCTGGGGAAGATGGCATGGCAGTAGGCAAAATAATCCCCACGTGCCCAGGACCGGGGACATGACAAGGCTTCCCTCTCCATTCCTAATCAGAGAACACAGTCACAGCACTCCAGTGGAAACCCCAAAGCCAGCTGGAGTGTAAGTCAGACTGGCATGTGGACTTTAAGTTTCTTTAAGTTTCGAGAAAAACACAAAGGCATGTTTCCCACATCAAATGGCATTGTGCTTTTTTAGCCTTCTTTACAAGCTATTCCAGTTGCCCCCACTCTTGGCACCTCTACTCCAAAGGGCTTATGATCCTGGCGCCCAGGGAAGCTGGTAAAGCCGAAACACAATCTCCCAACCAGAGTTCCATCTCCAGGTGGCAGGTTCATGGGCTTTGGGTCCCTACAGACACAGCCCCATTCCAGGGGTACATCATTGGCATGGCTGCCACAGGGCACGCACCAGCAAAGCACCCACAGCTCGCCACTGTCAGTATGGGTGAGATCCGCAGCGACTGTGCTGTACCAGGCCCAGGCAGGACCCACCGCCCAGCACCGTGGGTCAGGGCACAGCCTCGCTGCCCAGGAAGCGGCCCACTCAGAGCAGGACATTCAGGCTGGTGCCACTGCTGGAAACTGAGTCGCGGAACTCTCATTAAACTGAGGTTGGGAAGTCTGGAACTCACAGTGGTGGACACAGAACCTGGCTGTTAGCAACTCACCCACTTAGTGGTTGTTTTCTAATCACGTCTCCTGGAACACTAGTTCCTAACGGAATTGTAATCAGGGTGAAGCCAAACATTAAAAAGCTTCATGGCCGATTGGTGTTCAAAACCAACCGGCTAAAGAGAGCGAGGCCCCTGGCTTAGGAAAGGGCCCCCGGGGCCTTCCCTGGGCCTTCACCCCAGGCACACCCCCCAGGAAGAGGCACATCTCAGCAGCTCCACGCTCTGCCCTGCTCTTCATAACCTCTTGACTTCTGCAGTGGCACAATTAAGGAAATGATGCCCAATCTTCCCAGATTTTAGCGATTTCATGCTAGCCGCACTTCATTTTGGAAGAAAATCAGCATTCAGCACATCTGCAAGTATTCACACACGACTTACCTTGTCTGTGTTGCAGAACAACAGAATCAGCTAATGTCACGTCAAGTTTTTAACAGCTTTTGTTAGGAATATTGCTATTCTAAACAAGGAAGACAGGCTTGATGGGGGGCCAAGCGTGTGACGGAGATGCCAGCTGCTGCTCTAGTCTGCAAGTCTTGCATCCACAAACCCAGGAAGATGGCCACATGGGATTTGGAAGGCAGGCATCTGTCTCGGTGACTGGCAAGCGAGCTGCGATCAGAATGAAGGCCACTGCCTCCTCCAGGCACAGGCAGAACTCAGTGAGAGTTCACTCAACCCACAGGACCTGCAGACTGCCCCGTCCTGGGCTCCGCACCAAGAGAACTGAAACTCTTTCTTCCGTAGGAATGCGAGTGATCGACACCAAAGCATTTCGGATGATAGGAGGAAATCTCGAGGGAGAAGTGTAACTTGTGGGCACTGACCTGAGTCTGTGGAGCGAGACAGCGGTTAGGCAAGTGCAACAGGGAGTGTTTAACATGGGCACTGGGTGCACCCTGGAGCCACGTGGCAAGGGCGCCTTCCTTCAGTGTCAAGAGCTGCTTCCCTGTTGCTCAGGACTGTGGACCAGGAACTGCTGCGGGTCCTCTAGGATTCCCCTCACGTTCCTAACTGGTGCGTGTGAGGGACCAGCCACGCAGGCATGTCCAACACTTCCTAACCGGTGTAGGTGAGTGCCAGCCCGGCACGCACATGCTGAGTGCCCTCAAGCACCAAGTTCCTGGCTCTGAAGTCTTTGCTTCCTAGAGAACTGCCCTGTGCTCACACTCAGAGGCCAACGCAGTCTGTCCAGATCACAGCCACACTGGAGGGATCTGCCAGGCCCGGTACACAGGATGCCCAGACCTGGGGACAGACGGACATGCAGGCGGAGCTGACTTACGTAGGAAGCAGTCTACTCGGAACTTGGCAATGACTAACTCCACTGGGCTTTAACTCTGCACCTGCAGTGACACCCTCTGGAGCCAAAAGGACCCCAATTCACAACGCACATCTCCCCCAGTTGGATTCACTGAATTGGCTCTTTGGGAGGTGGAGCACATCTGAGTGTGTACCTGGGGAGAGCCCGATGGACGGGTGGGGACCCTCCACTGCGCCAGCCTCTACACCAGCCTGGCCACCCCCCACCCCATCCGCCTGCCCCACTGCGGCTCCACTGTGTCTGTGCTGGAGAACCGCTGCTCTTCCCTCCACGCGTTGCAGCATCAGCAAAGCACGCAAGCTTTGTCCTGACACCGAGAGCCACTCAGCCCAGAGCAGCTGAGGCCAGGCCTACACTCCAGTCATCAGAGCAATATCAAAGATCAACACCCTCCACCAGCACCTGAGTGTCCGAGGAAGCCAGGGGCTGCTGTGAGGCCTAGCTGCGTCTCTGGCACGGAACGCCCAGCCTGGCCCCTCCCCACACTCATCCACACAGGTTCACAGTAGGAACTTGGAAAATTGGCCAAAATGGAATCGCATTTTTTCAACGATGTGATTTACGGAATCACCTGTAGAGCCTTCAATCTTGTGAGTAAATGCGATGTTTATTCCCTTTTTAGGCTCTACTGAGATACTCATGTCATCAATCATTTTGTGTCCAAATTAAAATTTCAGAGACAGGAAAAATCAAAGCCGGGCACTTCAGAGCTTCCGTACTTAATTTAAATTTATGGTAAAGCCTTTTCTTTTAGGTAAAAGTGGGATCATTTTTTGCCTTCTTAGTATTCTCGGGGCGCCACATTAGCGTTTTCAAAAGGGTTTTGCCTCTTCCAAAACGTGCTTTATAGTTTCATTAGCACCTATGAGATTACAAAAATAAACACCTTGAACCCACTCATCTCTGCTTTGCAATTCTCTTATTTAGAAATGTGCTGCCACACTGGGGACTAGAGGCACGTTTGTGCGGGAATCAGCTTCGGGTGCGCCCTGCCACTGTGAGGGAGTGTTTGAGCTGCTCCCCAAACTCGGCGACTCCAAAGCAAACTGCCCAGAGCATCCCGGCTGATGGCTCACAGGCACACAGTGCATCCGGGATCAGAGGACAGCACTGCGCAGGGTCACGGCCACCGGCCCAAGCCCTGCCCTCCCTCGCTGCCCTAGCCACTCTGCACGCTGTGAGCAGGGTCTCCAAAGAGGCTGTCCTCCTGCCTACGGCCTTCAGCAAGCATGCCGCAAACCCATGCTCTCCCCCTTTCTCTTTCTCCTTCCTGTAACATGGTCTCTTTCTAGCTCCATAATGTTAATTCCTCAACCTGCAGAAATGCAGAGGATGAAGTATCCCCAAGAGGGGAATGGTGAGTACTCCCAACACCAGCAAAGACCAGCTCCCTGCGGCGATGTGGCTTCACCGGCAGAGCCAAGGAAGAAGCCACTGGGCACAGCCAGGAAGCTCCACGCCAGGCTGGGCTGTTCCCACCAAGCCGGAATGCTCTCCCAAGGCTGAGACGCACAGCACGTCTCTATCTGCTAAGGCAGGCAGGGCAACATGGGAGTGCCGGAGTCGGCCCTGACTCCTGAGAGCTGGTCACAACTGGACACCTCCCCAGGTGGGGAGGCTGACTTCAGGTCTGATGTGGGCCCCCCATGTCACACAGAGATGTTTTCTTCCATTTCTTGACAAGTAAAGGATACGTCAGGATGTAGGACAAATGTGGATCTGACAGCGACAGATGCTGGACCTCACGGTGACCTTAGAGTGACCTCAGTGACTGAGGGTGACCTCACAGTGATTCACAATGACCTCAATTTGATTGATGGTGCCCTCACAGTGACTTGTAGTGACTCAACAGTGACCTCACAGTGATTGATGGTGATCTCACAGTGACCTCAGTGACAACTGAGGGTGACCTCATAGTGACTCACAATGACCTCAATTTGACTAACAGTGACCTCACAGTGACTGATGGTGACCTCACAGTGACATCGCAGTGACTTACAGTGACCTCATAGTGATCACACAGTGATTTCACAGTGACTTCCCAGGGACTGACAGTGACCACACAGTGACCTCACACACAGTGACCTCACAGTGACCTCAGTGACTGAGGGTGACCTCACAGTGATGTCACAGTGACTTACAGTGACCTCATAGTGATCACACAGTGATTTCTCAGTGACTTCCCAGGGACTGACAGCAACCACACAGTGACCTCACACACAGTGACTCAGTGACCACACAGTGACCTCACAGTGACGTCACTGTGATTGCGCCAAGCATGAAGGACTCCAGCGTGTGTCCTGCACATGGCCAGCCCTGGGAAGGTCACAAAGGCCTTGCCCACCTCTCACCTCAGTATCCACAAGCCCAGGAAGACACCACCCAGGGAGGCCATGGGTGCTGGTGGAACCTGCATGCTGCTCCCAGGAACTCCTGAATGTGACTCAGGACGGTGGCGTCTGTCTCAAACTGCCCTAAAGCACAGGACAGCCAGAGGCTCTGGAGCAGGAGTTCAGTGGTCCTGAGGGCCAGCCCAGAATGGGGTGGAGATGCTAGGTGGGTGGGGCCAATATACATGGGGGTGAGGACACTGGGTGGGCAGGGCCACGGCAGATGGGGGGGAGGATGCTGGGTGGGCGGGGCCACGGCAGATGGTGGGGAGGATGCTGGGTGGGCGGGGCCACAGCAGGTGGGGGTGGGACTACAATAGGTAGAGGCTGGAACGCTGGGTGGGCAGAACCAGAAGTGAATGGTGCAAACATTGGGTGTGTGGGGCCCACTAATCCCACATGCCTAGTGAATGCACCCGCTCTGGGGGCACAGAGGGACAGATTTCATTATAGACTGTCAACAGTGACACGAGCAGATACATGAATTTCTCAAACCAGACAAATGCTCCAAAGTCCCATTTACTGAGGATGCTGGAAATGACCTCATCAAATAGAGGGCAAAGGGCCCGGCCGACATGGGCAGCTTTAATAGGCATCAGCCCCCATACAAGCTGGAGACAGAGAGAGAGAAGGCAGGGAGGGGTGCTGGTGGAGCCCAGCCCCACAGAGGGCAAAGCCACAGGGCTCGGCCACACACCACTGTCCCTCCGCACCACCCCGCAGCTCTCTACATCCCTTCCCCTCCCCCGACTCAACCTCAGGCCAAGCCTGCAGCCCAGCCTGGTGCCCCGCTGTGTCTGGCAGACTGTCCCCAGCTGTCACTCCTCAACTACCTTCAGCCTGGGAAACGGTCACAGTACGTTGTCCAGCCCTCACATCCCAGGGGAAGTGACCCTTCACACTTTCTGGGTCTGTTTGAGAAGCCTCACCTGTTTCTATGCACTGGAACCCAACAGCAGCCGGGAAATGTCTTCCTGGGCATTCAGTGTGCCCTGAATGCCAACCTCTGCTGAAATCAGAAGTGAGCACGCTGCCTGGTGGCACTGAGGGCTAAGCGGCCATCGGCGCCTGCATTCCCTCTTGGGTTCTGGGTCAAGTCCCAGTTGCTTTTTCTACTAGTGAACCTAGAAAAGCAGGTGATGACCCCAGTGCTTGGGCAACTGCAGCCCAACTGGACAACCTGATGGACGTCCTGGCTTCAGCCTGACCCAGCCCTGGTGGATGGGCCACTTAGGGAATAAGCCAACACAGAGAAGAGCTTTCATATTCTCTTCCCTCTTTTTCTGTTTGCCTTCTGAGCAAATTAGCACCAACAAAAACCACTCAGTGTACACGTTCTGACAAAAACAAAGAACATCTCTGAGGAGCAACCAAAAGGACTTAAAATAAAAACTGGACACGCTTGCCCAGCGTGGGCCCCAGGATCACTCACTGGACACGCTTGCCCAGCGTGGGCCCCAGGCTCACTTGCCACCAAGGTTGCTGGACACATCACGCAAGGCTCTGTTGAACAAAGCCCACACCTTGCTTCCCCCATTGGGATTGCAGGGACATAGCCGTCTGGCTGGCTCATGGAACTTCACCCTTCATTTTCTACACAGCAACAAGGAGATTGCATAGCCCACAGAGTCCACACCATCCCAACCATCCCACTGCACTCAGGAGGCTCAGGGCCCAGGGGGTGCCCGGGTAACCATCCCACTGCACTCAGGAGGCTCGGGGCCCAGGGGGTGCCTGGGTAACCATCCCACTGCACTCAGGAGGCTCGGGGCCCAGGGGGTGCCTGGGTAACCATCCCACTACACTCAGGAGGCTCGGGGCCCAGGGGGTGCCTGGTTAACCATCCCACTGCACTCAGGAGGCTCGGGGCCCAGAGGGTGCCTGGGTAACCATCCCACTGCACTCAGGAGGCTCAGGGCCCAGGGGGTGCCTGGGTAACCATCCCACTGCACTCAGGAGGATCTGGGGGCCCAGAGGGTGCCTGGGTAACCATCCCACTGCACTCAGGAGGATCTGGGGGCCCCAGGGGGTGCCTGGGCAACCATCCCACTGCACGCAGGAGGCTCGGGGCCCAGGGGGTGCCTGAGCAACCATCCCACTGCACTCAGGAGGATCTGGGGGCCCAGGGGGTGCCTGGTTAACCATCCCATGCACTCAGGAGGCTCGGGGCCCAGGGGGTGCCCGGGTAACCATCCCACTACACTCAGGAGGATCTGGGGACCCAGAGGGCACCTGGGTAACCATCCCACTGCACTCAGGAGGATCTGGGGGCCCAGGGGGTGTCTGGGTAACCATCCCACTCACTCAGGAGGCTCGGGGCCCAGGGGGTGCCTGAGCAACCATCCCACTGCACTCAGGAGGATCTGGGGGCCCAGGGGGTGCCTGGTTAACCATCCCATGCACTCAGGAGGCTCGGGGCCCAGGGGGTGTCTGGGTAACCATCCCACTGCACTCAGGAGGCTCGGGGCCCAGGGGGTGCCTGGGTAACCATCCCACTGCACTCAGGAGGCTCGGGGCCCAGGGGGTGCCTGGTTAACCATCCCATGCACTCAGGAGGCTCGGGGCCCAGGGGGTGCCTGGGTAACCATCCCACTGCACGCAGGAGGCTCGGGGCCCAGGGGGTGCCTGGGTAACCATCCCACTCACGCAGGAGGCTCGGGGCCCAGGGGGTGCCTGGGTAACCATCCCACTCACTCAGGAGGCTCGGGGCCCAGGGGGTGCCTGGATGGAAATGAAATCCTCCTGTGAGGCAGGGAGAGGGAGTGAACTTACGCCAAGTCTCATGTTTGCGGCAGAACCTGTGGGAGTGACTGGATTAAACCAGAGCATCAGTGCTCCTGTGACTGAACCCTGGGGTCACAGCAGCGAGGTACAGATGTCCAGCCGCTGCCCCCAGACACTCTGCCCTGCCCCTCGGTAACAGCGTGGATTGGCCTTTACAGATACAGCGCTGCTTGCCTGCATCCATCACACACCTCTGCCCCTGCACCCACCACGGCACCAGGGACTCCTGAACAGGGCTGCTGTGCCCACCCCGGAGGGGAGCGTCTGCCAGCCCAGTGAAGAGGAGTGGAGGCACTCCCTGCAGCACCCCATGACACTCAGAGAGTCTGCCTGGGCCACCAGACGCACTCTGTCACACTCAAGACATATCCGGGAATAAATCATCAATTAAGCAACGTATTTCAGTCACGCTGATTTCCCCTTTCACTCCATGATTAGAGCCCTTCAAATGATGAGTGATTGCCATGGCTCTCCAGAGACATGCTCTCTAACACAGTGACATGGGCCACCTGTGGCCCCAGCGTGGAAGGATGGCCGTTCTCCAAGGAGAGGTCCTGAGAGTACAAGCCACATGTGGGGTCCACAGAACCTCGTGTCGTCAACAGGAACCTGTGTTGAGATAATCGTTTAGATAGCCAAGTGTCACACGTGGTATTCTTCGTGTGCTGTGAGCGGCGTGTGGTCATACGTGTGGCCCTCATGATGTTTCTGTGTTCATCTGCACCAGCACCTGTGAGTTTGCATAGGGGCACGCCCCAAGTCTCAGTGGACACGAGAAACTGGTAGGCACAGGCGGTGCCTGGACGCCCACTTGCTCCAGTGACTGTGTCTGCAGGCACAGGCCTTCCTGCATGCTCTCCAAACTTAGGTGGTCAGAGTCAGTACAGGCAGTGGGTGGGCCACAGGGACAGACCAGAAACGCGCAAGGGCTCGGGGGACAGTCCAGGGGTGCACAAGGGCTCGGGGGACAGTCCAGGGGTGCACAAGGGCTCGGGGGACAGTCCAGGGGTGCACAAGGGCTCGGGGGACAGTCCAGGGGTGCACAAGGGCTCGGGGGACAGTCCAGGGGTGCACAAGGGCTCGGGGGACAGTCCAGAAACAAGCAAGGGCTCGGGGGACAGTCCAGGGGTGCACAAAGGACTGGGGGACAGTCCAGGGGTACACAAGGGCTCGGGGGACAGTCCAGAAACAAGCAAGGGCTCGGGGGACAGTCCAGGGGTGCAGAAGGGCTCGGGGGACAGTCCAGGGGTGCACAAGGGCCTGGGGGACAGTCCAGGGGTGCAGAAGGGCTCGGGGGACAGTCCAGGGGTGCACAAAGGCTCTGGGGACAGTCCAGGGGTACACAAGGGCTCGGGGGACAGTCCAGGGGTGCACAAGGGCTCGGGGGACAGTCCAGGGGTGCACAAGGGCTCGGGGGACAGTCCAGGGGTGCACAAGGGCTCGGGGGACAGTCCAGGGGTACACAATGGCTTGGCAGGCAGCAGCCTGGGAGATGAAGACCCTCGCAGGCTCTCCCAGTTCCCCCTGTAACCACACTGCTGACTGCATTCGTCAGCCTCATCAGGCACCAAGTCACTCTCTTTAAAATTTGGAAGAAGGAGGTAAAAAGAGAAGTTTATTCTGGTGCAGAAAAAATAGAAACCTATGCATAAGTTTTCTGGTAGGCACATACTTTAGGAAGCTTTTACAGCAACCTAAATCTATCTTCCAACTCCAGTTTGCACAGACTTGCTGAGGTATCCTCATATGTAGATGTGTATAATATGTACATGCATACACACGCACACCCCTCTGACACAGATGCATGTTTTATACTTATATACATAAATAACATGTGTGTCTTCCTGAGTATACATGCACAAACTGTAGACATGTGCTGTGTATTACAATAGCCATCGGCATATATATCTCCTTGTGGATGTATCTCACATAAACAACAGATGCTTTAACGTGCTACAAAGCAGACAAGCTTTGAGACTGCTACTGTGTGTGTTCTACTCTGCTGTCCTGCCCAGCTGTGTGCATGTGGCACTTGGGGTCTGTGCTCCCAGGTGCTACTCCGCTCACACACACAAGGCCTCAGTGTGAGGTGGTCCTGCCGTCTCCCCATGACAGTATGCCCAGCTGAAAGTCCTGGCGCATGCACTCCAGGCAGCTGGGCCATTTGGGAGTACGTCCCCTGCTTCCTCGCTGCTGTCACACAGACCCCAGGAGCAGAAAGCATGAGACCCTGTCTCACACACACCTGATTAAGCTGCTTCTTGCCAGATGCCCCTGTCCCCAAGACAATAAACGAGGGTGGGGCTGCATGCTGGTCCCAGTTCCCGGAGACATCAACTGCACCCCCTGCTCTCAGCTTGGGTACTTCCTCTTCCCAGTTATGCCCTGTGTCCTTTGTTAACTCCCGTGGTGATTCCCACAAGGTCTTTAATTAAACTGGTTTTTCCTTTTCAGGTTGTCAGATTTTTATTTCAGATTTGATACCAAAGGAGAAAGTTAAGAAAAAACAAATACCTCCCACATATTTGGCCCACTTAACTAGCATATGGCACCCTCTGAGCACACTGGTCAGTTGTAGAAGTTATGACACTTGTAAGATATGTTTATTTATGACATTTTAGATTGGCCATTATTGCACATTTATAGGATACAGGCTGATAATGTGCGCATCATGTGTAATGATCAGATCCAGTCACAACCCCTCCTGTCCAAGCAGGCATTGGGCACAGCAGTTCTGCACATCCCACAGAGGAGCACCTCCTTAAGGCCCTGGCTCTGCCTGATGCCAGCTTCATGCTGGCACAGAACCTGGGAGAGCAGATGACAGCCACCCACAGGGGCACCAAGATGGAGCTCCGAGCTCACGGACCAGCTACCATGGACACCTGCCACCCACAGGGGCACCAAGATGGAACTCAGCTCGTGGACCAGCCCAGCTATTATGGACACCTGCCACCTACAGGGGCACCAAGATGAAACACCAAGCTCATGGACCAACCCAGCAACCATAGACACCTGTCACCCTCAGGGGCACCAAGCCGGAGCTCCAAGCTCATGGGCCAGCTACCATGGACACCTGTCACCCACAGGGGCACCAAGCCGGAGCTCCAAGCTCATGGGCCAGCTACCATGGACACCTGTCACCCACAGGGGCACCAAGCCGGAGCTCCAAGCTCATGGGCCAGCTACCATGGACACCTGTCACCCACAGGGGCACCAAGCCGGAGCTCCAAGGTTGCAGATCAGCCCAGCCACTACGGACACCTGGAGCATGAACCAGTGGCTACACGTCTGTCACTGTCTCTCTGCCTTTTAGAAGCAAAGATAATTTTAAAACCCCTTTCATCCAAAAGTGTCTTCCCCCTGTTTCCTCTTGTCCAGATTCTTCCACTCCTCTTCGTCTGGAGACTTTTGTAACAGACTGAGCGAGCAGCAGGCATGGTCCTTGGGGGTGCTTTCCTGCTCCCAGCCATTGTAGCCCCTCATCTGCTCCACGGTCTGCCAGTGAGCTGCAAACAAGCTGCCTCCGGGGGCCAGAAAATGGCATGCCTGGGAAGAGGCAGACAGAGCGGCTCCGACTGACAGTGTGATGGACGGGACGCAGACACGAGGGGAGGAGAATTGTATCCTCAACCTCCCTGGGTGTAGAAGAAGCGGTCGCCATGGAGACACAGTCTCAGGGACCAAGCTTCCCCTTCAGCTTCTCTCAAGAAACTGCAGTAATCGAAGTCGTCCTCATCAAACTCATTTTATCTCAAGCAACAGGTTCTCCATCCATAATCCCACCACTGCCCTGACCACCTCGCACATCAAACAGCCAGTAACCCAGATTTCCCAAATTGACATGATAATACTATGATATTTACCTGGCATGGTTACCTAAGGGGGCGGAGTTAAGAGGAGAGAGTATGGGAGGAGAGGAGTAAGTCACCAAGGGATGGGAGAAGGGCAGGACAGAGAAAAGGGAAGGGAGGCTTGGGGCCACCCCAGCCTAATGGGGCAGAAACTCTGCTGGAGCAGCTGGCTGGATTCGGGGCCAAAGGTGCTAGCCATGGTCCTTGGTCACTGGGTATGCTACGGGAATGCATGGTCCAGGCTGCAGGGTTGGCTTCCAGCTACACCAGGCACAGCACCATGGGGCAACGCTGTCCCTGGGAGACAGAGCCTGTGAATTCCCAAACAGGCTAGCACCGCCAGCCCCACACAGGCTCAGTCCTGAACCTGGTCATCAGCCAACAGCAGGCTTCTGAGCACCTCTGCACAGGCAGAGGCTGTCCCCTGAGCACTTCTGTGTTCCAGCACTGCACCTGCCCACAGGAGACAAACCCCAGACCTGTCTTCCCATATTTGACCTAGGCCAGAGAGGTTGCACGGACCACCTGACATGCCCAGCTCAGTCAGACACCACTAGTCGTGTGATGGACTCGGAAACCCTGGGAGTTCAAAACTGCTCATAACCATGTCAGGTCACTGTCTTTGAAACTTGCCTGAGATGCCAGGAAGCTGGCTCTTTTTTAGGGTCCATTTAAAGACATCTGCAAGCTGGAAAATACAAAGCCAAAGAGGCACTGCAGCCAGATTCTAATTCTGGTGGGGAGAGCGGCTTGCAGGCTCTGGCTGTACCACACAGAGGATAGAACTGGGTGGACCAACAGAACAGCAGAGTCTAGGCCAGACTCCAGTGCAGGGAGAATGCTGCTGAACTGCGTCCCAGAAGCTGGGCCACATCTTCCCTGGCAGATGTCTGCACTGTGCCTGCCTCCAGGGCCTCCCTGAGAGAGTGACGCAGGCCTGGCCCCCACTCCACCATCAGCTGGCACTGGGCAGTGACGCAGGCCTGGCCCCCACCTCCACCATCAGCTGGCACTGGGCAGTGACGCAGGCCTGGCCCCTCACCTCCTCCATCAGCTGGCACTGGGCAGTGACGCAGGCCTGGCCCCTCACCTCCACCATCAGCTGGCACTGGGCAGTGACGCAGGCCTGGACCCTCACCTCCACCATCAGCTGGCACTGGGCAGTGACGCAGGCCTGGCCCCTCACCTCCACCATCAGCTGGCACTGGGCAGTGACGCAGGCCTGGACCCTCACCTCCACCATCAGCTGGCACTGGGCAGTGATGCAGGCCTGGACCCTCACCTCCTCCACCGTCAGCTGGCACTGGGCAGTGACGCAGGCCTGGACCCTCACCTCCACCATCAGCTGGCACTGGGCAGTGACGCAGGCCTGGCCCCCACCTCCACCATCAGCTGGCACTGGGCAGTGACGCAGGCCTGGCCCCTCACCTCCACCATCAGCTGGCACTGGGCAGTGACACAGGCCTGGCCCCCACCTCCTCCACCATCAGCTGGCACTGGGCAGTGACGCAGGCCTGGCCCCTCGCCTCCACCATCAGCTGGCACTGGGCAGTGACACAGGCCTGGCCCCCACCTCCTCCACCATCAGCTGGCACTGGGCAGTGATGCAGGCCTGGCCCCTCACCTCTACCATCAGCTGGCACTGGGCAGTGACACAGGCCTGGCCCCCACCTCCACTATCAGCTGGCACTGGGCAATGATGCAGGCCTGGCCCCCACCATCAGCTGGCACTGGGCAGTGACACAGGCCTGGCCCCCACCTCCACCATCAGCTGGCACTGGGCAGTGACACAGGCCTGGACCCTCACCTCCTCCACCATCAGCTGGCATTGGGCAGTGACGCAGGCCTGGCCCCTCACCTCCACCATCAGCTGGCACTGGGTAGTGATGCAGGCCTGGCCCCCACCTCCACCATCAGCTGGCACTGGGCAGTGATGCAGGCCTGGACCCTCACCTCCACCATCAGCTGGCACTGGGCAGTGACGCAGGCCTGGCCCCTCACCTCCTCCACCATCAGCTGGCACTGGGCAGTGACACAGGCCTGGCCCCTCACCTCCACTATCAGCTGGCACTGGGCAGTGATGCAGGCCTGGCCCCCACCTCCACCATCAGCTGGCACTGGGCAGTGACACAGGCCTGGCCCTTCACCTCCTCCACCATCAGCTGGCACTGGGCAGTGACACAGGCCTGGCCCCTCACCTCCACCATCAGCTGGCACTGGGCAGTGATGCAGGCCTGGCCCCCACCTCCACCATCAGCTGGCACTGGGCAGTGACACAGGCCTGGCCCCCACCTCCACCATCAGCTGGCACTGGGCAGTGACACAGGCCTGGCCCCCACCTCCACCATCAGCTGGCACTGGGCAGTCACACAGGCCTGGCCCCTCACCTCCTCCACCATCAGCTGGCACTGGGCAGTGATGCAGGCCTGGCCCCTCACCTCCTCCACAGGCAGGGAGCAGTCTCGAAGCAGCGCCTTCACCACCTGCCAAAGGCATTTTGTACTGAAGGTCACCGTTCTGGAAGGTAGCAACCCTTCAAAGCAGTAATGCCTGTGGTCCTCACTCCTGCTGGGTAAGCGGGCACTAACACTGACACGATGGGCCGTTTGCCTCTTGTGTTGCAAAAGCCGCTGGCTACCTGTCATGGAGAACAACACTCCACAGAAAAACAGGTGCAGCCAAGGAAGAAAACCGCAGGCAAGTGGACCGTGGGCGTCATAAACAAGAACGATGAACGGTCAGCAGGGCGCACGTGGAAGAGGCCATTTCATCTGATGGTTCTCCACATGCTCAATCTACACTCAGGACAGAACCATGACACCACCACTCTGCACCAAGCACAAGCCTGGGCCCGGCGGGAGCCTTCAGTTCCCCTGGTGGAGGTGGCCTTCCAGCAATGTGAAAGTCCCCTTCGGATAGCAGCACCACTCTTGAGTAACACATCAGATGGTGACCAGCACTGGCGAGGAAAAGCGACTTGATGGGGTGACACCGAGAACGAGAGCTGTTCCTGAGGAAGGCAGAGACGACCCACACAAGGGGAAGCTGCTCCTGAGGAAGGCAGAGACGACCCACACAAGGGGAAGCTGCTCCTGAGGAAGGCAGAGACGACCCACACAACGAGAAGCTGTTCCTGAGGAAGGCAGAGATGACCAACACAACGAGAAGCTGCTCCTGAGGAAGGCAGAGATGACCAACACAAGAGGAAGCTGCTCCTGAGGAAGGCAGAGATGACCAACACAAGAGGAAGCTGCTCCTGAGGAAGGCAGAGATGACCCACACAAGAGGAAGCTGTTCCTGAGGAAGGCAGAGACGACCCACACAGGGGAAGCTGTTCCTGAGGAAGGCAGAGATGACCCACACAAGGGGAAGCTGCTCCTGAGGAAGGCAGAGACGACCCACACAACGAGAAGCTGTTCCTGAGGAAGGCAGAGACGACCCACACAAGGGGAAGCTGTTCCTGAGGAAGGCAGAGATGACCAACACAACGAGAAGCTGCTCCTGAGGAAGGCAGAGATGACCCACACAAGAGGAAGCTGCTCCTGAGGAAGGCAGAGACGACCAACACAAGAGGAAGCTGCTCCTGAGGAAGGCAGAGACGACCAACACAAGAGGAAGCTGTTCCTGAGGAAGGCAGAGACGACCCACACAACGAGAAGCTGCTCCTGAGGAAGGCAGAGACGACCCACACAAGGGGAAGCTGTTCCTGAGGAAGGCAGAGACGACCCACACAAGGGGAAGCTGTTCCTGAGGAAGGCAGAGACGACCCACACAAGGGGAAGCTGTTCCTGAGGAAGGCAGAGACGACACCCAGGAACCACTGTGGTTCGGATAGCTTGAACAAACAGTTGCAGATAACGCAAAGAGCTCAGAAATGTGCTTGGAGCTCTTATTTGCTTTCTCCCGCTGAACTGCTCCAACTCCTTTGGTCAAATGGAAGTCTCATCACTTGTCATCGCAGAACAACTTACGGCTCACCTCTGCCTGGCTTGCCCTGAACACATTCCTTGGTTCCTAGCCTTTGCATCTAGAACCCGTGTTCCCAGACTGCCAGGAGACTGCAGCAGCAAACACCACATGTTAGATTTACTTTCAACTCTCCAGCATCGCAGCAACACACGGAGTTGACCCTGAGGCCTGGGCCAACCTGAGCACACACAGCCTGACGTACAGAACACAGTGGAAGTGGCTGACATCCTTGGATGTACAAGACTAGATCCTAGGGAGCCCTAAAGCTTGACCTGATTCTCTGAAATAATCATGTTTGGAAGCCGTCCATGGTGTGAGACGACTCCAAGCCCACTGACCTGTGAGACGAGCGATGCTGGCCATGAGATCAGCTTGAGGGGGACAAGGAGCACCCAGGCCAGGCACAGGACCGGGTAAGCCATCTGCCAAGTGGTTCTTCCACCAACAACACACCGGCTGATCCACCTGCATCGCAGATGAACCGTGCTGCTAAGCCCTGCCTGGATTCAGACACTAGATGGTCCCTTGGGAGCAGGTGGCCGCTGCCTCCCTAAGTTCTCCCTGAAACAAAAGGGGGCACTTTCTTGTGTTTCAGCAATGTAGAAACTCCCGAAGGGATGTGCTCATCACAACTCCTGCCCTACTGAGCACAACAGACAAGCCAGCCTGAGAAGCTGCTCGGTGAATCAATAAAACAATTTTATTTCCTTCTGAAAAAGGGACAATAAGAAATGTATTTTAAAACTGTTAACATGTTAAATTGTTTGCAATTAGTTTTAGTCTTAAGAATACAAAATACCATTTGTCACAGATTATTTTAAGTGGCTGCTGCAATTTTCATGAAATATAATTCAATTCTTTAAAAGTAGTTTATTTCATGGAATCATTTTGTATTTTCTAATTCTTTCACATAGGTACAACTTCTGACTAATGAATAGCAGCATTCCTATCCTGAGGTTGGGACTGAGGTATCCTGTTTAGCACAACTGAGGGTTGATAACACACCTGTTACACTGCCAGTGGATCATCAGGAGCCAACAGCACAGAAGGTCCTGGGGCCTAGAAAGGGAGTTAGCTGACTTACAGGACGATTGCTTAGTCATGATCCCAAGCACCAGGCCCACAATGGTGCCAAGACATGGGACGTCTTCGGACTGAGGAGGAGGGAGGGAGAGAAGAGCCAAAACCAGACACATGATAGGATAATGTGAACATGGGGAGTGTGGTAAGTCAGAAAGACAGCATGTTCTCTGCCACATGCTTGAAGGCCGCCTGCAGACACGGGCTGGCTCACCAGGCCCAGTGTGCAGGACACGGACATCCTCTAGATAATGACAGTGGCACAGTGACCACAACAGCTGACACTCCAATCCTCAATGCACAGGCCACCAGTCCACTTGACTGGGACACATGCCCTTCCAAAGCAGGAGGACGTGGTCACTGCTGCTGCTTTAATAGACCAGAAGCACTGAGGACCCAGGCAGCCAGTTTCTGGGGCCTGAACATGTGACTGCTGCACCACACTGCCCTCTGCGCCGCAATAAAATGGGGGCTTCAGACACTCATGGGTATGGAATTAAAAGATAACTTTGGTGCAAAATGCGATAAACCCGTGCAGATCTTAAAAAAGTCCACAGATAGGGGCTAGCACTGTAGCATGGCAGGTAAACCCACCACCTGCAATGCCAGCATCCCACAGTCCCTGTTAACAATGGGAGGGGCAGCAGAATGTTTGGGCCCCTGCACTCATATGGGAAGCCTGGCTAAAGCTCCGGCCCCTGCCTGGGCCCACTGCGTCTGGGGCACTGAGCCCTGGGAACCTCGGGCCGTTCTGTGGGAGGCCAGGCCACCTGGGAGGCTCTAGGACTCGTGGAGGGGAAGGTCAGGCAACTGGCTGTGCTGTTGAGGCTCCAGACAGGGGTGAGACCACCGTGCACGGAGCAGGGCAGCCGCCGGCTCAGGGCCACCACAGCCCCTGCTCTGTCAGCAGCAGCACTGAGTTCTTCCCACGCCTCGCTCTGCCCACGTACTTGGGGTGTTCTCGGAGTTTCTGCAACAGCTCCCCATATTCAAGTGCTCCCGGTTATTTCCCCAGTGCAGATTCCAGGGTAAGGATTTCATGGAAACTGCAGATCTCTGAGCCATACTGGGTGTCCTTGGATCTTCATGGGCTCAGCACCCAAGACCCAACATCCTGGACATCCTGGCAGAAGGCCAACCCTCTCTCTTAGGGTCCAGCCCCAGAGGGATCAGGGGATGACCCCAGCTACATTCCACTGAGCAACCCACTGGGTGGGTGACCCACTGGTGGTCAGCCAAGGCCAGCAATGCACAGTAGGGCTGAGCTGAGAGAAAACACGCAGCCACTTGGAACCCAGACACTGTCCTGTCACCGCATGAGGCCTGGAGGCGGAGGGGCCGTAGCTGTGGTTAGCTGCACAGAGCTAGGCCTGTGACAGAGCTGGGCCTGTGACAGAGCTGGGCATCTGACAGAGCTGGGCCTGTGACAGAGCTGGGCCTGTGACAGAGCTGGGCATCTGACAGAGCTGGGCCTCGGGGACAGAGCTGGGCCTGTGACAGAGCTGGGCCTCGGGGGCATCTGACAGAGCTGGGCATCTGACAGAGCTGGGCCTGTGACAGAGCTGGGCATCTGACAGAGCTGGGCCTCGGGGACAGAGCTGGGCCTGTGACAGAGCTGGGCCTGTAACAGAGCTGGGCCTGTGACAGAGCTGGGCCTCGGGGGCATCTGACGTTCTCCCCCATGACCTCCTCCTTCCGCAGCCTGGGCCTGCAGCACCCAGGGACTGCTCACGCTTCAGAACAAGGGTGGCAGAGAAGTGGACGCAAGGCCTCGTGCCACCTCACACTGGAGCAGGTGACCTTGGCCCTCCTGTGGGAAGCTCTGAGCATGTCCCTCCTCTCCCTTGCTGGGCCTGGCCAATGTCAGGGTGACCCACCACTCCTCTCATCAGCCCTTATGTTTGGGGTCATTTTAGAATGACCTTAAGCTACGTGGGCACTCTGATGAAACCTGGTGTGTTTCTTGACTGGTGGCAACGAGCCTCTCTCAGATGCTGAGCTGCAGCCTGCGCTCGGGGTCACCTGCTTCCTCTGCACCTGCAGCACTCAGACCAGCCGCTCGCAGGGCTCGGGAGCCTGGCACAGCCAGAGAGGTGCCCAGAGCTCCTGGCCCCACGCCCTGTGCTCTATGTCACTGTGTGGTCCCTAAGAGGCAGACTGCCCTGTGTGCTCTGTGCGCCTGGAAACGCCACTCCCCATGACTCTCACTGCTGTGTGAGGGAGAGACCCCTGCCCTTGGCAGAGCTAGACCAGCTGAAGCAAGGCTGGCAGATTTGGGCAGTGGTGGAAACTGCGGATTCACCCTCAAAAGTGCAGACCTCATTTAAAATACAATTGCCACATGCATGTCCACAAGGCTCCAGGCACCTGCTAAAGACCTGGGTCAGTGTGTCCAACTCAGAGACATCCCAACTCAGAGACACAGACTGAGAAGCCAGTGTTGTGGCGCGAGGACAAAGCCACCACTTGCTGCACAGGCACCTCATGGGGCCGCGGCTTCCCATCGCCACTGCTCTGCTTCTGGCCCAGGTCCTCGCTAACGGCTTGGGAAGCAACAGAGGACGGTCAGCTGCTGGGAGCCCCATCTCCTCGTGGGTCCTGTGTGGCGCTCCAGGCTCCTGGCTTCCACCTGGCCCAGCCCTAGAGAGAGTGACCAAGCAGATGGAACATTTCTCTGCCCTTCTCTAGCTCTGCTTTCTGAGAAGGGGAGTTTGATGCAGAGGCCTCGCTCTGTCTTGCGGCTCTGGGACCAGTGAGGGCCCGGCCAGCACACGTGGCAGAACCACAACCCCTGCCCAGCACGCTCAGCACCCAAGAGTAGAGGAAGGGCAGGGTGTTGCGGAACTCACTTTCAGGGGACTTTGGAGCTTCTGCGCCTGCATCTCACATTCCTAGAGATGAATTTTCTAGCATATGTGCCCTGGGTTCTATGTTAGTGGGTTTTCACGATTGTAAATTACAAGCTATTACAAGCTACAGGGCCTCTGGTCAATTGCTTGACCTCTGTATATTTCAATTTCCTCTTCTGAAATACTATCTACATACTAGAATTAACCTGAGGATTAGAATGTGTTTAACAATTCGGCAGTGAGAGCAGTGCTCGGCACAGATGTCAGGCCGTGCCAGCTGCCAACGTCACTGCGCTCTCCAACCTCAGGCAGACATCACAGCTGCCGCCCTGAGCGCAGCCCGGGGTGGCACACGGAGAAGCTAAACACGCCCATGCTGGGGGCAGAACCTGAAGGGATCCTTGCAGCCTGGGGGCAGTCTTTGCATGTACCCAGAGCGCCAACTCCCTTCCTCCATGCCCAGCCTTCCAGAATCTTCCATATCTCCCAACCTCAGAGGCCAACAGTGCAGGGTGGTGAAGGTACGACATCGAGACGGAGCCTGGACGCCCACAGCTGGGAGCCAGGATGGGTCAAAGCAGACGGCAAAGAAGTGCAGGTCCCAAACCAGCCAGGGTCCACTGTGCCTAAGACAAGAGCAACGCAGAGCAGGCGGAGGCCACACTAAACTCCTCTGAGGACAACAGCCATGGTGGAAGGTGACAGTGACCTCACTCAGCTGCACTCGCACCTCATCTGCCAAGAGCTCCCAGGTACCCACCGCATTGAAGACCTGGCGGAAGACATGGTAGACATGAGATGCTCAGCAGGATCCAGGGCACTGGGCACCCACCACCCCAGAGGCCTGGCAGAGGGCACTGGGCACCCACCACCCCAGAGGCCTGGCAGAGGGCACTGGGCACCCACCACCCCAGAGACCTGGCCAGGATGCGGCTCCACGCTCAGCAGTACCTCGCCTGTTCCTCCCTCGGCCGACCTAGGAACGGCAACCCTATAAGGAAAGCCCCACTCTCCTGACCCCCATCCCAAGCTCCAGCGCTGCCCCTCCCAGCTCTCTGAGCTTTTAGACATCCCTGCTAATGCTGTGCAGCAACTGGCTCCAGCCTGGACCCAGCACCACAAGCAGAAACCCCAAGTCTGGCCCACAGCAGAGAACCCGAGGCTGGCCCCATGGCGGAGGAGACAGCCCAAGCCAGTTCTACCCCCAGACCTGCCGACCAGGGCGAGAGGGCCAGCTCCCCTGTCCGTGGGGAGGAACCTGCACAGAGGCCTGGTGGAGGAAGGACACAGAAGAGACGGTCCTCATGTGGCAGGTGCTTCTGATGTTCTCCTGCAGGAAAGCCCTGCTGACGCTGAAAGGGACCGTCGGATGCGGAGGGATGAAGGCACGGCTTCTCTGCCTCAGAGGACGCAGGGCGCGGAGGACGGAGCAGCTGGACAGCACACGCACAGGACGCAAAGGGCCCCACACAGGTGTTCCTGTTCTCAAAGGACAAGATGCTACAAGTGTGCGCGCACACACACACACACACACTTACACATGCTCACAATGGCACGTGTGTGCTCACACATGCACTTACCTGCTCACAAAGGCACATACATGCACACACTTGTGCACACGCACACATATACTCACAAAGGCACACATGTGTGCACACACATATACACAGTGATCTTTTTGCAAGAACTTCCTTTGCTATCATCTGTGCCACAAAACTGGTCCTCAGAACAGAATCTGACCTCTGAGGCGTGGGCCGTGCCACTCACGAGGCCACGGGCACCCAAGTGTCCACGGACGGCCAGTCCGTCAGCTGAGTGCCATTGTGGCAGCTCATCGGGCCCTTCCCCACCCCGGCCATCCCTCAGCAGTGAGGGATTCCCTGCTGCCCGCCCGCGTGCCGTGTTAGCACTGTGAGCACAGCAGCCTGCAAGCTTTGAGGAAGGCGCTTGGGGACAGGTGGCTGAAGGCGCCAGTTATTTATAGCAGATGGTCAGAGCAGACTGCGCCCGTGCTAAATATTTGGAGTCGATGCTAAATTAGTGTCAAACTGACTTCATTTAGAAAGATAGACGGTTGAATTATTTTCTAATTATGGGAATGCGCACGAAAGGCCAACAGCAGTGCCGGGTTCAAGTGCATCCCCGGCTGTTTCTGCAAACAGACTCATTCATAAGGAGAACCTGAAGCAAGCTGCAGGTGCACCACCAAGGCAAGCTCTTGACGAGGCCAAGGGCACAGCACCTTGCCGTGTTACACACACATTCACAAAACCCTCACTGCACCACCCTCCCTCCTGGAAGACTGGTCTAATTCGAGGTATGGACTTTGCTACACACCCAACGTCTTCCACCTGACTGGCCAAATCTAGACGTTTCCCACAATTTTGAATTTGATGAAATTTTGCTCTCAGACATTTGCATAGCCAGCAAAACAAATTTCTCTTGTTTTGGGTACCAACACCCAAAGACAAAGCTGCCTCGTCAGCCAGTGGACTTGCCAAGCATGCAACAGTCAGGACCAACGATTGGTGGGAGACTCAGCACGGTGCAGCTTCCATGCAGGGCCGGGAGCTGGTGGCCTCTCCAGGCAATGCTGGGCTCCAACCCTGGACAAGGAAAACCCAAGCCACAACACAGAGACCACGAGGAAGCAAAACTTCCCTTACTCGGAACTTTCCATTTCCGTCAGCCAAACACTGCACAGGTGGCCGTGTCCACAGAGGACAGAGTGTGAAACTAGTGAGCCTGGGGGACTATGCCTGAGGGTCTCAGACCAGCCAAAACCAGCTCTGATGCCCAAAGAGGGACCACGGGAGCATGGCTGAAGCCTGCATCCGCAGACATGTCTACGTCCCTGAGATGCCATGACTGGTCCAGCCCGACTCCAGCCCACCCTTCACTCAGGAAAGCAAGCCCCGGGGTGGAGTCTAACAGGACTCAACCAAGTTCAGTCAGTAGGCCACTGGCTCTTCAGCTACCGCGGGGAAGTAGCTGCTCCCATGGCCAGAGTCAGGGCTCACCACTTGGTAGGAGAACTGCACAGCACTGTCCCGACACGTGCAGCCACACGATGACACGGACACCGGACTGCGTGCACCACTGAAACCACCTGTGCCGGCTGACAGAGCCACCGTCAGCAGGGCCACCAAGCCACACACGCTGAAGGCACGTGGCACTCACCTCCGTGGCTCGTCCCCGTGCACCCTTATGTAAGACACTCAACAAATGCTACTGTACACTCCTCACACATCAGGCTCACTTATTTCTGAACATGAGGTTCTAATTCCAGGGAGAAGCAAAATGGTAACTTCGAAGTTGGTCTCACACTATACTTAGATCTTACACGTTCGGAATAGAATCCGAGTTGGCAAAACCAAGTCCTCTATCCTCCGTAACAACTGTGGTCTCAACTGTGAGGTGTCAACGGTCCAACTCAGAAACGGCTGCTGTGGCTGAGCTCGCATCCCCAGCTCCTGGGACGGCCCTCCTGGAGGCATGAGGCGCCACCTCGGCCCTCCCTGAGTCTGAAGAGCTGATCAAGAGGAGATTTCCCCAGCAAATGGGCAACCAGTGAAGATGCAACTGCTCTCTGCACTTTAGCAAAACACAGAAGCAGACTCGGTAGCCATCTGCAGACAAGCCCTGCTGTGGGGATGGACATCTGTCCTGCGTGGCGGCATCGGCCACGGCCACACGGCCCCCCAGACGTGCGCGAGCTCACTCACCTCAGTGTGAAGACACCCTGGGTGGTGTTCCTGGAGACGGACACGGGGAACGTGAGCACATCACCCTGCCTGACGCTCCTGGGCATGTAATGAATGGCCACGTTGCTGTCCAGGCGCAGCTCCCGCAGGGCGGGCCGGCTGGGCGTCTGGTAGAGAAAGACGCTCCCGATCCTGTGTGGGGGCGGCCCGGACTCATCCACCTCGCCTTGGCCTGACCGCAGCCCACTGCTTTTCCGCAGCTCGTGCCCGGTGCAGCCACCTAACCCATCCGCGGGTTCCACGGTGTAGTACAGCTCCACAGGACAGCCTTCTGCAGGGTCCACGGGCCGCCTCCTGCCTGCCACCACGGTGGGGGGCCCAAACCAGTCTGCTGGCAGCTCCAACCGCGCCACGCACAGCCCCAGCGGCCCCGACAGCCGGCAGCCGCCCCGCACCTCGCGGGTCTCTCGGAAGGCCCAGAGCCGCAGGCAGGGCAGCTGCTCCCCCGCGCGGGGCTCGCCCCAGGCCCGGCCCGCCACGTGGAACAGGACCTGCAGCCGGGGCTGACTTGGGAACACGCGATCATGCAGGACGTATGCGTTCAGCTTCCAGTTCAGGGAGAAGGTGTCTGTGAGCCCAAAGGGGCTGGAGGGCAGCAGCAGGTCCTGGGGCACCACGCGCTCCACAGAGAAGGGCCCGTAGCTGGCAGCGAGCACCGGCAGCCTCTGGGACTTGTAGATGAAGAAGGACTCCACGCGGGACTGCAGGCTGGAGTTGCGCATGACGTCCTGGTTGGCCTCCTTCAGGAAGAAGGAGATGTTGGCGCTGTCCACACGGTAGGTCACGGGCAGGTAGGTGGGCAGCAGTGAGAACCTCTGGATGCTCTCCAGGAGGCCCCGGCTCTGGGTCACTGTCGGGAGGGAATCGGAGCTCAGGTTAGTGGCCACAGCCCAGCCTTAGTGTGAGCAGCAGGAGTACACATGGTGTTGGTGCGTGAGCCAGCTGCCTGGCCCGACCAGGCCCTGGCCCCTTGGGGCCCACCAAACATGCACTCCTTTCACAAACCCAGATGGCACACCTGTAACAAGAAGCCCTGTCCCTTGTGAAGTCTGCATGGTTCAACCTCCTTGAAGCTGAGGATGCGTTTTCTCTGTACACGCAAGACTTCCTCCAAGGGACAAGGTGGCTGTGACTCCCCCCCCGGGTGACCTACACCCTGCCCTTTGGCCCAGCCATCTCCCGCCATCCCTGCACCCACATCCACTGCCTCACCCTGCGTTCTGTTTCCCACCACATCCTGCCATTGTCCCCACACCCCTAATCACAGAAGCTGGGCTCCACTCCAGCGCCCACACAACCCAGTAGGCTCCAGACCAGCCAGGGGTGCAGGCCTGGGACTGGCTACTCTCTAGTTTTCTACTACCAAGACCAGAGACTCAATAACTGGAACTGACAAACGCATGACCAGGTCAACACACAGATGGGGTATCTGCAGAATGAAGAGCGGCTCTGCTTCTGCAAGCCATTTCCTTGGCTCCCCTCTCCCCACCGTCCCTGAGGTCAGTGTCCTCTGTCCACCAAAGGCCGCATGGTCTCTGTCGGCCCGGAGGGTCCTCAGAGAGCAAGGCTGGGTATGCTGTATCCGGGGGAGTAAGCACCTGTCTCGTTATCACCCTGACACCAACTTGTCAATCATTCCAGAGTGACCAGTGCCACAGAGCCAGATGATGGGCAGTTAAATGTGAGCACTGCGCCAAGGCCCCAGACGTCCCTGCTGAACTCAAGCCCACACTGCTCGAGAACACAGACTTAACTGTGCAGCAAATGGAGATCCTCGGCTCACAGCCCGGTGCCGGCTTCACTAGGGGAACTGCAAGGGCATTCCAAGGTCGCCCACACCATGAGCTGCAGCCCAGAGGTTTCGTAGCCCTGCTTCACAGGCCGTCCCTCTTTCTGCTTGGTATTTGGCTCAGATGTCTACTGCTCTAGAATGCCCCACACCGTGTAGGCACAGAGCTCAGGGCCTACCTAACCTCTGATGGAGCTCAGGGCCAGTCCTGGCTGCTCTGCTTCCGATGCAGCCTCTCTGCCGCTGCTGGGGCACATCCTGGGAGACAGCAGGAATGGACAGAGGCCACCCACATGGGCATCAGGAGAGCAGACACAGAAACGCAAGACCACGCTCTCTCTGTCTCTCTCTCTCTCTCTCTCTCTCTCTCTCTCTCTCTCTATATATATATATATATATATATATATATATATATGCTTGTCACACAAAATTCACTGAAATCAAAATGCTCACGCTGAGCAGAAGCCAAGGCTACTTCCTTTGCTCGTGAGGAAACTGGAATCAACGCCAGCCACATTCCACGCGACAGACAATGAAGGCGACGTCACCCCTTGGCCCCACCGAGCACCGCTGTGACCCCAGGACCCCACATCACTCCACACGTGGAGGAGCTGAGTGTCACAGAAACCATGCACCTCCAGTTCACAGCCACCTTGGAAAACCATATTTGCTCTGCTGCCTTGGAAGCAAGCTCTCATTTGAAAAGACATAACGACTCATTGGCCTTGGGGAGGTTTTCAATTATTGTTAACGTTTTCTAAAATACTTTTTTCTCAGTAATATTTTAATAGGAAAAAGACAGCAGTGGAAACACAGGACTCTGACCCCTGTGTGACCCAAAAACACAACTGAAAGAACACAAAAGCAGATTAAAATGGATTCTGCATCCTGCCGATAGCAGGACATGCAGTGAAAGGACCCGGCCTCAGAGAGCTGGGGTGCAGGAAGGGGCGCCCGACAGCGCAGGCCCAGTGAGCAGACACATACCACGAGCAGCCTCCCAGCACAGCGGTAGACACAGGAGAGGTTTCCCTGAAGCTCCAATGCAACCCGGCCCCACTCGCCACCTGCAGAACCCAGCATCCCTCAGTATGAGTCACAGAAAACAAACCAGAGGTAGCCGGGCGGTGCACCCAGGTACCTGCAAGCAAAACCATGGAAGACACATGCCCCTCGCCCAAGTCACCTGGTCAGCTCTCACACCCCAGAATCCACACCCCATATAGACAGAAAGCATCTTAAAACCCACGTCCAGGCCTGCTGCTGTGGTAGATCCTGTGAAGCCACTGCCTGTGGTGCCAGCATCCCGCATGAGCACCAGTTCAAGTCCTGGCTGCTCCACTTCCAATCCAACTCCCTGCTAATGCACCTGGGAGAGCAACAGAGGGTGGTGCAGTGCTCAGGCCTCTGTGCCCACAGGGCAGACCTTGGAACCTCTTGGCTCCTGGCTCAGGTCCGACCCAACCCTGACGCTGCAGCCATTTGTGGCGTGAGCCAAGAGACAGAAGACATGTCTCTCTCCTTCTCTCCTTCCTCTCTGCCCCCTTCCTCCTCTCCCTTCCTCTCTAACTCTCTTTCAAGTGAATAGACAAAAGTCATGTCTATCCTGAACATGTGCACCTATGCTAGCTCCCTAGCAATGGCATGCAGCAGCGGTTCATGTCACAAGAAGTGACATAAAGCAGGTGGGGCAGCATGTAGGTTAGAGGCAAGTACATCCCTTATGCCGGAGACCTGACTGTGCAGGGACTGCAGTATCCTCCGGGTCCTGGCCCTTGTGGCTCCAGAGAAACAACTGCATTCCTGCAGCTGGGAGTGAACAATCACTGCAATTGGCTGAGCTTGGCATGGGCATGGGAGCTGGCATGGGCATGGGAGCTGGCATGGGCATGGGAGCTGGCATGGGCATGGGAGCTGGCATGGGCAAGGCCGCCTGCTAAACACACCCCCATGCAGCACAGGCAGCGACATAGGCAGGAGGCAGTGTGGCCACACTGTTCCTGATCATGCCCACATCCATCTGAGAAACGTGTCCCCTGCTGGCAATGCCACTACACTCACAGAAGACAGCACAGCCATGACTCTGGCAAGAGAGGATGCAGAGAGGTAATGGGCAAGCAGAGGAGCCACCTGCTTGGACAGCACACCAGGAAGGGATCCTAGGCACCTGGGCACCAGGCAGGGCTAATGGGCACATAGTCACCTGGGCTCCTGGACACCCGGCAGGGATCCTGCGCACCTGGGCACCATGCAGGGCTAATGGGCACATAGTCACCTGGGCTCCTGGACACATGCAGAGCTCCTGAACTTTTGGGCACCAGGCAGGGCTAATGGGCACCTAGTCACCTGGGCTCCTGGACACATGCAGAGCTCCTGAACTTTTGGGCACCAGGCAGGGCTCCTGGGTACCTGGGCTCCAGGGCACTGGGTAAGTCTCCTGGGCAGGGTTAATGTGCACCTGGGGTCCTAGGCACTGGGCAGGGCTAATGGGCACCTGGTGACTGGCCAAGAATAGCAGCTGCTTGAACATTCAGAGACAGAGATGGCCCTAATAGAGCCCCCGCAGCATTAACCATAGGAAATTTAAAGTACACCCACAAGTGACCAAACCCACTGTTAAAATGCAGAAATGCGGACCTGCTGTGTGCAGGGGAGATTGTGGGAGCTTCCCCAAAACAGGAAAGAGAGCTTGATGTCTTGGTACATGGGTTAGGCCAAGGCCACAGGGCCAGTGTCCCCCATGACAGCGCTGAGTCCTGGCTGCTCCACTTCCAATCCACCTCCCTGTTCACATGTCAGGAGTGCAGCAGGAGACAGCTCAAGTGCCTGGACCCCTGCACCCACATGGGAGACCTGGATGGAGCTGATGGTTGCTGCCAGCAGCCTGGCCCAGACCTGCCTATTGCAGCCAACTGGGAAGTGAACCAGCAATGGGGTGTTTCTGTCTCCCTCTTTCTTTCAAGAACACAAATGTGTTTCTAAAGGCTCATCAGGAGTTACTCCATGTGAGCAGCACAAGACATCAAACATGCAAAAACAGCGTCTGTCAGTCCTGATAGTGTGCTGCGTACCAGAGAGAGCCATGACAAGACACGGGCGCAGACGGCTTCGTCGTCGTCCACGCTTAAACACCTCCTGCCGCTTGCCACTGCCCTGCAAAAAGGCTGTCCACACACAGAGAGACAGCAAGGAGCCATGACTGTGCCAGAAAAGAACTGCAGGTGACCACCTGCGGATCCTTCAGGAGACAGAACCAGCCAGAAGGCAGCTCTGTGGCCATCCCCCAAGGCCAGCCACCGACCCCAATCTCAACACCCTCTGCCTCACAGGACGGGGTCTCTCCTCTCAGGATGGTGGCTCTCCTCTCAGGACGGGGTATCTCCTCACAGGACGGGGTCTCTCCTCTCAGGATGGTGGCTCTCCTCTCAGGACGATGTCTCTCCTCACAGGATGGTGGCTTTCATCTCAGGACGGGGTATCTCCTCACAGGACGGGGTTTCTCCTCTCAGGATGGTGGCTCTCCTCACAGGACGGGGTCTCTCCTCTCAGGATGGTGGCTCTCCTCTCAGGACGATGTCTCTCCTCACAGGACGGGGTCTCTCCTCTCAGGATGGTGGCTCTCCTCTCAGGACGAGGTATCTCCTCACAGGACGGGGTCTCTCCTCTTCCTTCCTCTGGGTCCTACAACTGCCCCTTCTGTATCTGTGCCCCCTGTTTCTCCCCATGCCTGAACATCTCCCTTCAGTTAAAAAAGAGAGACATAGTCCAACTTGCAAAAACAAATAGAAAATAAAAACATTTATTAGCCTATCTCTCTCCTCTCTTTGTAGAGAATTACTTCAGAAAGTAACAGAAAAATGAAATGAGGCTTATTTTGATGAAGAACATCTTGAAATCCATGAATCCGAGCTATCTGCGTAAGCCCTGAGGAGTGTGTGTTACAAGAAGACTGCATGGCTTTCAAAGGCTTTGCACCAACATAAACACATCTTCTGTTTTCCACAAAAACGTTTCCAAACACCTCTGCACGGAGAGTCATCTGACACATCACGAACCACCACCAGAGGTCCCTGATGTCATTGCGCAGGCTCCCACAGACGTGCGTGCCACTTGCTGAAGCGTGGTGCACCAGGACACGCTGGCAGAACTTCCAGCAAGGAGTAACGGGCCTGCTTTCAGTGGTGGAAAACGCCCTGGCTGACCAGCAAGTCTGAGGCATCCGGCCGAGACAGGGAGGGTGATATTGGCTGGGTCTGAGGACACAGGCGGGCATCCGGCCTGGGCAGCGACGCCCAACTCTGGCCTCGCTGACTGGCAGTCTTGTAAGTGGAGCTCACTTGTCTGCAGCTGGTGCTACTCCCTTCCTTTTCAGACAGGGAAATGAGGTCACAGAGCTGTGCAGCTTGTCGGGGTCACCCCATGAGTGAGGCCCTGGGAGAGACCGTGACACACCGTGCAGGGGGGCACCCTGCACTGGGGGTGCTGGGCTGGGTGGCTCAGACCTGAGAGCTATGCAGTGATGGCTGCATTCAGGGAGGCACCCTGCACTGGGGTGCTGAGCTGGGGGACAGACCTGAGAGCTGTGCGGCACTGGCTGCATTCAGGGGGGCACTCTGCACTGGGGTGCTGGGCTGGGTGGCTCAGACCTGAGGACTATGCGGCACTGGCTGCATTCAGGGGGGCACCCTGCAGCTGGCTCTGCCCACAAACCCGCTGTCGCTCATCCTGCCACTGTATGTGTTAACTTCCTGGGGAGGCCTTTAGCTCTCCACAGACTCCCAGGGAAGCACTATGCCTTCTACACAGCATGAGCCCCTCCGGCATGGACGCGGCCTCCTGGGCCCGGCCGCTCCCACGCAGCACCTCTTCTCCCCGTGTGCAGCTCTCCATCTCCCCGCCATGCCCCTCCGCAGCACAACGGGAGCTCTAGAGGATGGTGTCTTACAGCTGCTGCGCCCCACCGCAGGCCCGAGGCGTTTCCACATGATTTCCCTTCTCTCCTTGTGAATGTAGCCAGTGATGCTTTGTGTCGGATTTCAGGGAGCTTACTTCTACCAACAAGGGATCCCACATTCCCCGTTTATTCAGATACTGCTCTGCACAGCCCGTCAAGTTGAGTGAACTTGATCCCACACACCCCACAGTGAGCCAAGGGCACACAGGTGCAGGTGACAGAGGCATGATTCAAGCCCAGAGGTCTCTCTCAGTGACCATGAAGCAACAGGACCCTCGACGAGCCACGTAAGGCCCAGCCCTTTCTTCTGATCCCATCCACGTTAAATTGTGTGCTCCCGAAATTGGTGTGAAAGTCGGCAAGTAATTCCCAGTGAGTCGCAGGAGAATATAATACTCACCTTGCAGGTGTGATCAGCCAGACACCTCTCCTTGACCTTGGAAGAAATGCAATTCACGACCGGAGCCCGAGACACTCAGATGTGCCTGTGGGGCTGAAGGCCCAGCAGACAGGCAGGAGCAATCCGTCTACACTGGCTGCAGGTGTCTGCAGGTGTCTGCAGGCTCGGGTCTGGAGGCAAGGACACAGGGCCCAGCAGAGGCACAGGCGCTGCAGAGGTTTTCCAGTGTGTTGTCAGAGAAATAAGCTCCCCTGGCAAACACAGGGCTGCTTTGCAGTGACCCTATCCAACATCACGAGGCGTGAGCAGCTTGCCCTGCCCTGTGCCCCTGCCCTGCCCTGTGCCCCTGTCCTGCCCTGTGCCCCTGCCCTGCCCTGCCCTGCCCAACCCTGCCCTGTCCTGCCCTGTGCCCCTGCCCTGCCCTGCCCAACCCTGCCCTACCCTGCCCTGTCCTGCCCGACCCTGCCCTGTCCTGCCCTGCCCTGCCTGGAGTTGATTCCCAGAAGTCACGTGTTTGCTTGTCACTCCAGGATCCTCACTCACAACATGCTCAATCTCATCACTCATGGCCTGTGCGAGCTGATCTGTGAGCCAAATGCCAATTCCTGTGACAGGTGCATACCAAGCAGCACCCAGACACAGCAAGCCCAAATGCTCAACAAATGGGGCAGTAAGATCCTAAACAGTGGAGTCTGTACTCCAGGAACTCAGAGGCCTCAGAGAAGAAAACTTTGCCCAACAGGAAGTAGGGGTGTGGTCTCACTGATGAACCTGTGTGTAGAGAGGCCCAGGCGCTGGCGGTGTGTTGTTACACCAGGTGAACACTGGTGGGTGTCGGGAGAATGTTTCAGATCCTAACGGACGAGTGAAGGTCTGGACAGCAAGGGAACACAACTGTACCTCCTTATCCCACCTGCCGGGCACCTAAAAGGACCACTCCCCTCTGACCCTGACATCATCCTGAGTCCCTCCAAGGACCACTCCGCTCTGACCCTGACCTGATCTCATCCACCTGGGCCCCTGACCCTGAGCCCCTCATCCACCTGGGTCCCTCCGAGGACCACTCCCCTGACCCTGACCCTGAGCCCCTCATCCACCTGGGTCCCTCCAAGGACCACTCGCCTGACCCTGACCCTCTCAACCACTTGGGCCCCTCAAGGACCACCTCCCTATGATCTCATGGGTCCAGCTAAGTAGCAAGCTGAACTCCTCACAGTCTCCTCTTTCAGGTGCACACCCACTCATCACTGATCCAACCATCAAAGGACAGACCACAGAGGGTTAATCCAGATATACATCCCAACTGAAATTGAATGCACGCAAAAGGGCAATGCCCAGAGATGCCATTTTCTCATGGTGCCCAGAGATGCCATTGTTGCCGTGACTTAAAATAAGAACCTAGCGTCGTGCCCAGAACAGGACTCTGCTCGTTACTGGCAGGTCCTTGGGACCAGCAGGGCCTACTTGTGAGGGGTATGGTTGGCCAGCACATATTGCTGGTGCTCAGATGAGCGCTTGTCTAGCCTGTTCTCCCCCAGGCCAGCTGACCTCTGAGAACCAGGCCCAGCACGGTCCAGGGGAGTCAGCTGTATCCAGGATATGTCCTCTCTGGATCGCACCAGGAAAGAGTCCCGTGGGAACGCGGAGGGTTTCTCCCAAGAGAACACCCGTCAGGAAACACCAGTCCACTCTGGGTCTGCCTCTCCAGCAAGGCCCTCCCAGGTGTGTGCGACCCACCTCACTGCACTAACTCAGCTTTCTGAATCCATCAGTGACACAGTTAACTGCGTATATAAAGTGCAAGCTTGACGTCAGTCTATCTGCAGTCCTCAACTTTCCGCTATGTGTGCAGGGAGGGCAGCCCCCGGGTTGCTGGTCTCCGTGGCTCCCATGCTGCTGCGCTGGCCGGTGCTCCCTTCCAGCTCAGAAGCTCACCAGGTTCTAACCGAGAACCTGCAGGAAGCTGAGGAGCAGGTGGCAGCCGCTAGCATCCAACCCAGTCAGGCCGGTCCCACAGAACCACGGCTTGGGATGTAGAACGGCCAAGTCAGAGGCCAGCTGCTGGTCCCTCTCCTCCCACTTCCAGCTGCTGCCATGGAAACCTAAGCAAATCCTAGTTGAAACCAAATGCCTGAGGGTACTCTAGGAGTTTCGAGGCAAAATGGAACAGAAGTACATTTTGCTGTGCTGTGTAGTTGCTGGTCGCCCAGTTTCCATGAAGGTGGAACACAGCCCCATGCCATGGACTTTACATGTGTACCAGAATGCATGTTTCTTTTGGTTTCATTTTGCACAAACATCTTGGAGTCCCCTTGCACACTGTGGATCCAGGGGCGGGGTGGGGGGGAACAGGAAGGAGTCTGGGGTCCCTGCTGCTAACATTTCTGAAATCCAGTCATTGCCATGAGACATTCTGGTGAGGTGACGTCCGGTCAGATTAATGACTCACACGTGGAAGGTGCATGTGGGCGGATTCACAGGCATCGCTGGGGGAAACTCTCCAACCACAGCCTCAGAGCTCTCGCGCATTTGGAACTGACGAGAGAGAGCGAAGTTCGCAGAGTAAAAGCGACAAGACCAGGGCTGACTCTGCCCACAGCATCCCTCTCCACACGCACGGAGATTCCGGCCCAGGACTCTCTCTCTCTCTCTCTCTCTCTCTCTCTCTCACACACACACACACACACACACACAAACACACAGCACCACTGTCCTGCTGTCCAGCACACTCCAGGACATTTGTCAATTTGTCATTTTTGTTTGAACCACATACTTGTCAGCACCCCTACCAGGCACATGATGCTCGCTCTTTCTGAACCTCCTCTGGGTGAGATATCACAGCTTTATTCACATTTGTTGTTGTTGTTGTTGTTATATGATACAGTTCCATAGGCTCTGGGCTTTCTCTTATCTCCCTTCCCAAAACGCACTGAGTTCCCCGATGCTATTACAATAGTACAGTTCTTCCTAAACAGTTATAAGTCCATCATTGCAGGCATGAACAATGACAGAGTCCAACAGTCTATTCTCAAGATATATTTAACAGTCTCATTGGGAACCATATTTGTCTGGAAGTAGAGATGCACACTGCATTGTATCCTCACGTCTGGATATGATAGTCTCCATTACACAGTTACTGTACATCCCCTTAAATGAAAAGCCATAAAACAAAATCAACAACAGGAAGAAAAACAGAAATTTACAATGCCATAAAGTTAGACAACATGCTACCGAATGACTAATGTGTCACTGAAGGAATGACAATCGAGAACCTTCTTGAAGAAAATGATGCTATTGTATGACCTATGAGTCAATCAAGAATTTAATATGAGGGAAAAAAACTTTTTTGAAAAAATGAAAAAGAAGACATCAAAATCCGTGAGATACAGTTTCCACCCATCTTTGTTGCTGAGATGTAGCTCCTATATTCCAGAAGACAGATGAGTTTTTTGTCTTGTCTTGTTTTTAAATACAGTTTACTAATCTATAATGTTTGATTGATGCATTTAATCCGTTTACATTCAAGGTTAATCTGAACGGGTGGTGATTTGGTCCTGTCATTTTAGCAATGGGTTGTTTATTGATTGATTTAGCCTTCTGCTGTTATTTTTACTGGGATGGTCTTCACATTTGCCTTTGGTTTGGGTAGGTGCTATTACTGTTCTCTCTCAAGAGAACATCTTTAAGTATCATTTCCAGGACAGGTCTGGACTAGTGAGCTGCACATGCACTGACCCGTCCGCCTCCCTCACAGCCCAGGCCGCCCCTGCAGGCCTCATGTGACGGCCTCTGGACCACACCTGGCACCTGCGTGATAGGGCTCTGCTTCCTGTGGGCACCCTGACAACCACTGCACTTGGGCAAGGTCCACACTTGCGGCTGCTCTGGGCACTGTGGGTAGGACAGCATCATGTCCAGCTCCCTGGTGCGGCCGGGAGTCTTCCATACTGGAATGATAATGAAAAGCGCCTGTGGACCCTGGGGATGAGGTCACTGCAGCAGAGAACCAACCCCCACTCCCAGAAGACCCCTGCCCCAGCAGTCACAACGCCCTTGCCACCCATCCACTCCCAGAAGACCCCTGCCCCTTCTTCTCTTCTACTCTTTCCAGTCAGGCACTTGAGCCCCCAGGAACCCTCCTCCCACTTGGCAGTGCCCTTGCCTGTTCTGAGGACACTGCCATCTGGGAGCAAGGAGGCTGGAGATGGTGGCCTCTTCCAGACCCCTCCCAAGGGCTGGGGCCATTTCCATGCGTTGGCTCCAGGCCGCTTCCCTACCATTACCACCGCACGTGCTCTGCCCTGACTCGGCCAAGCTGAGCTCCAGTCTCCTCCATGCGTTCCAGCTTTCCTCCTTGCCCACACAGCTGGTGTTAGGAAAGATGAAGGGCAGTGTTTATGCCTCTGCCATGAGGCTGAAGCCGGTCCTCATCTCCTCATCTGGTAGGTGAGAACCCTGGGTCCCGCACCAGAGGACCTGGCCTCAACTCCCAGCTGCACCCCCTGATCCAACATCCTAATGTAGACCACAGGAGGCAAGAGTGATGGTGACTCTCATGGGAAATGCACAGGGCACTCCAGGACCTGGCTCCAGCCCTGGCTTGACGCAGCTCTTGCATCATAGGGACGGGGAACCAGCAGATGGGAGCTCTGTCTCCAGCTCGCCCCACCCTCTTCTCTTCCCTCTCGAATAATAAGATTTAACAAAAGAGAAGAATTTGACACTAAGAACCTGGGCCACTCAAGACTGGGAAAGGACAGTCCTGGCCAGCAAGGTGCAGTGGGAACCAGTCCCACTGGGCAAACAGAAAAGTGGTTCCCAATGACCCTTAAGTAACTGTCTCACTCATCCTGTCCCACCGCCCTAAAATTCTGTGAATAAAAGGGAGGGTCTTCCTTGTGCTCCAGACACTGGACACCACTGGACAACACCCTCCCCACTTGTCAGGTCAGGCCAGGGCCCGACTGCTCAGGGAAGCTTTGCTCCTGACACACAGTGCTGCGGTCAGCCACGGATCCCCACTTGGACTCCTGCCATTCCTACAGAGCCATATTCCAAACCAGTGCCTCAAACCCACATCCCTTGGAGCTCAAGGAAAATCAGGTTTGCCACAATGAGATCTGACTTTAGACATGCAAGCTGTTCACAAAGAAAAATACATTCACACACTCACCAAAAACTTGAAATCAGGCCCAGCACAATAGCCTAGCAGCTCAAGTTCCCATCTTCAACATGCTGAGATCCCACCTGAGCATCGGTTCTAATCCCAGCAGCCCTGCTTCCCATCCAGCTTCCTGCTTGTGGCCGGGGAAAGCAGTCAAGGAAGGGCCAAAGCCTTGGGACCCTGCACCTGTGTTGGAGACCCAGAAGAAACTCTGGGCTCCTTGCTTTGAACTGGCTCAGTTCCAACCGTTGTGGTTGCTTGGGGAGTGAACCATCAGATGGAAGATCTTCCTCTCTGTCTCTCCTCTCTGTATACCTGCCTTTCCAATGAAAATAAATAAATCTTTTAAAAAATACTTGAAACCATCGACTTGAATGTAGGATTCATTCCCAATCCATCCAGTTCACCACAGGGAAGGAAAGGCAGGGAAGGGAGGGGAGAGCCCATGTTAGCCACAGGAAGGCTGCCTTGTCCTGGGGCACCACCAACTTGAACGTCTGCATGGAAACAAGTACCCATCTCCCGGCATGACTACATGCCAGGATGAGCAGGCCACCCAACCAAAAACCCGAGTGTATGCGGGGCAGCTGTGCTGATCAGCACATACGCGAAACCAAGACCCAGTGTTACCCAACAGTCGTAAAACATCAGATTAGAGGATAAAAATCAACTGCCCATTTCATGACATCACAGCAAAAATAATTAACAGTTAAAGGCTAGAAGGATTTGAAAGGTAAACCTAAAGATTCAAAGCAATAATAAAATTCAGGGGAAAAAATGGACAAAATTCATAGCAACCGGCAGAACATGAGCTAATTCCACAGCAAATAGGAGCCGACTAGCAGTGGCAGGCTGCATTCCCCTCACACCCTGCACCTGATCAGCTGGGACTCGGGCACGGAAGGGCAGACATTATCTATTCTGGTCCCCATCTAGGCTACGTAGCCAGTGCCTGCCTAGCATTTAGAGTCCTTATGTAATATGTAATCATTGAATAAGACATAATCATTACATAAATCAGAAAGCCACTAAAATAATACATTAGATAAAGCCTTGTAGTGACATGGGGGTATTTTTGATGCACATGAATGTACAAGTAAGCAATTATGCCATTAGGAACAAGTGTGCATGCGCGTAACAAACCAGCTCAGGTGGCATGAGCTGAACAGTGTGGACAAAACCCCAGAACATGGGAATGGGAGAGCCCCATACAGACTGCAGGGGAGAAAGCCCCACAGACTGGGACAGAGAGAGCCCCATACAGACTAGGAGAGAGAGAGCCACACAGACTGGGAGAGAGAGAGCCCCACAGACTGGGAGAGAGAGAGCCCCACAGACTGGGACAGAGCACCCCACAGACTGGGAGAGAGAGAGCCCCATACAGACTGCAGGGGAGAAAGCCCCACAGACTGGGACAGAGACAGCCCCATACAGACTAGGAGAGAGAGAGCCCCACAGACTGGGAGAGAGAGAGCCCCACAGACTGGGAGAGAGAGAGCCCCACAGACTGGGAGAGAGAGAGCCCCACAGACTGGGAGAGAGAGAGCCCCACAAACTGGGAGAGAGAGAGCCCCACAGACTGGGAGACAGAGAGCCCCACAGACTGGGAGAGAGAGAGCCCCACAGACTGGGAGAGAGAGAGCCCCACACAGACTGCAGGGGAGAAGGTACCAGCATGAACTCAACACTGGCAGTGCTTGCCGAAGGCCGGGCAGGAACGAACTCGACACTGGCAAAGCTCAGTGATGGCTGGTCAGGGGTTGCCACTGATGGGCAGTGGCAGGAGTCCTGGTGTGGAGGGATGAACTGTCCCCTCTCCATGGACAGGCTACTCTAACCACCCGACCCACCCATCTTCTTCCCTATACCATACTACCCCAGTTACATCTACCCGTAAATGCTGGGTTGCCACCAGCTCTAGAACTTAGGAGTCCATACCAGTTTTCTGATTTTTGCTCATTTCTATTTTCTATTTGTGGAATGGCCAAGTGTTACTTTTCTAACACATTTTGTATAAAAACATATTTGTAGCAGAGTAACTGAGACCAATATTGAAAACGCAAGGGTTGGTGTGTCAGAAACAGCACAGAGCCCTTAGAACAGGTGGCTGTTGAAGCTGAGGTGGCAGACCCTGCCAGGAATATCTCTGGGCCTATGCTGAGCACCCGAGGGGCTAGCATTAGCCTAAGGGACCAACAGCGGGGTCTCATCCAGCTCCCTGGAGAACTGGCAAAAGTTCCCTGTTACGGCCCAACGCAGGTCACAGACAGGGTGAAGGTGAAAAGGAAGATATAGTGCCCATCCCAGTGCCCCCAATCTCATGTTTTCAACCCAGGAAGCTTGAGTCATCCCAAACATACACCCCCAAAACCCCATACACAAAACCCTGTGCCCCATACATACAACCCCATAGGCCCATTACATA
The DNA here is from genome assembly GCF_030435755.1 of Ochotona princeps. Lineage (NCBI taxonomy): Eukaryota > Metazoa > Chordata > Mammalia > Lagomorpha > Ochotonidae > Ochotona > Ochotona princeps. The sequence continues at coordinate 1,137,375 of NC_080860.1, read as the reverse complement.
AAACTCCATATCTCATGCACTCAACACCCTACATAGCCCCATACCCCATAATCACAGCCACATAAACCCATTACATACAACCTCATACCCCATCCCACAGCCCCATAAAGCCAATACACAAAACCCTGTACCCATACATACAGCCCCATAAACCCCATACACACAGCTCCATAAGCCTATTACATACAACTCCATTTCCCATACACACAGCCCCATAAACCCCATACACACAGCTCCATAAACCCCGTACACATAACTCCACAGACCCCAAACACATAACTCCATAGACCCCAAACACACAACCCTGTACTCCATACACACAGCCCCATATACACAAGCCCATGCCTCCTACACACAGCAACAAAAACCCATACACACAATCCCATAAATCCATTACACACACCCTGCTTCCCACTCGCTCCCTGATCTTGGGCTGCACCTGGCTACCTGGCCGTTCTCACCACATTGCCCCTACAGCTCTGCCTTCCTGTCTTCCTCCACGATTGCCTTCCAGGTAACAGAGCAGCCTAACAACACACAATGCTGCTGTTGCTCTGGGGACAGGTGTGCCCTCCAGGAGCCGCCTCTGCCTACAGTCCTTCACAGCACTGCGATATCGCCTCTTTCCATACTACGTGGGAACTCTCTCCCTGTGCTGTTGACTTCACAGAAGTAGAAGTAAACATTATTTTACTGGCTACAGAAATACAACTCACACAGAGAAAATTGTGTTTTGCATCTGAAATATTGCTCTACCCAAGCAGTTTCCTAAGCAGTTTAGACATGATATAAAGCATGGGCTAGTTCTCACACAGACACGCTCATGGTGTCCCAGGTGACAGGGAGGTCACCAGGACGGGGGCACTGTGCACCCCAGGTATCCGGGGTGACAGGGAGGTCACCAGGATGGGGGCACTGTGCACCCCAGGCATGCGGGGTAACGGGAGATCACCAAGACGGGGGGCACTGGGCACCCCAGGTATCCAAGTGACAGGGAGGTCACCAGGACGGGGGCACTGGGCACCCCAGGTATCCGGGGTGACGGAGGTCACCAGGAAGGGGGCACTGTGCACCCCAGGTATCCGGGGTGACGGAGGTCACCAGGACGGGGGCACTGGGCACCCCAGGTATCCCAGGTGACAGGGAGGTCACCAAGACGGGGGCACTGGGCACCCCAGGTATCTGGGGTGACAGGGAGGTCACCAGGACGGGGGCACTGGGCACCCCAGGCATGCGGGGTGACGGGAGATCACCAAGACGGGGGCACTGGGCACCCCAGGTATCCGGGGTGACGGAGATCACCAAGACGGGGGGCACTGGGCACCCCAGATATCCCAGGTGACAGGGAGGTCACCAGGACGGGGGCACTGTGCACCCCAGGTATCCGGGGTGACGGGAGATCACCAGGACGGGGGCACTGTGCACCCCAGGTATCCGGGGTAACGGGAGGTCACCAGGACACAGGCACTGTGCACCCCGGGATCCACTGCCCCATGAAAGCAGCTTCCTAGGAGTCCCTAAGTCAGCAGACGCAGGCCGGAGTCACTTTACACACCAAATTCAAGATAAGCACGTTTTAAGAGACACAAAAAGCACTGGCTTCACAGAGAAATGAGTTTCTGCATCTTAAAAGAGCGCCAGCCCTAGGCTTAAATATTTAGAAAGCTGCTGCTGCCTTCCTGAGCTGTGCCCCCCCAACTCAGCTGGAGGGCCAGGGCGTTGCTGCCTCTGGGGGATCCCCGGGTTGTGGCAATGCCCCTGTGTCACCCCTGCCACATCCCTCCCCCCAGGTGTGACAATGAGCACCTGCACCAGCCAACACAGACCCAGAGGAGGTACAGCTTAAGCTGAGGGCGCTGGGTTATCCCCTAACTAAGCAATGCCACGGAAGCCAGACGCTTCAAGCTGAAGCCCACATCCCTCATCCCCCCAGACACCAGGACGAGGACTCTCCGAGCTTGCCCACCATCAGAGCAAGCAGCCCCTGCTTAGGGAACCCCTCAGCAGCGGGCCAGCCACAGCTTCCGGTCACACCCATGGGTGGTGCCCACTACCTCACACACCCCTGACACCTGCCTCAGCATGACACACGAGGGTAACACCAAGAACTTGGGAAGGAGGTACCCAAGGATCTTCCACCAGTAATGTCGTGTTTGAATTCCATTTTTTCATGACCAAGTGTTTGAGGAGCGTGGGTCTTGTTTCCGAGCACCTATGTGTGATCATGCGCATGTGTGTAACATGTGTGTACATAAAATAGCCCTGCCCTGGGAGACTTGAATTGGCAGTAGCTTCCCAGTGCTAAGGACCTTGGCATTTCTTCAACAGACAGGACGGTTTTCGGCACATACAATATCAAGCGTAGTAAAGAAAACCACCTAACCAGCAACACTGGAAACACCCTCCTGGTCTCCGGGAGGCCCAGGGCTTCCTCTGGGTCTTCTCCTGAAAACAGCACCCGGCACTCACTGAAGCTTCTTCCGGTTTGCAGCCACTGTGAGGGCCTCACATAGACTCACCTGAAAACAGTGAAACCAAAATGTAAAAGACACAAAGTGGCCTGATCACCCAGAAAGGCCGCCCAACAGGCAGCCAGGAAAGCACTGTATCGATCGGCTACGGCTGAACAAGCCAAGTGGATTAAACGACTCCTCCGTTCATTTCTCAAAATCTTATTTAAATTGTCTCAGCTCTACTATCCCACCAAATGCCAGGAAAACAAATCAATGAGATTGGAAACCTTGCTGCTAAACTTACAGGGGCCCGGTGAGTCCTGCCGCGTAATGAACAGAATTACAACCAGCGTCATGCACTCCCACAGTGCACCTCTGCCAGCAGCCATGGGCAGGGCAGCCTCCGTCGCGGGAGGCTGAAACGCTTCCTTGTGGCCTTTCTGAATCAGCAGCAACACAGCAAGGGTCATTGCTGCAAGCCCTCTGAGAGATCCAAACCCAGGAGTGGGGGCCTTCAAATCCGCTGCTGCCTGGACACCCTTCTCTCCAGCCGCTGGCCCCACTTCTCCAATCTGAAGGCCAAGGCACCCCAGTTCTCAGTCCGAGCCCCCCTCCACTTCTTATCACTGTCTCTGTCCCCCACTTCCTTCTCTGCAGGGTGGACGTCGCGACAGGAACAGCACCTCACAGGGCTCTGACGATCACATGAGGTAACGTCTGAGTGCAGGGCTTAGGACAAGGTCTGACTCACAAACACGAACAGTTAGCATTACCCCACAGAACAGCACTGGTTTTCTCCTGCCTGGAGGTCCCTCAGGATACCGAGCACAGAATACACTCACCATGACATTTGCTAAATAAATAAAACCAAGGAGCAAACTAGTGAACTTGAGGCCCCACCTTCCAAAGAGTGAGAATTATGTAGACTGTGTACCATGAATGTGGTTAAGGTCGCTGAGTCAGTCTTTATCCCTCAGTCATTCCTGGAGACCCAGGCCTGCCTGAGAGGAAGCCCCCATGAGCAACCTGCATCTTGTCTTCACAGCCTTACAGTTTAGAGGCCAGGGAGTGGTTTGCTGTTGCCTGCCTCTGGGATCACGCTTATGGCTGTGATAAGGTAGCCAGAAGTGCAATTGGAGCCCACAGCAGACCTCTGAGAAGGAAACAAGAGGGCATTGTCCCAGGGGGTGGTTAGAACGTGCCATTAGATCAACACCCAGGAGAGCTTGGGGCTTGAGCAGAGTACAGGCATGAGAGGAGAGCTGAGCAGTGGGCTGGTTGGCTCATGGCACTGGACAAAGTGACGCCTACTTTCTCTCTCAGTAAATGTGACCCATCTGTGGTGGGAGGAACGGTAGTTCCTCAGGTTGCAACCTTCACGAGGGCCTCCCAGAGCCTGGGGACTCCTGCCTTATCAGGCCAGGAAGCCATAGTGTTGGAGCAACATGCAAGCCTATGCTTGAGTCCAGTTACACCACCACAGTAGCAGCAACCTTGCCCTTCCAGCGACTCAGGGACCACCACTGACTTCTTCCTAGTCCAGTGGGGATCCAATCTTACTGGCTTCATTTGACAAGGTCTCTAAATATGAAAGCTTCTTCCACCACAGAGCTGCAGCACCTCACACAGGGGCCCCCCGCTGGGCTCCCTTCCACTCCCTATAACTCTATCGTACTCCCCAAGCTCTTGGCACCATCTGACACACCTGCTCGTCATCTGCACCCCATCTCATCAGGACAGAATCTCCGTGAGGACAAGAATCCACATTCACACATGGTATGTGTGCCCATGGATACTCCGTCAATAATTGGACACCTAACATGAAAGTTGGTGCTGGAGGGCTTGTAAAAGAACCCCAAGGCAGCAGTGTCTCCATCTGCCTCTTGGCATCCAAGATGGTACAGAAGGCACTGGGTCCTGGAGGCAGAATAAAGGTTTGTGAGGCACAGCAGGCAGAGTGGTTCTCAGCAGAGCTCAAAGGGGAATCCATCACACGCAGTCAGGGACCAGCTTCCGATCTAACCCGGGAATGAGAAGAAAGGGACAGAGAAGTGGCTCTTGAAGTTGACGGCAGCACACACGGGATCTGTAATTCCATCACCCTACTTGACTAGTGGGGTCTAAGTAATGTCACTCATGGTACAGAGACCGAGGAACAGAAACAGGGGTCACGGAAAATGTGATGAGCTAACCTTGGACGATATTCCCATTGAAAAGTCCAATTCTGTGTTCCAGAAGGAAAGTTCTGGAACTCAGACTCCCTGATGGAAAACAGCAAGAGATAATAACGGAGAAGTGACGAGTGGTGAGCACTTTCTCCTTCAGCACTGTCCAAAGTTTTGGATCTGAACAGGCATGGGTGTTTCGTTACAGGAAAGCAGGCCCTCATTTGTTGTAGCCCTCAGCAAGTGTGACTTCTTGTACCTGTATTTCTAGGTGGTGGTGACATCACCTGCCTGTGTTGTCCAACAGCAGACAGCAGGTTAACGAAGACAACCGTCAAGGAACAGCCATGTTTGTAAGGTCACTGAGGCTGGAAAAGGGAGGGGCATGGTGCTGTCCATGGTTCTGATGTTCTCACTCTCATTACTGTTGTCACTGCTGATTTTATTCCTGAGGATGTTACACTGAATTTAATAGGCCATGTGCTGCATGCATCAAACATATTCTCTCTCTCTCTCTCTCTCTCTCTCTCTCTCTCTCTCTCTCTCTCTCTCTCTCCCTCCCTCCCTCCCTCCCTCCCTCCCTCCACCCCTCCCTCTCGGATTTGAAGTCCAGCTTTAAATGAAGTTTCAGAGTACTGAACCAGAGCTCCATCCTGGCCACTGCACCTCTGCCCCCTCTGCAGACGCAATGCCCTCGGTCACACGTTCCCTGTCTAGTGATCACCAGCAGACAGCTCTTGTTAATGATAGGTGCCTCGTCAAGTAAGATGGTAGCCTGATCTTCAGCATTTCCTAATACTAATGTGTAGGCGAGTCCAACCTCCTAATATATAAAACTGGGAGATAGAAACATAGGCTGGGATATAGAGGGGAAAGACATTTGTTCTTGGATCCGCTGACCTGAAGTCACAGAGTTCCGTGGTAAGCCCATGATGAGCTGCACAGAACCGCTTAGGTCTTCGGTGTTGGATACAGACTGGTCAGCAAGAGTGCCGCTGCCTCCCGCCCACTGCTTGCAGTTCACTCCTAACACCAGTCTGATTGTCTCCTGAAAAGAGAACTCCCAAGAGGCTTAAAGGTGCCTCTCAGCCACACTGCTGAAAATCAAGCCTTCTGCAGCCAGCTTGCCTCCTGTCTACTCGCATCCTCCTGTTCAACCCTTCCTCTCCCTATCCAAGGCCAATTCACACGATGTTACTGCGGAGCAGTGTCAAACTATGAAATTTGCATCACAAAATCTTACTTCTTTAAAGCAACTCTCACCCTTTCTGTCCTCTGGAAGTAGCAGTGGCTTGAGGAACCACTCACTTCCTGGCTAGGAGCCTGCAGGTTTTCTCATGATGTTTCCACTGACCACACACAATGAAGGAGGTGATATCCAAGCCGCTGGAACAGAAGAGGACGGACAGCAGGCAGCAATCGCCACAGATACCACGTCCCTGTGAGAACACCGCCCGGGCTCCCCCAGTGAGGCAATGCTCTCCTCCCTGGAAAGCCAGGGGACTCACCACTGCCCTCAGTGACACCATTACCAGGGCCGGTGTCAGTGCAACCCCGCTTGGCATGCACACGCCACGTGCTTCTCTGAGCTGCACGTCTAGCACATCAGGACCTCCAGGCCTGAATGCTAACCCTAACCCCCCCCAGGCAAGCGGCTGCATTGTCTATGCCCCTCCAGCAGCGCCCAAGGGGCTGGGGTTGGACCACTCGTTGCCTGCAGCCTGATGTGCAGGGCTGGTTAAAGCCAGTGTAGCTCCTGCATTATTCAGATCTGAAAGAAATCATGAAGTATCTTTGTCCCTGAACTTAATCCAATTGATTAAAGAAAGAATTGTTTTGCACAGGGCTTCCAAATGGTCCCCAGACCACAAAGAGATTCCAGTAAAAACACCGCGGGCCAAATTCTGGACTTCCACAAATCAGTAAGTGCATTTACTTAAACAATTTGGAATAATTTAAAATGCTTTTTAAATCCCATGAAAAATAAGTGTAGACTGACAAGTTAATTGAAAAGAGACATACACGCCCATATACAATCACACGATATTCAGCAAGGACTAGAAAGGAAACACTTAAAATCCATCAATTTCAACAAGAGAAAATTAACATTGCACATTTCCTCTGAATTTGCCGTTCGATGAGATGCGTCTGTCCCCTCACCCATGACACGTGAACCTCTACGCTCTGAGCTAACTGCAGTGGGAGAGCATTTTTAACCTCATTCAATTGCCCTCAATATACTTCGAGTTTATTCATGCTCCTTTATTTGAAAGGTATAGCAATAGACAGACCTTCCTTTACTGGCTCACCCTCCAAACGGAGCTAGGACTGAGACCAAGCCACCACCTGCTGCCTCCAGGGCACACATGTACGGAAAGCTGGACCTGAAGTGAAGGCCACCTTGAAGCCAGGCCCTCCAACACGGAGTGCCTGCTCTTCCCCTTGCTTGCCTTCTCATTTCAGCTCCGGTTCCCTCTCCTTCAGCCACACCCAGTGGCTCCAGGACTCAAGCCTCTCTGTGGCTCCTTGGAGGTCCACCTGCCACATCCAGCAGACTGGCAGGACGAGCAGACCCTGCACCTGCACACCCAACAGGCCCCAGAGAGACAATGCCTGGGGGAAATACTCCAAATACTGAAAAGATTTTCCAGAAAATAAAGCTCAGATTCGCTGTATGCCAGGCACTGTACTGGCATCACTCCCACTGCCCCACTGAAACCTGCTCCCTCCACCCCTCATGCATGCACCGTGCAGTTGGTCCCACGCCAGTTCCTCAGGCGTACACCAAGTAGTCGGTCCCACGCCAGTTCCTCACGCGTGCACCGTGTAGTTGGTGCCACGCCAGTTCCTCACGCGTGCACCGTGCAGTCGGTCCCACGCCAGTTCCTCACGCGTGCACCGTGCAGTCGGTCCACACCAGTTCCTCACGCGTGCACCGTGCAGTCGGTCCACACCAGTTCCTCACGCGTGCACCGTGCAGTCGGTCCCACGCCAGTTCCTCACGCGTGCACCGTGCAGTTGGTCCCATGGCAGTTGTGTCTGTACTGAAGATATTTCTTCTTACTCCCTACACACTGCGGCGTGGCCACTGTTGGCACAGTCCTTACATTGCACTCAGCCTGATGAGCCTGACTGCAGCTCCATGGGTGGGTGCGGGTTCTGTGCAGACAGCACTCCCCTGAGAACGGCCTCAAGCACCCAGGATCCTGCTGCTCCCCCAGACCCAAGGGGTCCTGTGATTCACCCGGCCTGTGAGACAGGAAGAGCTGCCAGGAGAAGCAGATGCCAGCAAGCTTCTGAGAAGGGTGCATGACCAGTCCACTCGTGGCCCCTGCAGGGGAAGCCTGGGCCAAGGGGGAGAACAAACCATGGCAGCTGTCCCGGGAGGCTGCAGAGCAGCAAACGGGCATGCCCTTGGATCCTCCGGGGGTCCTGCAGGCACGTCTTGCCAGGGCCCCTCACCCCACTGTGATAAATGACAGAGAACATCCATATGACTGCTGTGTCAGGACTGTGGCCAGCTGAGGCCGCAGCCCTGGGATGACAGGGGAGTGGTCGGCCCAAGGAGTTGCTGACCTGCAAGAATCCCAGGCTCTGCACAGAGACCACAGCAGCAAGTGTGGACCTCAGAGCAGGGCGCAGCTGAGGAGACGCTGCCCTCGGGGGACAGCCTCACGGACCCATGACGCTGAGGTCCACGGGAGACACCGTCCACGTGGCCCGGAGGAGCAGTGAGGTGGAGAAGGGGGAAGGCGTGCCAGGAAATTCCTGAAAGAAGCTACTGGAAGCTCAAGGCACTGCTCCACCTGTTAGGGGGCGAAGATGGACAGACAGAGACCCGGGACTCCGGAGGAGACAGTCCAGACCAGGAGCTGGCCACTAAAACAGGACCCGGGACTCCGCAGCAGACAGCCCAGACCAGGAGCTGGACACTAAAACAACAGCATCTGCACTCCTGCCTTCTCCGGGACCAGAGGATCCGTGACAGCTTTGGAAAGTTGAGCAGACATGGTTTGGGAAGTGCTGCCACCACCAGCGACAGCCACACACCTCGCTGGAGCAGCAGCACGTGCTCCTGTAACAGGATGCATCGTGCTCCTGTAACAGGATGCATCGCACGCCTGGAGGGGAAGCGCGGAGAGTCCTCCTGCGCCCCGTTCTCTTCCAGGCCGACTCTCCTCAAGCTTCACCCTCCGACGGCTGCCACAGTTTGGGCCAGACCAAAAGCAGGAGCCTGGGACTCCTGAGGTCCCTGCTGTGGTGGCAGGCGCCCAGATCCTTGAGCCATCACTCGCTGCTCTAGCAGGGAGCCGGGCAACAAGCACAGCAGCTGGGACTCAGCCAGCGCCACCGATGGCAGCTTGTCTGTGTCACCAGGCCAGCCTGGGCATGCCAGCTTCTCCTTCACCAACACTCCTTTCTGTAGCCCGACCAATGCCCCTCTGCCCTCCTGTCCACCCTCCCCAGCTACAGCCTAAAGATGACCTGTCACTCCAGGAGTTCATTTGGCTTGTGTGTTCTGCCATGAGGGCTGATCTCCCTCCATAGCACGTGAAGGAGCAACACCAGACTCCACTCTGCCAGGCTTGCGCAGCAGACGGCAGGGTGGCACTGGCCAACAAAGCCCAGTTCTGTGCAACACAGCAGCCCTGCAGGTCTGTCCTGCCACAGGACTGGGTGCCTGGAACCACCAACGATCCTTGTGCCGAGCATCCTGACTCCAATCAAGAACAGGGAAACAGACTGGAGATACACACGGATGGACCACAGGCCACCACCAAAGATCTAGAGGACGTCACATCCCAGTGACAGATGTCAATTACGCGGCGACAGGACTGAGCCATTCTACTGACAGAGAAATTCACAGACAAGAAGCAGTGTGGTGGCAGCGAGAGCACAGAGTTTCTGGTTTGCAGAGGAAACTCACCCAGGGTGCCAAGGGTGGGATGCGAAGGAGGTGCCCCAAGCACCAAGGCGACCATTTTTGGCAGATGGGATAAGCACAAGTGAACCAGAATGTTCCTGACAATGAGGGCAACTGTTGCACAAAGCTCTCCTCAGCTCCAGAATAAAGTGTATCCATCCGGACTCTGCTCTCCTCACTCCGCCCCACCCCTGCTCTCCTCGCTCTGTCCCACCCCTGCTCTCCTCGCTCCACCCCACCCCTGCTCTCCTCGCTCTGCCCCACCCCTGCTCTCCTTACTCCGCCCCACCCCTGCTCTCCTCACTCCACCGCACCCCTGCTGTCCTCCCTCTGCCTTCTCCCCCTTTCCCTCCTTGCTGTGGTCTCTCTCCCTGCTGTCCTCTCTCCCCTGTGCTTCTCCAGGAAGCAGCTGTCCCCCACCCCAGATGGCCCTCACTGAGGGACAGCAGACATGTGGGAGCAGACACAAGCTGGGCCTGGATCCTCCCAGAAAGAGGTGCAGCTGCACCGAGGACGTGGGACCGGAGCCCTCCCCAGGGCCATGACCGGTCTGTGGCTTCCAGCTGCATCTCAGAGCCTGACTTAGCGAAGAGCCGCGGCTGCAGCCCAGGTTTACACACACGCACACACACCTGTCACTGTCCCCAGGTGCCGTGTCCGCGGGACGCCAGTGCTACTGTCATAGGATGAGCCACCGGGGGACGTCTTTTTCTTCTTTTAAGCTTGTGCTGTTGCTGGGGGGTCACTGCTTAAAGGTCGCGAATTTAGTTTGTTCCAACACCGTATTTGTGGTTTAAATACCATCTATATGCCAATGACTCAGAAACCCGTGTTCCCAGCCAAAATTCTGCCACGGAGCTCCAGGCCCGTGGATGCTGCTGCCTACACAGCAGCTCCTTGGCACCCTGGGCTTCTGGGGCCCGCCGCTAACCCCACCCACTCCCCGCTCAGGTCCATGGCCTCCACTTGGCCAAGAGCAGAGATGTCGGCAGGACTGCCCCATGCCCACCTGCCGCGTCCTCCTCTTCCTGCCCGTTCCCCTCCATGGTGCCTGCGGCCACTCGCCTCCACTGCAGACCTGTGGAGTGCACGCTTCCTCCGTTTGTTTTCATGCAGGTGCGGTCATGTCCTCCCCGGGAGCCCCCGTGATGCTGCATGTTAGATACATTTGTGACATTCAACTACGGATGAGTTTGTGACACTGTGTAGATTACATAATACACCACGCGTACTTACTGTGTATGCTGTATGTTTGTGACACTGTATGACACAGCATATACCTGTGACACTCCGCTATGTATGTGTTGGTGACATTACATGCTATGGACACTGTCTATGTTACCAGTCTGACACTGCGTGCTGCGTATACTTGTGACTATACAGACCATGTATACGTGAGTTCCTGAAACTATGCTATGTTGACACTGTAGGGTACACAGATATTTGCGACCCTGTATGTCACATGGATCTGAGATTATATCTGTCCTTATAATATCACACACACCTACACACTGACTCTTGACACACACTGTGCTAGGCTTCCCTGCACAGCTACTTCAGGTCGCACTGATGGAAGGCAGCAAACTCCAGAGGGACAAGGTCAGGCCACTCAGCAGGGGACACGTGCAGGGTCCTGCCAGACAGCATCTACCCACGCCCTTAGCATCAGCCCACGACATCCTGTGAGACAGGAGGTAACTGCAGCCCTGTTTCCTGAGCTCTGCAAGCCGCTCCCAGCAGTGATACCAGGGGTTTGCAGCTGTGCCCTCCATCTGCAGGACACAGGCCTGTGGACGGCATCAGAGGTCCCTGCTGGTGCCCACTGCAAAATCAAACGTGGGTCACAGGCATCCTGTGGGTCAGCTATGCTGCAAGGGCAGAGGGCATTTCTGGACTTGTGGAGTTTCCCACATGGTATGAGGAGCTCCCCAACCCCACAAGCGCACCCAACATATTCCCAAAAGCCTGACAAGACTCTCACCTGGATGCTTGGTCACCCCAGAACCAGGAGGAGGCCACGTGAGTGGGTTACAGCCAAAGGAACAGGCAGGGGTGATGGAAGTCACCTCTGAGGCTGCCCCAGGAACCTGCCCTGTGCTTGCTCACTGGCCTCAGTGTGACAGGCTCCTGTTCCCCCAGAACCACCAGAGGCATCACAGCAGGATCTTGGGAAATTATATGTGCCACTCCGCACCCCATCCTAGGTACATATGATGTAACAGTAGATAAATACCATGATCTCAAATAAAGACCCCGGATACACATAGAACACAAAATCCTGTTCACCACAATGTGAAGAGTCCCTACATGGGAATGCTACCATATGAAGTCAGTGCTATTCTCTGTACTACAATAATTGTCTCCTACACTACATACACCTGTCACAAACAAATCATCTTTAACGTCAAGATAAATTTTACAACAAAAACACACAAAATTAAATCCAGCCACAGTGTCCCTGGGGCAACCATCGGCCCTGGAGTCCCCTGAGTCACTGAGATGCTGGCCGCCCACCAGGACTGCACGTGTGCAATGAGCGCAGGCCGAGCAGCTGCAGCGCCAGCAACCTGGGCAGGACACACACCTGCTGGCAGCCCTTGGCCTTCCGCGCATGCTCAGTGGCGTCTGCCATGGAGTCGCAAGGCCCTAGCATCTTGTCCATCTGAGATATGAGAGGAAGGCCTCAGGAACATGTGGTTGTGGGATCTGGTCACAAAGTGCTTTTGCACAAGCTGCACACATCCCGATCTCGGACCTCCCCACACCCAGAGCTCACGCAGGAGTGACACGATGCTGGGGGTGCTGGGGAAATGAGCACGTGAGGGGTGTGGCCTCCACAGCCTCCTCACCTGACACCCCTGGCCAGAGGCAGCCTGCAGCTGCAGGGACACAGCTGCCCTGCAGAGCCTGCTCTGTGACACTCCAGGCTCTGGAATGTGCCGGCAGAATCAGCACCCATGTCCATCGTCCCCACTGGACTATGCCAGTGCACAAGGCCCTGAGGCCCTGTCAGACACCACCCAGGGACAGAGCGGCCAGCTGAGGCCCTGGAGGTGTACCCCACACCCAGCACCCCACTGTAAGACACCACCCAGGGACAGAGCGGCCAGCTGAGGCCCTAGAGGTGTACCCCACACCCAGCACCCCGCTGTCAGATACCACCCAGGGACAGAGCGGCCAGCTGAGGCCCTGGAGGTGTACCCCACACCCAGCACCCCACTGTAAGACACCACCCAGGGACAGAGCGGCCAGCTGAGGCCCTAGAGGTGTACCCCACACCCAGCACCCCACTGTAAGACACCACCCAGGGACAGAGCAGCCAGCTGAGGCCCTGGAGGTGTACCCCACGCCCAGCACCCCACTGTAAGACACCACCCAGGGACAGAGCGGCCAGCTGAGGCCCTGGAGGTGTCCCTCCAAGGGGACTGTGTTGGAAGCCAAGGCTGCAGCACAGGGACTGTCCCTTCGTGGGGACTCTGCTGGATGCCCAGGCTGCAGCACAGGGACTGTCCCTTCGTGGGGACTCTGCTGGATGCCCAGGCTGCAGCACAGGGACTGTCCCTTCGTGGGGACCGTGCTGGATGCCCAGGCAGGTATTTTGTTTCCCTTTCTGAAGTCTCAGACAGCTGTGCTCTTTCGGAGTTCAGCATTAACATTCTGCCCACATGAGCTAGCAAGTGAACAGACAGCACCAGCAGCCGCAGCTGTGCCCGAGCTGTGCCCGAGCTGTGCCCGAGCTGTGCCCGACGGCTCCAACAGGCCCAGCGTCTCCAGGCTCACAGCCTGCCCCAGTGCCCAGAGCCGGGCAGTCGGCTCCTGGAGCCTCAGCACTCACTGTGCAAGCCAGCTGTTTATCCCTGCTTGGGAAGATGGCTGGAAGGCAGCTGTGGCCACTCTCCCAGGCCCACGCATCAGGTAGCTGATGAAGCTTTCCAAGGTGCCTCCCCAGCAAACACTCTGGGTGGGAGGGCCACCTCTGCTGAACTCTGTGCCGCTCCTTCCCGGGCTCTGCCTGAAATGCGCATCTGTGCAATGAGCTGCCCGCAACCCCACAGCGCATCTGTAACAGCAGTGTGCAAAGGACAAGCATCTCTCACAGCCAGCACTTGTTGAAAAACCGCATTATGGGGCCACACCTGACCCACGTCTGGAGCTGACACACACTCCAGGGCCACACCTGACCCACGTCTGGAGCTGACACACACTCCAGGGCCACACCTGACCCACGTCGGGAGCTGACACACACTCCCGGGTACTCCTGACCCACGTCAGGAGCTGACACACACTCCAGGGCCACACCTGACCCACGTCTGGAGCTGACACACACTCCAGGGCCACACCTGACCCACGTCTGGAGCTGACACACACTCCAGGGCCACACCTGACCCACGTCAGGAGCTGATACACACTCCAGGGCCACACCTGACCCACGTCGGGAGCTGATACACACTCCAGGGCCACACCTGACCCACGTCTGGAGCTGACACACACTCCAGGGTCACACCTGACCCACGTCTGGAGCTGACACACACTCCCTGGTACTCCTGACCCACGTCTGGAGCTGACACACACTCCCGGGTACTCCTGACCCACGTCAGGAGCTGACACACACTCTAGGGTCACACCTGACCCACGTCTGGAGCTGACACACACTCCAGGGTCACACCTGACCCACGTCGGGAGCTGACACACACTCCAGGGCCACACCTGACCCACGTTGGGAGCTGACACACACTCCGGGGTCACACCTGACCCACTTCTGGAGCTGACACACACTCCCTGGTACTCCTGACCCACGTCTGGAGCTGACACACACTCCCGGGTACTCCTGACCCACGTCAGGAGCTGACACACACTCTAGGGCCACACCTGACCCACGTCGGGAGCTGACACACACTCCAGGGCCACACCTGACCCACGTCGGGAGCTGACACACACTCCCAGGTACTCCTGACCCACGTCGGGAGCTGACACACACTCTCAGGTACTCCTGACCCACGTCGGAAGCTGACACACACTCCAGGGCCACACCTGACTCACGTCGGGAGCTGACACACACTCCAGGGTCACACCTGACCCACATCTGGCAGCTGAACAGGCTCAAGGAAAACGGAAGGAAAGTGCTAAGCTGTTGAATCGTACGTGTGGTTTTCTCACAGTGTACGTTTTCCTCCTCATTTTGAACAGCATCAGAACTCAGCTTTTCAGCCTTCAAACTTTGACAAAGAATCTCAGTTTCTGGATTTTCTTCTGCAATACCAACATGAGCAGCTTTAGGTGTGAAATCTTGGGTGCCAATAATTGCCCGCCCTTCTGCAGTAAGTCCCACTTCCCCAAATGGTCTCACGCCCACGTGCTCCCACAAAGGGCTAATGGGCACCTGCTGTCATAGTTGGCAGCCATCTCTTTGAAAGCACATCCTACTAGAATCTTCACTATTGTTTTTAGTTCCCTAAAGAGGCATTTATTTGAAAGGCAGAGCTACAGACAGCGAAGCAGAGAGGGGAAAGGAGAAATGGGGGGAGAGCGAGGAAGGAATCCTGCAACTCTGCTTCACTCCCCACATGCCCTCAACAGTCAAGGCTGGTCCAGATTGAAGCCAGAAACTTTGTCTGGGTCTCCCTTGCGGGTTCAGAGACAAAGCGCCCTGGTGGTCTTCCTCAGCCTTCCCAGAAGCATTAGAAGAGAGCTGGGTGACGGTGGGGCACCCAGGCAGGACTCCAGCTGGCATTTAGAAAGGTGCCCTCTGTCACGGGCAGCACTCAATGGCTGCATCATGGCTGCAATCCCAATCCAACTGGGGATTTCGAGACACTGGAATTGTTTCCATCCGGGAAGTTATCAAAACACACCGAATGGAAACCACACGAGTGTTGAAGTCACTGTGCCAGCTCCGGTCTCTAACGGGAAAACCACGTGACAACAGGGGCCCCCGCTCCTTTTGCGTCTCTCCTCCAGACCCAAACAGGGTCGAGAAAGGCTGCAGAGCCTAACTCCAGCACATCAGCAAGACAATTCTAGAAGGTTTGTGCAAATGCTAGGCTTCTCCAGCCAGCAGCCTCTCTACTGGACACACACAGATTACAGGCTACGGGCATGGACCTGAGCAATCAAAATCACATTTCCTGCAGGAAAACACAATGCTGGTATCTATGAGTGAGGAGGCAACGTGGCCAGGCCTGAGTGTGCAAGTCAACCCCACCCTTCCTGGGAAAATAAAGCTGTTTGTTCCACACGAAACAAATGTCCACTCTCCCCCACAGGCCCCAGGAGGGAGGAGCCATCCTACTTGGGCAGTGGTCGGTCTGCCTCTGACCATCGGAGTTACCGGGGCTCTTCGGGTTTTTCTCCCCTCAGACAGCAGCATACTCAGTGATAGCCAGACTTTAAATTGGATACGTAAGACGCAAAAATATTCCTTCATTGTTTTTCTAAGTGTCACTTCTTACCTAGCAGTAAAGTAGCAGGAATGGCTGCTCAGGCCTGCAGTCGCAGGCTGGAAGAACAGCCTCCTTCCAGGGAGGGACCCGCTCCTGCCAGCCGACGCCCTTCACCACCGGCCCAGAGGAAGACACAGCTCTGCTTCCGAGAGGTGCCATCTCCGGCAATGTCGAGGCTTCTTCACCCACAGAGCGGTGAAGTGGCCACTCCACGAGGCACGGAGAAAGCCCTGGGCACAGGCTGGCTGTGGTCCTCAGCTAGGCCTGTCATGCCCCAGGACACAGATCACAGTGGGCTGCCCAGGGGGAGCCAGGTGGCACTGGTGGCAGCGGGCACACAGACCCTGGCACCTGCACAGCCCAGGGCCACCATCCACAGTGGGGCTGCCCAGGGTGAGCCAAGTGGCACTAGTGGGAGCGGGCACACAGACCCTGGCACCTGCACAGCCCAGGGCCACCATCCACAGTGGGGCTGCCCAGGGTGAGCCAGGTGGCACTAGTGGGAGCGGGCACACAGACCCTGGCACCTGCACAGTGGCCCTGCTGCTCTTCCCATCATCACAAACACTTTTCAAATAAATCTCTTTAAAACTTTAACATTTAACACAATACTTACACATTCCTTTGTGGGGCAGACAGATTCTGTGACCGCCAGCCAGTGGGGTCCCGGCAGCTCCCTCGAAGGGCTGGATCTACCCACATCCTCCCCGCTGCCACAGACAGCTGCCTTTCCCCACTGTCATGGCCCCCTGGGTTCCTGGAGCTGTCAATCTCCCATCACCTGTTCCACAACATGAGCGTCAATCACTGCCAACAGCACCCCAAATACTGAACACAAATCTGACACAAGTACGTTTCAATTTTATCTAATTTTAAAAATTTAAGAACAGTTTAAAAACCACCATATTATACTCATATAACTAAGCAAAAAAAGGGGGGGGCTGAATTTTAATTCTAAAAAAAGAAAGAAGAGCATAGTTTTGCTTCCACAGATAGCCACAAAATTACCAGAAATCTCGTCTTTAAATGCCAGCAGTCTTCCTGTTCACCGCCATGTCTCACTCCCCCAGGGCTGATGCCCCCATGCTGGGCACACACCTGACTGGGCCACAGCCATCCGTGCGTGTCTGTAACCCAGCAGCCAATGCCTGCTAGGAGGCGGCTGCTGTAACTCAGGGGTCACTTATAGCTGTCAGTGAACCCTGAAAGCTGTGGGGAACACCAGTGCCCCCACAAACTCAACCCTCGCAGAGGCAAGCACCCCATACAGTGCTGTGTCAGGTCAGGGCTGCACTGTGACAATTTTGACCCCTGAGGCCCATGAATCCACAAACAACAGCAGGAAGATCTCTCTCTCTCTCTCTCTCTCTCTCTCTCTCTCTCTCTCTCTCTCTCTCTCTCTCTTCTCTCGCTCACTCTCTCTTTCTGCCTTTCAAATCCATAAATCTTTTTAAAACGTGGTTCCAGGGACCAGACCTGCACTTTCATGTAGCAATGTCAGCATCCCACAGGGGCATGCTATATGAGACGCTATTTCAGCTGCTCTATTTCCGATCCAGCTTCCTGCTAATGCACAGGAAAGCAGCAGAGGAAGATGTGCCGTCTACCTGGAGCCTTGCATCCCGGGTGGCAGACCTGCAAGGGACAACCTCCTGCGTTTCCCGTGTTCCAATGACTGTGCCCTGGATCAACACCGTATGTGAGGGTAGCAGTTTTATGAGAGTGGAAATTTTATCTTTCATTAAAACTGTACCTTCAAAAACACCAGACCCTGCACAGGCATAAGATAATGACTGTGTGAGCCTCTAACGGTTGGCTGTATTTTCCAAGGAGATATTATTTTTCAGGAGGACAAACTAAGAACTAGATATATATACTGCCCAACTGAAGGTAGGAGAAAGCACAAATGCCCTGCGTGTTTGGTCAAGTCTGCCACACACGACCACGATTCAGAGAAAACAGTGTGAACGAGCCTGGACCCGTCGGCCACTGACACACACAATGAACACACACCTCACAACAGACTGTGTGCTAGGACCCTGCCTCAACTGACCAAGGGACAGCACCCAGCTCCCCACTCCCACGGAGCTGCCTCTCTGACCAGTGGCAAGAGCCAAGGTGTAGAAGGACCTAGCAAAGAACTTCCCCAGAGCAAAGGCAGAGGGACTTGAATCTGCTTATTGGACACAAAGTCAGTGACGCCAGTACGTGTGTGATTGAGTGCCAGTGCCCCCACTGAACATGTGTGATGGAGAGTGGCAGTGTCCCCCACTGAACATGCGTGACGGAGAGTGGCAGGTGCCAGTGGCCCCCCATCACTGAACATGCGTGATGGAGAGTGGCAGTGCCCCCACTGAACATGTGTGATTGAGTGGCAGTGCCCCCACTGAACACGCGTGATGGAGAGTGGCCAGTGCCCCCACTGAACATGTGTGATGGAGAGTGGCAGTGCCCCCACTGAACACGCGTGATGGAGAGTGACAGTGCCCCCACTGAACACGCGTGATGGAGAGTGACAGTGCCCCCACTGAACACGCGTGATGGAGAGTGGCAGGTGCCAGTGGCCCCCCATCACTGAACATGTGTGATGGAGAGTGGCCAGTGCCCCCCATCACTGAACATGTGTGATGGAGAGTGGCCAGTGCCCCCACACTGAACATGTGTGATGGAGAGTGGCAGTGCCCCCACACTGAACATGCGTGATGGAGAGTGGCCAGTGCCCCCACTGAACACGCGTGATGGAGAGTGGCAGTGCCCCGCATCACTGAACATGTGTGATGGAGAGTGGCCAGTGCCCCCACACTGAACATGTGTGTTGGAGAGTGGCCAGTGCCCCCACACTGAACATGTGTGATGGAGAGTGGCCAGTGCCCCCATCACTGAACATGTGTGATGGAGAGTGGCCAGTGCCCCCACACTGAACATGTGTGATGGAGAGTGGCCAGTGCCCCCACACTGAACATGTGTGATGGAGAGTGGCCAGTGCCCCGCATCACTGAACATGTGTGATGGAGAGTGGCCAGTGCCCCCCACACTGAACATGCGTGATGGAGAGTGGCAGCTGCCAGTAGCTCCCCCCCCCCCACTGAACACAGCCCAGATCTGACTCTCACCCCACGCCACACAGATGCCAGGGACTTGCATTTGTACTTCCCAGTCCCCAGGGCCACAAGCCAAACACATTTACAAATCACCTTCCCTAAAGTATGTTGTTATAGCAACAGCAAACAGCCTTGGTCAGAAGTTAGAAAGCTGCGATAAGGACTGCAGGTTTTATTCTAAATACATTTGCAAACCACAGGTAGATCTTATTCAAAATCAGCAATCCTTTGATTTGCACACTGTGAAATGCCAACCAGAGAGAGAGACTGGGGGACGAGGGTCAGAGTGGGGAGGCTGCTGGGCAGCAGGAACCAAGCTAGGTGGCCCGAGTGTGTGCTGGGCCCAAGGCAGCGGAGAGAAGTCAATGGACCTGCAACTGTGAGAACGATTTGTTTCCTCACTTGGTGCCCAACAACCACAAAATGTGGAGCCACACAATCTTTTACTTAGGCAAATCACCCTATAACCACCCTACGTCTACTAAGAAATCAATTAGTCTGTTGTGGAGTGCTGTGCCAGGGAGCCCAAGTCCAGCTCCACGAGTCAGGCACAGCCGTCCCTCCCGAGTGCTGTGCAATCGTCGTGACGGTTCTGTTCATCCTGCAACTCACCCACAGCTAAGTGTCTGCCACAGAGCTACGGCGGAGAGCTACGGCCAAAACACATTTTAACAACTTCCCAGACACTCATTTCATCTCCAATTACAAAATCCCAATTTTGTTCTAATGCAAAAAGTAAAAATTAAAATTAAAAAACAACCACGAAGCTAGCCACTGTCAGTGTCAAAAGAACTGAGATCTTCACTGAGTGTCCCAGCCGGGTCTCAGCCTCAGGGTCATCTCCCAGGGCACTGCTACCTTCACTCCAGGTCACTGCCACCTTCACTCCAGGTCAATGCCACCTTCACTCCAGGTCAATGCCACCTTCACTCCAGGTCAACGCCACCTTCACTCCAGGTCACTGCCACCTTCACTCCAGGTCAATGCCACCTTCACTCCAGGTCACTGCCACCTTCACTCCAGGTCAATGCCACCTTCACTCCAGGTCACTGCCACCTTCACTCCAGGTCACTGCCACCTTCACTCCAGGTCAATGCCACCTTCACTCCAGGTCACTGCCACCTTCACTCCAGGTCAATGCCACCTTCACTCCAGGTCACTGCCACCTTCACTCCAGGTCACTGCCACCTTCACTCCAGGTCAGTGCTACCTTCACTCCAGGGCACTGCCACCTTCACTCCAGGTCACTGCCACCTTCACTCCAGGTCACTGCCACCTTCACTACCTTCACTCCAGGGCACTGCTACCTTCACTCCAGGTCAATGCCACCTTCACTGCAGGTCACTGCTACCTTCACTCCAGGTCACTGCCACCTTCACTCCAGGGTCCTGCCACCTTCACTGCAGGTCACTGCCACCTTCACTCCAGGTCACTGCCACCTTCACTCCAGGGCCCTGCCACCTTCACTGCAGGTCACTGCTACCTTCACTGCAGGTCACTGCTACCTTCACTCCAGGGCACTGCCACCTTCACTCCAGGTCACTGCCACCTTCACTCCAGGGCACTGCTACCTTCACTGCAGGTCACTGCCACCTTCACTCCAGGGCACTGCTACCTTCACCCCCAGGTCACTGCCACCTTCACTGATGCTCCAAGATTTTAAGCTTCTTGACCAGAAGATCTTTCAATTTTGTGCACTGCTGTGACATTATTTCCTATCGATTTGATTTCTGCTATTTGTGAATGGGATCTTTTTTCCAATATTTTTAGTAAAATAATTGTCACCATTATTGGGAAACCATCACTGAGGCGTGACTGCAGAGGTTTGATTTTCTATAATTCTCCACAAAGAACCACAAAAGCTCTCAATAATTTTCCTCTCATGTCAATGAAGCCCATAAAGGCATACGCATTTCTGATGCGACTTACATGGCATGACGACAGGACCTGTGAGCGAGCAGGTCAACCCAAAATCCTGGCTTCCCACCTGGCTTAGCCTCCACGCAAGCTTGTGTATTCGGATCTGGGTAGACACTACATTTGTTATTTACCATCGAAGATTTTGATAAAGAATCAGTGAACTGCTCCTTTATAATGCTCTTCTTAAAATAAACCCTCCTTTTAGTAAAGGCATTAGAAACTACTTAACATTATAATCCATCTCAATTAGATGTTTTTGTTCTCTTCCCAGTAGCTCTGATTCTCCCATGCCCCACTGAGTTAGCTGTACACTCACCCTGAACCCCAGATGGCCCAGCTGAGGGGAGGGCACACTCACCCTGAACCCCAGATGGCCCAGCTGAGGGGAGGGCACACTCACCCTGAACCCCAGATGGCCCAGCTGAGGGGAGGGCACACTCACCCTGAACCCCAGATGGCCCAGCTGAGGGGAGGGCACACTCACCCTGAACCCCAGATGGCCCAGCTGAGGGGAGGGTGCACACTCACCCTGAACCCCAGATGGCCCAGCTGAGGGGAGGGTGCACACTCACCCTGAACCCCAGATGGCCCAGCTGAGGGGAGGGCACACTCACCCTGAACCCCAGTTTGCCCTGTGCCCCCACAGCAATGCACACTTCTCTGGGAACCAAATCTCCACAGCAGTAGGAATGAAGCTGCCTGGTCATCCATGGACACTGAGACACACAGCCTCACAGAAGAATTTAGTGCTGACGTCACAGGCAGCCCGTCACAGGTGGCGGCAGGACTGCACTGGCCTCATCTGATGACGGTGTGTTTTTCCACTGCACAAGAGGCTGGCTACTGGATTGAGACACGCACTGTGGGTGATGCTGCAAGGGCCACTCTGTTCCCTTCAGTCAAGCTCCGCTGGATCTCAGCACAGTGCTGCTGGTCGCCTTGCAGGCCTCCTCTCCACACACCTGAGAAAAACAGCACGTGGCAGAGGGTGCCTATCATACTCCCCTGCACTGATCAGGATTGAGAGTTTACGGAGTTTTTAAAATTGTGTTTTACTTTCTTTTGTAGATTTTGGTGTCAGGATTGCGTTGGCCTCATAAAACACATTTAAATCTTGTTCAATGTTCTATCTGTGTTTCTGTTTGCAGTGAGTGGAAATATCCATTTAGAGAACAGAGGAGAGCAAACGAGCTGGGTGTCAAACAGAACATGGTGAGAAAGGATAAAGTCTGCCAAGTGCCGGTCTCACGGGCACAGTCAACTCCAGGGCTCTCCAGCAAGCAAGGAGACAGTGACAATACATCGTACTCCTCAAAACAGCTCCAAGAGAGCTGTGACCGCACACAACCCCACAGGAGAATCGCTGTTTTTGTTATGATGGATTTCGAACAAGCCAGATGGAACCCCCGCAGACGCCTCCAGGCACCCAAGCAGCACACCACACCTGCCCATCCGCACGCAGTGTCCAGGCACCCAAGCAGCACACCACACCTGCCCATCCGCACGCAGTGTCCAGGCCACCCAAGCAGCACACCACACCTGCCCATCCGCACGCAGTGTCCATCGCACAGGATCGGAGCCCAGGCACCCAAGCAGCACACCACACCTGCCCATCCGCACGCAGTGTCCATCGCACAGGATCGGAGCCCAGGCACCCAAGCAGGAGGCAGAGCACTGGCTCCCGCTTTCTGCACGATCCCTCGTTCCAATTCGTGTGGCCGGTTAATCTGCAACCTAGGCTGCTGCGGACACTGCCACTCCCATGCCCACTGTTGGTGCCCACGCCGGCCGTCACGCCCGCTTCTCGCACAAGCCGGCTGATTCTGCTGCCTCGCCTCCAAGGCTCTTACCTTCAAATCTGCCTCCGTCTCCTAACAGTTATAACAGCAACCTTCACCTCCAGAATCCACGACCCCAAATCCCCCTTCTCTCCACCTTCTGGTACACAAATCGTTTCCTACTCTCGAGAGCCGCTCTCCATTTCCAAGCATCAGTAAACCTGCACCCAGCCTGGGAGACGGAAAGCACATGGCTCCCTCTCTCCTGCTTGGCTTGAAGGTGAGCTTGCTTTAGAAGGTTGTGCGGGCCAGGAGGTGTGTGCACCCTGCTCTCCAGGGCAGACATTCGCTGAATTCCACTGGGCCACTGTTCCCTTAGAGTCCAGTTTGATTCTTCCACAAGAATGTTCACCCAGGAAGCAGTGAGCCATGCTGCCTGATGCATCCTCAAAGCTTTGCCAACAGACCCTGGGTAGCTAGTGAGCACAGGGGCCGACAGTGCTCACAGGTAGCTAACACTTGTGTATAAACAAAGCTAGGGAGAAGAGTCCCGGCTCACCAGTGGGTCAGCAGGGCACCTGCAGTGCGAGCAGGCCAGCAGACTCTGGAATGCTTACATGGACACGTGTTGACAAGCATCCAGAAGAGCCAACTCTGCAGAGGGACTAAAACTAAGAGAGTAAATGGACACATCATCAACCCACTTAGCTCTTGCTAATGCACCCGCACAGTGTGGGCTGAGCGGAAGCCAACAAAAGTAACCATTTAAATGAGGCTGCACAGCTCTCACAGACCCTGGGGATGGGGTCTCGCAGACACTGCTGCCCCGTTCCCTGCACCCTGCCTGCCGGCTCACCTGACCAGCCGTGGTGGCTTCCACCCTGCTGCTCTCAGGTGCTCCCTTTCCCGAGTCACTGCTCTTGTACCTCTAGCGCCTTCCTCCTGCAACCCTGATGGCTCCTCCGCATGCCAGTGACTCAGCTCAAACGCCCACCAAGCCAACGCAAGCAGTGGTCTATCAGGTGCTCTTTTCATTCGCTTTGATTTCTGATCACTTATGAATCTGTTTGTGAATCATCCACCTCCCCCCGCAGTATCAGAGCATTTCCCTAGAAGGTAGTGATGCCTAACACATCATGTCGTGGAGAAAGCACAGACAAGGATGCCCATTGTGGCACGGCCGCTAACCTAAGGCCACTTCCTAGGTAAAAGTGTGTTCCAAGCTGGTCCAACAGGCAGCCGTCAGGGGAGTGACTGGGTCCACCCGAAACAAGTCACAGGGAGGAGCCCATCTGCACGGAAGCTCTTCCCCAGGCAATCTGAGTCAGTAAGCCCCTGCTCCGGGTCACTGTGTGGCACCCACAGAGCACTGCAGATGGCACTAGCTGCACAGTGCCACCCAGGCCACAGCTGCCCTGTGCAGGAAGGGAACTCTAGAGTGGCCAGCAGCCAGCCTCACCCTAGTGAGTGAGCATGGGCTGTTACACCTCACTTCCTGCTTAGGAAGGTAGGCACAGCGTCTGAAAAGAAAGCTCCCTCCAACTCCTCCGATCTTCTTTGGGGATGGGAGTCTGAGAACCATATATTTTTGGATTTGGCTTAAAGTTTCTGGAATGATTTTGTATTTTTTTATAATTAGAAGTTCAGGATACCTGTCTCCCACAAAATACAGAAAAACACAATGGTTGCATGCCCTCAGTACAAAGAAAGACCAGGTATCCAGGTGATCAACGGGCCAGGTGTCCAGGTGGCCTTGCAGGACAGGTGTCCCTCTGGCCATGCAGGGAGAGTCCAGGTGGCCATGCGGGCTAGGTGACCATGTGGTCAGGTGTCCAGGGCGTTGACTGGGCTCTCCCTGCTCCTCCCCCAGCCCTTGGTGAGAGGAGCTGGCTCTGGCAGGACCAGGATGGGAGTTCTGCCTAGGGTTTGTACCTACTGTCACCTGCTCCAGCCATGAGACCTGCCATGCAGGTGACTGTGGTCAGATTCTTTTCATGGCCTTCACTTCCTTTTAATGCTCCAGAGCTGCTTCCGTGTTTGTAGGAGTATAGAAACTGCTGCGTCAGACTGTGTGCTTGCGTGTGAGCGCAGGTAATTCCAAATAAAGACATCAGCATTTCAGCTGATCTTCCTTTATCAGGCGCCGCAACAGCTCATGTTTTGCATTGTGGATTTCTGCGGAGGGGCGTGGGGGTACACAGCCCATCCAGCGCTCTGCACTGCTTGCATTGTGGACTTCAGAGGAGGGGTGTGGAGGTACACAGCCCATCCAGCACTGTTTGCATTGTGGATTTCTGCGGAGGGGTGTGGGGGTACACAGCCCATCCAGCACTGTTTGCACTGTGGATTTCTGCGGAGGGGCGTGGGGGTACACAGCCCATCCAGCGCTCTGCACTGTTTGCACTGTGGATTTCTGCGGAGGGGTGTGGGGGTACACAGCCCATCCAGCACTGTTTGCACTGTGGATTTCTGCGGAGGGGTGTGGGGGTACACAGCCCATCCAGCACTGTTTGCATTGTGGATTTCTGCGGAGGGGCGTGGGGGTACACAGCCCATCCAGCGCTCTGCACTGCTTTGCTGGGCTCCTCCAGGCCCCTGCAAAGCCACAAGGGGCTTTCACTTCCCACCCTGCTTGAGCCCGGAAGACAGACATGAACTAAAACACATGTAAAGAGGCAAGCCAAAGTAAAAGAGAAGCAGATGCTATCTTTGGGGCTCTAACTGCACGATAAAGATGACAAATTCACAATTAACATGAAATGGGAGGAATATCAGCTTTGCAGCCTCAAGTTCTCATGAGTTGCAGGAAAGGCCCTGTGCGCAGGCTCACTGTGAGCTGGTGCCCAGACCGCTCACCCTGCAGCCTCTACCCGCTTCCCCTCCGACACGAGGCCTCTGACCACGTGGAGAGGCAGGCAGACAATGTTCCTGGGGGTGAAGGAATATTTCTAAAGCACTGAGATCATTTTATGGGAGAGAAGAATTCTAGAATACCATCACAAACAGGAACATAAACAGGCACCATATTTTCTTGTTCGAATAATGAGTCAGCTTTTATCACAGCCATCCAATTTTATCCAAGAATAGCACTTGGCTAATTAGACAGGAGTCAGTTTAATAATTAGCTGACATTCATGAGAATAGAAATGAATTGTATGAAAAACTGTTTGCGACTGCAAAAGGATGGTTAAAACAGGCACAGTGCATGAAACTGGAGCCATCAGAAGTTCACTTCTTATAAATATGCAACGGCCGCAGTTAGAACTGCTCAGCAGTAAAACCTGCGCTGAACGCTACTGGCTCATCTTTCCCGTTCTCCTCCTGTGTCTGTGAGGCCGGAGGGTGCTGTGAGGTCTCCCTGTGGCTGTTCGGATGCCCCCTCTCTAAGGGACAGGAACCGGCCATGAGGTCGGGGAGCAGGCGGCAGGGAGCTCAGCGTGCTGCTGGAGGATCAGGGCCTGCACAACTGTTTGGCTGTGCACCCCCAGGGACCCTCCACCCACAACAAAGCCAAACTTCAACAGCCAGAAGCGTGCATGGAGCCTACTCAAGCGAAG
Organism: Ochotona princeps; assembly: GCF_030435755.1. Classification (NCBI taxonomy): domain Eukaryota; kingdom Metazoa; phylum Chordata; class Mammalia; order Lagomorpha; family Ochotonidae; genus Ochotona; species Ochotona princeps. Next base: position 1,111,037 of record NC_080860.1, on the reverse strand, counting down.
AGGTGTGCCTCAAAGCAAGCTGCCCCGAGAGGCTCCCGCAGTACAGCAGCTGCAGAAGTGCCAGCCGCCCGAAAGGCCGAGTGCTGGCACTCACAAGGAGCTGCTGAAATTCACACAGTGACCCACATCAGCGCGAGCTGGAGTCCCAGCTGCTCTACTTGCAACGCAGGTGCCTGCCAGAAAAGAGCAGGTGCACACGCTTGGAGTCACAGGGGCGACCCAGAGGAAGCAGCAGGCTTTGGCTTTGGCTTCATCCAGCTCTGGCTGTTAAACACACTGGAGAGTGAACCAGCAGAAGGAATCTCTCTCCCTCCACTCCATCTCTCTGTATCTGTGCCTTTCAAATAAATTTAAACAAAAAAAAATTTTAAAAAACACACACCTTGGCATTAGCTCAGGGCTCTTACTTAATTGGAAGTAGACGAGAAACCCATTTAATTCACACCCTGCTACTCAGGTTTGATGCCCAAAGCCTCCAGGACGGCTTTGGGACGCCCACTGTGAAGCACGAGCAATGGCTCCCCAGGAAGGGGCTGATGCTCTGGGTATAAAGATATGATTAATATACATGTGAAAGGCAGGGGAAAAAGCAAAGCAGAATTACGTGTCCTTCACGTTTTAATTAATGAGCCCAAAGGGACCCAAGAGAGGCTCGGGCCAAGCACTCATCAATCTGACGAGCAGAAAAGCTGACTTCAGCCTCCCTGGCCCGGATCGAGACACAGCTCCCCGCCACATCCCCTCAAGCTGCTTCCGCTCTGTCCTTCCGTAATTCCAGGGAGACCCGCAACCGGAGCGCTGGGCTCCCCGGGGCGTCCGGGTGTGCTGAGCCTCACGGAGCCCTGCCCGACGCCGCGTGAGCCTGCAGCTCTCCGAGGCAGTGAGCCACACAGAACCTCAGGGCGATGCAGTCAGGGACACGCGTGTGGAGAGCCGTGCCAGTTGGAAGACAGGTTGGCTTTCTGAGGAAACAGCCTTCAGCCATCACAGAGCTGCCAGCTAAGTGTCCTGGAGAAGGCACGAGCACTCGTGCTGCCGGTCCACTGTGCAGGATGTCCGTTCTCCCAAGGTGGACACTTACGGTGCCCAAGACCCCAGGCACCAGCCATGGCAGGCCTGTGGGCAGCCTTTCTCGGGGGCACAGCTCAGGCCTGTGGTGTCAACTGTTTCCTGCACGTGTGAACTGCTACCATAGACACTGTGTGCAGAGGCCCTGGGCAGGCTAGGGAGGCAAGGCCAGGTCTGCAGGTGGATCTCAGGGCAGGTCCAGGTCCTCAGCTCCCAGCAAGGGCATCAGCCTGGCCACAGCTGTCCATCGCCTCCAGCCTGGCCACAGCTGTCCATCGCCTCCAGCCTGGGAACAGCTGTCCATCGCCTCCAGCCTGGCCACAGCTGTCCATCGCCTCCAGCCTGGCCACAGCTGCTCTGGAGGCTGCTTGTGCAGTCCCAGACAGAGCCTGGCCGCGTGAAAGGCACAGAACACATGGCAGCTCCTACCATTTCTACTGGAGCCTGCTCAGCCTCATCCATGTGAAATCAGGTGTTCCCAGGGACCATGGGAGCAGGGGACACCACGGAGCCTCCAAGGGTCAGAGCCAGAACTGACTGCAAAGAGAAGGGACCCACCCTGCTGACCAAAACTGGGCTCAAGCCTGGGTGAGAAGTGGTCACCCACATAAGCACCGAGGAAGCTGCTTGGCTCACACAGCTGAGCCAGGTCCCCACCTAAGCCAGGGAGGGCGGGGTATACTGCGGACCCCCACACCCCCCTGCTGCCCGCCTGCTGCTCCTGCTCTCCGTCCTCACTGGCCAAATGACCAGAGTCTGAATCTGCCAGACACTGCAAGCACAGAGAATCTTTCTTTGAACTCAGCTTGGTAGACCCCAAGTTCCTGCCCTGGGACAATGAATGTACCGGGAAAATTATCCTAATGCCTACATGGGCATGTTACCCTACGGACTGAATAAACCAAGGTGCAAGAACCAGCCTGGGGCTCCCTAACACGGAGAGACATGGAGCCTGGGACAGGCACGGGGGAGACAAGAGCAGGGGCCCCGAGAAAGGCCACCCTCAGAACTGCCATGAGCCAGCAGTGTGATGGAAGAACATCAGGATCCCTAGCAGAGAAATGAGAATGCAAAGCTGGGACGTCCTTCCTCAGAATTAACCAGGTGTGTCCTGGACTGCGATAAAAAATAAACAGACTGCACTCTGAGTTTCCTTCTCAAGATGAAACTATAGTGAAGAATGTAAAACATTATGTTATGAGTATATGTGAATGCCTACTAAGGTGACTGCTTGGTGGCTGGAAGGCAGTTTACACACTAGTCAGCCATCCTGAACTGAGCGCTTCTTTCTGAGTTCTGGGCCTGCTTGGCTAGGCTATGAACAAGGACAGTTAGGAGGCCCATGCTGCAGGTGCGACTCCTGAGCTTGCAGAACCTGTGGCTTGCTCACTGGCACAGTTATATTCCAGAGCCCAGGTTCCAGACACTGCACAAACCACCAGTGGCATCCGCCGGTGGCCCGCAGCTGTGAGCACTCCGCATTAACCAGGCACTGCTCTCCCTAATCCTCAGCTGTTGGAACCCTTGTCTGAGCTCCTCCTGGGGCATTCTAGAACAATCCTTGCCAGACACAGAGATGGCCTCCAGAGGATCGCAGTCCGCAGAGGGACGCTCCGCTCAGGCCCGGGCCCTCCATCGACAGCACCCTCAGCTAGGCGGTGCCAAGTCCCTGAGCGTGAGACGGAGAAGGCACACCCGTCAGGAGCGCAGACGGCTGAGCTGCCTGCCCGCCACACGCGCTCATGATGAAAACCACAATCCTCCTGAAGAAATGGGCTACGTATTTGTTTATATTAATGTTACTAACTTGCCAACTAATGATAAACGCATGATAATTTATTCCAAGTGAAGTGAAGTGTGCCCTAAAGAAAGACTCGAAATGAAAGCTTGTGCTGGCCCGTCTTGGCAGCAGGACATGAATAAATAGTTTTTTTTCACTGCCTAACAATGACTGTATGCAAATTACATGCTAATGTGTCCCCCAGGAGCAGGGAAGGCCAAGGGGGAACTGGGGACCCAACCCCATTGGCCGGTTGCTGCGCAAGAGCCCGCCCACTTTGCTGCAGCTCAGAAATGCTCCAACACACAGTTCCCCATGGTCTCCTCTCAGACACTGGGTCCTGGCCCTTCACACAGAAGGAATGAGGCAGAGCTGCCTAATACGGCATTGTGTGCATTTACATGTGATCAGACCAAACGATCTCTGAGTGCAGACATGGTAAAATTATACCTGATAAACATTCTCACTTCTCCATGCAGACAAACAACACGTGTCTATGGGAACTCATGGCCATCCCACAGCCATCACAACACATCCAGACCAGACCCAGGGCTTGCTCAGAGCAGATACAGCTGGCTCCCTTCCCAGAGACCGCCATGCTCAGGGTCAAGCGGAAACAAGGAGGGAGGACAGGGAAGAGAGAGAGGGAAGGAGGTGGGGAGAAAGAACTCACACACGGACGGACGGGGGACTCCGCCTGGCCTTCTACCACCTGGCGTGGACAGGAGCAGCGACCGGGAGGTGCCAGCAGCCAGGAATCAGGACCACTCAACTGTTCATTCCTGAACAGGAGCTGCAGAGGCTGGTCCTGGGGATGGGAGAGCAGAGCTGCACAGGCCAGCCAACCGGCCTCCCGAGGACACACCCATGGGGTCTCACAGTGTCTCTTGCGCCCACCCACGCCTGCATGCAACATGTGTGTGCCATGGCTGCAGCATGGCCCCTGCAAGGTGGTGTCACTGCGGTTGGGACTCAAAGCCACAGATGCACCCCGCAATGGCATCTGAGGCTGCATTACAGAGGGGACACCCAAGGTGTTTGCGGCTTGTATGCAACGAGCTGTGCCTGGCCTTGATGCTCCACGGGCCTCCTGACACAGCAAACCCACAACCCAGGGAGCTCCGGAGGAAAGGACAGGCCCAGTGGAGCCCAGTGAGGGTGAGGGTGTGAGGCTCTGCCATCTGCCCACAGCAATCTGACTCTGGAATGGGGCTGGGAGCCTCCGCCCACCATACCTGTAGAAAGCCCAGTAGGACCAGCTCCAAGTGAGACAGGACACAGGGATGCTATCAGAACCTGGCCCGAGTGAGACAGGACACAGGGATGCTATCAGAACCTGGTCCGAGTGAGGCAGGACACAGGGATGCTATCAGAACCTGGCCCGAGTGAGGCAGGACACAGGGATGCTATCGGAACCTAACCTAGTGAGACAGGACACAGGGATGCTATCAGAACCTGGTCTGAGTGAGGCAGGACACAAGGATGCTATCAGAACCTGGTCTGAGTGAGACAGGACACAGGGATGCTATCAGAACCTGGCCCGAGTGAGGCAGGACACAGGGATGCTATCAGAACCTGGCCCGAGTGAGGCAGGACACAGGGATGCTATCGGAACCTGGCCTGACAGCTTTCTTGGCTCTCTCCTGTACTGTTAGGGCCATGCAGTTTAAAATCCCCAATTATTAGCTTCCTGTTGACAGTTTCGGTGGAAAACACGGCATTTGGAGCCAAGAGACCCGACTTCAGTTTGGAGCTCGTTGCTGGCTGCTAATAATGCAGTGATCATTAACGCAGGAGGCTGCAGGTCACAGATTGCAGCCCTGACTTGGCTCTCAGGGCACCTCGTGCCAAGAGCAGCTGCTGGGCTTCTAATGGGTGGGAAGCAAGAGGAGGAAAGAGAGAAAGAGGGGAGGAGGAAATAGTGGGGAGGGTAAAAGGATATGGAACGCATGATGGGATTTGAAGAAAAATACAAACTTGGTGTTAGTCTCTTAAGGCTTCTCTCTGGTCCTTTGCCCCAAGCTTCCCCTGCGGAACCCACAGGGAGCCTGCTCACCGACACAGCGGGGTTTACAGCCACACAGTATTCCCCACAGAGCTTCCTCTGCAAGGCAGCACCACCCCCCCGCCTCTTCCAGACTCAGCCTGGCCCTGCGGGGGAGGCTGGCCCTGTGTGGCAGGCTCAGCTCGGGTGGTAGGGGATGTGGCAGTGCCCTGGTCAACTGTGTCCATCACCATGGCCCAAGATCCCGCAGGGTTCTAGGAGGAAGGCTCTGGACTCAACTGTGACCTCTGAGTCCTGGGAGGTCGTGAGACCCATGTGCACCTGCCAAGAACTTCTCGCCACTCTCCACCCTTCATTTCAGCTCAAAGACAGAGTCTCTGTCCGCGTCCCCCACACAGGCTGGTGGCAGCAGAAAACCACCCTGCCTGTTGACGGCTCCAGCTCCAACCATGCCTGAAGCCTGTGCCGCTACTTCAGAGGCAGGTCCATAGCACAGTGTTCAACTTGACACTCACAGACCCTGGGCTACGTGGCTATGGCCCCAGGCAAGCTGCCCTAGCTTTTACGTGTGGTATCCATCATGGACACTAAGCACCTCCCACTCCTACATGCATAAGCCAGTCCCCCTCCCCACTCCAAGTATCTTCTCCATCAGAAAACATTTCTCCCTTACTGGGTTTCTAACGTGAATTTGCGCTCCAGTGTCCACAGCCCACCCCATGGGAAGTCCAGCAGTGAAATCAAGGGTTGAGGCCTCAGCTGCCTGCACACGGGGAGGGTGAGCCCAGCTGCGAGCAGCCTGCAGGAGGAGCCCAGGGTGCCCTTGGGGCACTGTCAGGAGGAGAGAAACCCTGTTCTCTGCCAGGTCAGAGATGGCACACAGGAGCCATCTACCAGGGGCTGCGATTGGCCCCAGCCACTGTGGGTGAGAGCCACATATGCGTTGTGCTGTTTGCCAGGAATGCAGGGTGCAGCGGGCGGAAAGCAAGCTCCTCAGCCTCCTGCTGCTGAAGACTCCGTGAGGACACCCTGGGGAAGCGGACAGGAGCCCCAGGCCTGAGAACACATGTTCTGCTGAGGGCCAGAGGCCAGGCAGCACATCCATGAAGCGAGGGTTCACAACCTGTGTGGGGCTGGGTATCCAAACTGGAGCCCAGAGAGGGCAAGCATGGACCCCCGGCTCAGCACTCAGGGAGAAGAGCAGCATGAAGTGATGAGTGAGCCGTGCAGAGTCCTCCAACTGGTGGTTTAATTCGATTTTCTGCGAAGGAGGTTTTCACAAATGACAAGAGAGGAGACTACAGGAGAGACTTCGGTTGGATGGAAAGGCAGTTGTCGAAGTTTGTGCAGTTGGGCTGTCAGCTCACACCTGCCCCCCGGCCCTCTCCCAGTGCTCCCCCATCTCTGCTGGAGATGGGGCCAGGCACTGCCCAGGGCCAAGGGCATCCACTGGCTCAAAGCAGAAATGGCCAGGCCTCTGGAGGCGGGGGCCTTTCAGCAGGCAGTGACCCTCCAGGCCTTCTGGCCCCCATGTCAGGGAGCGGGGAAGCACCTCAAGCCAGAGGACGCAGATGCCAAGATGGAGTTAGCATCTGTCTGGGTCCCTGAACACCAGGCAGGGCAGCACCTCCCTGAGCTGGAATGCCAGGGGGTTCCCAGTGCCCAGTTACAAGCTGCACAGCTGTGACAATGAGTCAGGGGACCTGCCCCTCACGGTCAATGATGGGTCTCTAACCCGTGCCACATGGCTGGCTGTGCCAGACCCTCTAAGCACAGGGATGCTTGCATCTTACAAGGTCCTCCACAAAACCCAGCTGCTCCATGTCTGGCTAATGGCCAGCCTGCACTCCGATCATCCCCGCAGGGGGCATGAGAGCACCAGCGAGAATACAGAACCACAGAGGCAGGTCCTCTGTTTCATAAACGCCAGGTGAGCTGTGGTCAGGGCGTGGTTTGCCCCCACAGATCCCCGTGCTGGTAATATGATCTCTCAGGCCTAGGCTGTCTCCGCTCACAGGGTGGTGCCATGGCCTCTCAGAGGGAGCTAGTTCTCATGGGATGAGCTGCTGAGGAGGCCAAGGCCGGGGCTCGGTGTCACCATGTGACATTCCTCCCACCCCTGCTCCTGCCATTCTGCACTCAGCCAAGCAGACCTCGCCAGAGGCTGAAACAATGGAGCTGCCCCATCCTTCCGCCTCAGACCATACCCAAATCCAAGGGCTGGCATCAGCATGTTGAAGTAGCGGCAGAAAACCAGCTAACCCAGCCCAGCTGGCAGCTCCCAGTAAAGCCCAGGCAGCACTCACACAGCCATGTGAGGACACTGCTTTCCAAACATTTCCTGTGAATCATTGGCATCTGAGAAAGGGTCCCGTGCCTCCCCCGGCAATGACTCCCAGGCCATCAGCAGGGCTTTAACACACTGCCACTAAAATGCAGCAGTCCACAGTGATTATCAAAGCCTTAGGAAGTTAACGACAGGGCAGCTTGAGAACGCAGCTGTAGTGAGCAGAGGAGGAAGCCAACACTGACAAATCCATCGCTCTGACTGATTACAGATCTTGTAGAGCAAGGCAGAAAAAGCAGATGAAAGGGAGAAAGAAAATCTATTCTTGACCCATAGGGGACGGGAGCTTAGCTCGAAGACACCCAGTACGAACTCAGAAGCTGCGATCCCGGTGTTTGTTAGGTGGTAACACACAGCCCCCTGCGGCGTGGCTGCGAGGCGATGATGCAGTGGACAGGGCCAGGGGCGCCCAGCCTGACCCCTACCATGACAGCTAGTGGACACTACTGCTGGCGGCAAACACTTGGTGACCACTGGACATGTCTCCCCCGAAGAACTGATTCTCAAGGATGTTAGTTTTTAATGAAAACACCCAGGCTAAAGGCAGGTTCTGGGTGTTATTTACAAAACAGAGCATCTTATATGGAAAATCGTGGTACAAGATGTACCCAAGCAAACGCACTGGCGAAGCTGCTAAGTGTGTATATACGTAAAATGCCCTTTAAAGGTTCCTGTGCTGGGAGCTGCCTTTAGTTTATCTTCCTCAATGAGGCACGTTCTCCAGAGAGAAATTTATCGCCACTCAAGACCCTGCGATTCAGCCGTAAAGCCCCAGTGTTTCCGATTTGCTGTTAATATTTTTCACTGAAAGCAAAAGCAGACATTGTCTCTGCCAGCCTGAGCCAGTCTCCCTCGGGATGAAAGCCGCAACACCACGGCGCTCGCCAACACGTGCCCTCCTCGGGGCCTGCGAGATGTGCCTGAAGCAGTTTCGTACCACCTGCAGATCATCAAGCCCAGGAAGGTCTACCCCTCGCAGGCAGCAGTGCGAGGCCCTGCAAGGCTGATGGGACGCATCTGCCATGTCCTATAACACAACGTAGCCCCAAACAACTAGTTCTCCTCTTACTCTTCAGAAAAAAATAATAATAATAATAAAATAAAGCAACTGCCCAGACTTCCACAGCTGTCCCACCAGAGGTATTAACCGCAGATGCAATCACATAAAATCCGATCGTGCAGCCCACATCTCAGGAGCAGGTGCTTACCCCATCACAGAAATTGCTGCCCTGGAATCCCAGCTTTAAACCAGGGCCATAAATCAGAATTAAAAGCCACGCGTGAGCTGCTATTAATGCCAGACATCAATGCTGTCATTCCTAAATCACTCATCAGTCCAGAAACCTGGCAACCCTGGGCAGCTCAGCAGAAGGAACCTCCTTTGGTAACCTTCCCCCAGGACCTTAGGCCACAGCCAGGTACAACCCAAACAACTCCAGCAGGCCCCGGGGGCAGCAGCACTGTGCCCACAGCAGGCCCAGGGGCGGGGGCAGCAGCACTGTGCCCACAGCAGGCCCAGGGGGGCAGCAGCACTGTGCCCACAGCAGACCCAGGGGCGGGGGCAGCAGCACTGTGCCCACAGCAGGCCCAGGGGTGGGGGCAGCAGCACTGTGCCCACAGCAGGCCCAGGGGGCAGCAGCACTGTGCCCACAGCAGGCCCAGGGGTGGGGGCAGCAGCACTGTGCCCACAGCAGGCCCAGGGGGGCAGCAGCAGTGTGCCCACAGCAGGCCCAGGGGCGGGGGCAGCAGCACTGTGCCCACAGCAGGCCCAGGGGTGGGGGCAGCAGCACTGTGCCCACAGCAGGCCCAGGGGGGCAGCAGCACTGTGCCCACAGCAGACCCAGGGGCAGGGGCAGCAGCACTGTGCCCACAGCAGGCCCAGGGGCGGGGGCAGCAGCAGTGTGCCCACAGCAGGCCCAGGGGCGGGGGCAGCAGCACTGTGCCCACAGCAGGCCCAGGGGCGGGGGCAGCAGCAGTGTGCCCACAGCAGGCCCAGGGGCGGGGGCAGCAGCACTGTGCCCACAGCAGGCCCAGGGGCGGGGGCAGCAGCACTGTGCCCACAGTAGGCCCAGGGGTGGGGGCAGCAGCACTGTGCCCACAGCAGGCCCAGGGGCGGGGGCAGCAGCACTGTGCCCACAGCAGGCCCAGGGGGGCAGCAGCACTGTGCCCACAGCAGGCCCATCCATCCTGTCTGGCTCATCCCTCCTAGCCCTCATCCCAACTCCACCATCTCTTACTGAATTCAAAGCAAGTGGCATACGGAGGCCTGCCTTAACAACATGTGCTTCTGTAACTGTTGGCTAAGCTGTGTGTGACCTTCCACATGAAATAACTCTAGGCCCAGCACTGTGGACTACAGCACCCACAGTCCATCGGAGTTTTGGTTCAAGTCCCAGCTGCTGCACTTCCCTCTGGGGACCCATGCTAACGCACACTGGAAGAAGCCCAAGACGGTCCAAGTACTTGAGCCCCTGTCACCCAAACTGGAAACCCACAGGAGTTCCAGACTCCTAGTTTCAGCATTGTCCAGCCCTGGGGGAGAGAGGGGGAGGGGGGGAGATGGGGAGAGAGAGAGAGTAGGGGTAGAGGAAGATTTTTCACGGGTGCCTGCTACTGCCAAGGCTGGACCAGACCAAAGCCTAAAGCCTGTGACCCGGGAGTCCTGTGGACCGCCACCTGTGTCAAGGCCACATTGACTCGGTTGTCCCTGCTGACTCCCCACCAGGGTGTGCAGTCGCAGGAAGCTGGATCAGATGTGGCAGTGGGGCTTGAACCAGGAGCTGGATCTGGGTGTCCAAATGGCACCAACCTTCCCCCCATGCCCAGGCTTTTTTAAAAGGCATATTCATGGAGGGGGCTTCTGGAGCCAAGAGTTTTAAAGCCAAGAGTTTTTAAAAAGACATTTAAATTTGGAGAATCACAGCTAAATTTTCCTCCAAAAAATGTACCCTGCTAGTAGCAGCACTGTGGCGCTGCCAACGGTCGCTGTTATGATTAGAGAGAGGCAGCTCTGTGTTAATTTGTTTGTCTCTGATTACCATGAGGCTACGCGGATCTCTGGTTTGAGGGCCACCTGCAACTTTCCTTTCAATGCATTTCCTCAGACTAGGTCTGTCTTCAAATATTTGGGTGTTCTACCTTCTTATTAATGTCTAATTTTTGGTAAAAATGTGTTTTTACATATTTATACAGCACAGTTACACACACACAGAGCTCTCCTTTAACCTCAGATCACTCCTTACATGAACACAATGGCCCAGGGCTGGACAACGCTGAAGCTAGGAGTCTGGAACCCCTGTGGGTTTCCAGAAATCCATGTCCAAGGTTAACAAGGGAGGAGGACCGACATGGCCACAGTAGGCAGCTCGTGGCCCCGTGTGGAGGTCTAATCAGAGTGCAGGCTCTGACCTCACTCATTGCAGGCTGAGGGGCAGGAGCCCCTAGTGTGCCGGGCTCTAGGCTCACTCCTCGGGGTTCCCGCAACGCTCTGCACCATAGGCAGCCCACTCACTCTGTGCTGTAACCCCTCCTCTACAAGGTGCTCAGAAAGTCGATGGCACCAGAATGCTCACATACACCATTTCTTGACCCTTTGCCCAAGTTCTCTTCCTGTGTTACAGCCACCCTTCGGAGAGAGCGGCAAGAGGCCCAGGCGGAAACTGTCAGCAGCCACAGCAAACTCCTCAGCACCGGGAAGGGTCTCCTGAACCAGCAGAGCTCCAGAGGCAAGGGCCTGGTGGGGCCACGGTGAGCCACGTCACAGGGATCACGCCCATCACCATCGAGGGCCCCCAGTTCACCTGACGCACTCTGCGGGCCTGCGGGTCTCTCCCGGCCACTTTGAATGAGGTAGGAGCTTCTTCTGTACCTTTGAAGAGATGGAACCACACCGTGTTTCTAGAAATGTCTGCAGTGCTAGCCCGTGCCAGGGCCACAGCCTATCCCTCACGCAGCTGCAGAATGGAGCCTTGCCAGATGGGAAGAATGGACTTGCAGGCCTGCCAGGCCCAGACGGGATCCCACGTGTTGCTGCTCCTCCCCTGGGGCTCCCCGGGCAGCAGGAGTCACACCACACACTCCTCATGTGAGGACACAGCACGCTCCTGAGCCAGGAGACGCTCCCCGGGCAGCAGGAGTCACACCACACACTCCTCATGTGAGGACACAGCACGCTCCTGAGCCAGGAGACGCTCCCCGGGCAGCAGGAGTCACACCACACACTCCTCATGTGAGGACACAGCACGCTCCTGAGCCAGGAGACGCTCCCCGGGCAGCAGGAGTCACACCACACACTCCTCATGTGAGGACACAGCACGCTCCTGAGCCAGGAGACGCTCCCCGGGCAGCAGGAGTCACACCACACACTCCTCATGTGAGGACACAGCACGCTCCTGAGCCAGGAGACGCTCCCCGGGCAGCAGGAGTCACACCACACACTCCTCATGTGAGGACACAGCACGCTCCTGAGCCAGGAGACGCTCCCCGGGCAGCAGGAGTCACACCACACACTCCTCATGTGAGGACACAGCACGCTCCTGAGCCAGGAGACGCTCCCCGGGCAGCAGGAGTCACACCACACACTCCTCATGTGAGGACACAGCACGCTCCTGAGCCAGGAGACGCTCCCCGGGCAGCAGGAGTCACACCACACACTCCTCATGTGAGGACACAGCACGCTCCTGAGCCAGGAGACGCTCCCCGGGCAGCAGGAGTCACACCACACACTCCTCATGTGAGGACACAGCACGCTCCTGAGCCAGGAGACGCTCCCCGGGCAGCAGGAGTCACACCACACACTCCTCATGTGAGGACACAGCACGCTCCTGAGCCAGGAGACACTCCCTGGGCAGCAGGAGTCACACCACACACTCCTCATGTGAGGACACAGCACGCTCCTGAGCCAGGAGACGCTCCCAGGGCAGCAGTGAGGGAAACCGTGTCTCCTTTCCCACTTTCTCCAAGCTGGAGATTTACTCCTGGAGTGCAGGCCCGAGGGCTCAGCCACTTTGCTCAGCTGATTGCAGACTGCCTGTGTACCCCGCAGACAGTTGTAAAGTTGAAATAAACATGCAAGGGAAATCCCTTCTGAATGCCGCATCCCAGGGGTGGCAGATAAGCCACCCCCTTCCGTTTGAGAGCATCAGGAGCAGAGCTGAGCTACGGACAAACCTGGGAGCCCACCAACCCAGGAAACCTGAAGGTCTTTGTGACCCTGTTTAGGAGCTTGGAGAGCAGCCAACTCTACGTGGCTCCCAACTGATTCCTGGCAAAGCCGCCTCTAAGCTTCTTGGGCACGAGGAACCATGAGATGAGGGGGGTCCCATCCACAGTCCCTGCAGCCACCTCCCCCTGCCCTGCCCTGCCCTGTGCATGGTCCTTGCAGCCACCTCCCTTGCCCTGCCCATGCTGATGGTCCCTGTACCGCCCTTCATCTCCCACATTTAAGCTCTAGAGTGGCAGTCCCACCCACTGGTGACAGAAGCCTCCGTGTCAGGTGAAGGTTCATCCAAGCAGGCACGATTCCCAGAGCTGCATCACTGCACTGCGCGATCTCCCAAGGACGTCCTTGGAGATGCAGATGAGTCCCCACAACCACAACCTTCCTTCCATGCTGTGGAGCGTTCACCCGTCCACGGTACCCCAGGGCCAGGGCCTCCCCTTGCCCCCTCCTGCCACACCTTCCCGCTGGCCGTCTTCCTGCTCTGAGGAGCGTGCCCAGCTTCCCAGCATCCCTTCCAACTCTTCCTGCTCAGTTCCTCTGCCTTTTAACTTGAGATTTCATGATCTACTCGGACAAAGTCAGAAAAAGATAGTATATCCACAAGTTCACTTCCCAGAAACCCGAAAGGGTCAGGGTAGGGCAGATGGAAGCCCAGAGTCTGGAACTCCATCCCGGTCTCCCAAGGGTGCAGGGCCTGAGCACCCAGGCCGTCCTCTGCTGCTTTCCCAGGCACATTAGTGGCGCTGGATTGGAAGTGGAAGCGCCAGCCTTAAATCGCTGCTCACTGTGACAGTGTCAGCCATGGGGCCACACCACCAGCCCCCTTAACTGCTATTAATTGGCAAAGACTTCCGACAGGAATTCAGAAGTCTCAACTCACCTCTAGGCTTTTTCCACCCCTCTGGGCTCTTCACCTCAGCCTGGGCTGCCTTTGTAACCTTGGACTCCAGTCGGACTGACAGCCAACCACTCTGATCTGCTCTGTTCCCATTTAGCCACAGCTCAAAACCGGCAGGTGCCCTGGGCTTTAAGGATGGCTCCAACTACAAAGCAGCCAGTTCATCTGCCTTCTGTGCTGTCTGCACCCCATTGACTGGGGTCTAAGCCCCCAGGCTCGGGCTGCTTTACAGCTGCCCTGGCCTGTCCCACAGACTACGGCTTGACAGTGACGCTCTGCCCTCACGCACCAGACACTTAGACTCAGCAGCCCTTGAAAAATCCCAGGAACAAGAGATGCAGATCAGACTATTCCAACCCCACCGTGCTGGGGGAACCCACAGCAGCCCACGCACGAGGCTGTGAACTGCTTCCAGGCTGGCCACAGCCAGGAGAGGGTCAAAGCCTTCAGGTGCCTCCAGCCACAGTCACTGCTGCGTCAGGGAGCCCCAAGGAAGAATGCCATCGCTGAGCTCACCCACCCCAAGAGCCATTAAGGGCAGCCACAAGCAACTACTCTAACACACTCCTACAGCACCCCTTCCTCCTGCAGGCGTGGCATCTCACCCGCGCTTCCTCCTGACCTCACACACAGTCTGCTTTATGATAGTTGACCACGGCTAGCGACAGAGGTCACCTCCACCAGCAACGCTAATCATTCCTTCAGCCCCTAAAAGCCAGCAGCAACTGCCACAGGGGCCGAGCAACAGGCAGGAGACCCTCGTGGCTGGTCGGGCCTCAGCTCTGCTCATGCTCCCCCTGCACTCTGAGTTTGTCACAACTTGATATCATGTCCCTGCACTTCTCCCCATAAGCAACCAAGCTTGAGTTCCCTACAACATTTGGACATGTTAGGAATCCATGTTCACCATTCCTGCATGGCCATGTGGTTTGTTTTGACCAATGAGAAGGGAGTGACCTGGCAGGTGACACTTCAGCACTGATCATAAGAGCCAGAGCACACACGGCTGCCCACCTGTTCCCTCTGCTTCCATGAGGAACCACTGCCCGTGCAGAGAGCAGAGCCGTCACCAGCGGCCAGGGCTCCTGAGCAACAACCACGGAGCCGTCACCAGTGGCCAGGGCTCCTGAGTGACAACCACAGAGCCATGACCAGTGGCCAGGTCACTCACGGCCCAGCGTCCTTCCCTACCTGGCAGCTAGCATGTGCCCGAGCAGGAAGCCACAGTGAGGTGATGGGCCTCTACTGCTCCCCTTGCTCTGGCTTCTCTCAGAACCTCCTGGGAGTGAACACCTTCCCAACCCAGTCTCCGGAGTTGCCAGTCACTCTGATTAAGCAGTATGCTCTTTCACTCCCCAGATTTGAACACAAGTGCAGCGACCAAGAACGGAAACATCACTGTGCAGTCTTGGATGTGGCTGGGGCGACAAAGAGGTCAGGAGCTGACATCATGACAGGTGATGGGAGCTGGTACAGGGCAGGTGGGCAGCAGCCAACAGGACAGGTGGATGGCAGCGGGTACAGGGCAGGTGGGCAGTAGCCAACAGGACAGGTGGATGGCAGCTGGTACAGGGCAGGTGGGCAGCAGCTAGTGACAGGTGTGCAGGAGACGATGGAGAACAGGTGGGCAGCAGCTGACAGGACAGGTGGATGGCAGCGGGTACAGGGCAGGTGGGCAGTAGCCAACAGGACAGGTGGATGGCAGCGGGTACAGGGCAGGTGGGCAGTAGCCAACAGGACAGGTGGATGGCAGCTGGTACAGGGCAGGTGGGCAGGATACCGTAGCGGACAGGTGGGCAGCAGCTGACAGCAGGGCTGCGTGAACTGCCAGCGGCTCTGTCTGCAGGTCCCTGCTCCCTAGGGCACATTTGCCTGACTCCCCAGCCATCTCTCCAAGCTTGACCAATTGCCATTTCCTTGGCCCAAGCTGCGTTCTGTTTTGATCTGTTTCTCTACAAATACACAGTTTTTCAGAATATTTGAATATGAATAAGCTCTTCTAAAATGTAGAACTAAATATCAAAAGCTACACAAGCATAGAACCACACTCACAGCTTTCTGGGGTAAAAATACAGTCCTCCCCACCCCCGGGCTTGAGGCAACAGTCCAAAACGAAAATCAAATGCCTCGGAGATGCAACTCAGTCTGGCTCCATGGGAGCCAATTTCCTTATTTACGTAATAATTGAATCCGAATCCGCTGGAATTACGTGAACACAGCTGTACAAGATGAATGTATGTATATATGTAGATACAACTGAATTATAACAGCAGGGAGGGAAGACAGGACGTGGCTTTGCCATGGGAACGTCACTGGCAGCAGGAGCTGGGGCACTGAGAGCTGAGGAGGCCCTGAGCTTTGGGGACCAGGCCAGGCCGGGCAGGACACACAAGACCTCCCTGGAGATGAGGGCTTTGGTGCGACCTCTCATGGTACGATCTGCCCATCATCTACCAGGCAACTGGCCAGAGAACGGTCACCTTGAACAGCAGACACCTGGGCACTGTAGGTGCCAACGTGAGGGCAAGGAGTCCCCTGCACCTCTGATCTGTTCACCACTCTGGAGCACCAGCAAGAGAACTTAAGGGCAGGCAAACAATGCTCACACCGCAGCCACAACCTGCTGCTTGCCAGCACCTCCATGGAGACACACAGTCCCCAGTCCTGGGCACCTGAGTCCATCCATAGAGACGGGACACAAGGAGCCAAGCAGCAGCAGGTGCAGCTCTGAAACTAGCCAACTCGAGGACAAGGCCACCTGTGAGCTTCCAGCTCAGATGCAAGCCCCCCTGGCCACTGAGAGACCGCCGCATCATTGGCTCTTGCCCAGCCCATGGGAAAACCTACCAGGCAAGAACGCAAGGCAGTAGGGGGATGTGACCAGGGCCGTTCTGGCTGCTGTAGGTGAGCGCTGTCGATGTGGAGGGTCCAGCTGTGAGCGGGACGTTTTATAAATGCCTTATCTGTAGGAAACCCTGAATTCTCTGGCCTCAGACAGATGGCCGGAGTCACCCAGCAGGACAGTCGTGCCTGCACCTTTCCAGGAAGGCACAGGAGGCGCTCAGGATGCCCAGACTTCTCCTGTCAACTGCTGTCATCCAAGCGTGTGCTCGGCACACACCGAGGCCAGGTCCTCTGAAGACACAGAATGGACTGTGAGAGGTGGAAGCTCGCAGGGCGGGCAGTAGCCAGCAGGACCCTGACTGCCCTGGCTGCACCATGGGCCACGAAGGCCAGGCACAGGGGTGGTGACCAGAGCCTGCACCCCAGGGACCTGAAGCCAGTCAGGCAGGTGTAAAGGTGCCTGTGTTTGGACGCTCTGTCCCCAAGAGGCGGCCACTGCTCCCCACAGGAAGGACAACACAGGAAAAGCTGCACTGTCCCCATGCTGCTCAGCTCTACGGTCACGTGGGACATCAGCTGCCTGCATCTCACATTGATCATTTCAACCCCACCCACCCTGATTCAGCACACTCTCCTTTTAAGCAGTCAGAATCAATTTTCTACTCCTAAGCTACTAAACTGGAAAATCGGTCATTTTCCACAAGTGGCGACATTGTTGGTTAAACTGTACACACACCAGCATTAACACTGCTCTCGGCTGGAGATCATCGGAACGCTGAGAAAGCAGACACATTGGCTGATGCATCCCCTGTAACATGGAAGAGTCGGACACAGCCAGAAGCCAGTGGCAGTGGGAGGAATTCCCGTCTTCAAAGCCACAGGGCTGCCCCACAGCTTCTCTGTCGAGGATTCCTGGAAACGACTGGAGGATGACTCTTGTCGGCTTAGCGAGCCACAGGCGCTCTGCCACGAGCAGCCAGAGCCCAGCTACATGCACACGGTCGTGTTGTGCTAAACAGCATGTGTCTTGGAACTGAATTCCGTGTAACTTTCATACCATAAAGTACTCTTATTTTGAGCTGCTTCTAGCCATTTGAACACGCAAACACTGGTTTTTTTTCCAGCTTTTTATCTCAGAAAAATTTTAATTTTACAAAATAAAAATTTTTGACCAGTGCAGAGTTCCCAGCATCCTCTATTGTAAACAGCTTAGTGTGATATATGCTGTCAAACAATCCTTAAACCATACTCAGCCCCTCCTATTAACATCTCATCTTAGGGTAATACAGATAGAGATAAGACAAGTTTCCAACCTACAGGCCATGCCACAACAGGTGACCAGTGGGAACTGAAGCCCCAGCTGCAGCCTGTTGGCCTCTGGTCTGTATTGAACATCAGCAGCTATGAACATGACTGCTGTGTGCAATCCGCCCAGCTGTCCAGGAACACCTGTCTTGGGTTCCAGCCATGGGTGGCCGTCACCCCCAAGGACACCTGGCTGCACCAGCCGTGGGTGGCCGTCACCCCCAGGGACACCTGGTTGCACCAGCCGTGGGTGGCCGTCACCCCCAGGGACACCTGGTTGCACCAGCCGTGGGTGGCCGTCACCCCCAGGGACACCTGGTTGCACCAGCCGTGGGTGGCCGTCACCCCCAAGGACACCTGGTTGCACCAGCTGTGGGTGGCTGTCACCCCCAGGGACACCTGGTTGCACCAGCCGTGGGTGGCCGTCACCCCAGGGCCTGGAATTGGACAGGGAGGGTGCTGAAGAGAGACATGCATGCTCTTTTTTTATTTCCTGGGTGTGAAAATTTTCTCAACAGCCATGCACAGCCATCCTGTGAGCGTGGAATGAGGCTGGTCCAAAGCCATCGTTGGGTCTGGGAGGCAATGACTCCTGCAGAGTGTGGTCCAGGTTACTCTGGAGCTGGGCTGCAGGAGGGCACTGGGCACCAGAAGCATGCAAGGACTGAGGACAAGGTCCCTCCAACGGCCCTGCAGGGTGGCCGCACAGGGACAGCTTTGCAGCAACTCACTGACAAGGATTCACATTGCACACACTGAAAAGCATCTGGCAGTAGAAAGAATTGCAATAGTCCACAGAGACGAATCTTGCTTCCTCATTCTGAATTCTCTCCAAACTTCTCAGATCCTGAATCAGAATCCTGAGTCTAGTCACTAAAAATTAAAACAAAGGTGCGTATATGGCCTAACTGGTGCAGTCAGCTGCCCTCCCCTCCATGGAGCCTCCAGCCCAGTCCCTGCCACCTGTGCCCCTGAACATCTCATCTCCAGGAGGCCCAGCCGGATGAGGCAGAGGTAGATGAGCCGCCTGCCTCAGCTCACCCAGGGGCTATCATCCTTCAAAGAATGGAGAAATCAATCTAATAGAGGACTTCTCAGGCCAGAGGCCTGTTTATCTGATCCCATCCTGAGGCGACACAAGCCTAATCAGACAATGGATCTGAGGCTCAAAACCACTTAGCAGAGCCATTTACGCCCGTGCTGAAGAAATCTGTCCCATTGTAACAGGATAAAAGCACCCTGGAAGGCCAAACACTGGAGAAGCAGCAGAATGAGCCCAGCAGAGGGGAGGTGCAGCCAACAAGCTCCCATCACCCCGAGGTCCGCCTCAGATGGATGGGTGACATGGGCAGGTGTGGTCCCACCTGGCCGGACGTGGCAGAAGTGCAGGACAGCTCCCACTGCAGTCCTCCTGAGAAAACTAAGGCACTGTTCCTTCAGAGAACCAAGGCATCAGAAATCCCTGGGCACTGCCAGTCCGTGCCCACTGGATCCCAGGGAAGGCTGGGATTAAAGTTCAATTCCCATTCAAGCAATTGGCTAGCAAGTCTTGCCAGAATTCCTCTGCTATAATGTTCTTAACAGCTGACAGCAAACAGGAATCCGTGGGTCTGGTGTGCGTTCTAGCAGGTTAGGGCAACTCTTGGGATGCCACATCCCAGGTCACGGTGCCCTGGGGTATCCCGGGTCACGGTGCCCTGGGGTCCTGGCTCCTGCACCTCCAGCACTTACTAACGCACCTGGAGCAGGCTCCCAGTTCCTGACTCTGGACTGACCCATCCCTGGCCACTGAAGCCATGTGGAGGAATGAGCCAGCAGGCAAGCTCGCTCGCTCACTCTGTCTATCTCTCTCTCTCTCTCCTCTCTCTCCTTTTCAAATACATGGCTGGGAAGGGGGACAACTGGCAGTCCTCCCAGTGTGTCTTAGAGCCCCAGGTATTTCTATGTACAGTGCTGCTGCAGGGACATCTGGGTGTTCCTCACTTGTTTCAGTTTGAGGCAGAGCCAAGAGGAGGAGCTGGAACAAGTCCCTTTCTCTGCCAGTGTGGACCACGTCATCAATGCACCCTTCCTGACCTGTGGAGACCAGCGTGGACCAACAAGAACCTGGGGGCTGACTGCCACACCAACTGGCTTAGGGCTGGGGTAGGGCATTAAACATGTCTCTGGGTCCATTCAAAGTGCGAGCCCTTGGGCAGGCCTGTGGTACAGCAGCTGGGACACTGCCTGGAATGCCCACAGCCCACATCAGTGTGCCTGGCTGCACTTCCTGTTGACGCACAGCCTGAGTGGCAGCAAGCAAGTCTCTGTCAGCTACAAAGGGGTCCCAGGCTCTGGCTCCTGGCTTCAGTCTGGCTCCACTAACTGTTGCGAGCATCTGAGGGAGTGACCCCGTGGATTGAAGCTCTTTCTGTCTGCCTCCCTGTTTCTCATCTGTCTGCATTTCAAATAAGTAACTTATTTCACATTACTGCCAATGTGAGCCATGCTGCCTGCTCACTCCCAAGGAATGCTGGGTATTTGAGGTCATGGCATATGACTCCAGCTGGAATTGGGGGAGGCATTCCTACTCCCATCCTACTCTCTGTGGAACCAGTACTGTCCTAGCAGGACACTCCAGTGGGCCTGTCACGTGATCCAGTTGGCATGACCCACACAGGCTGGTCACTGTCTGAGCTGGCATAACCCCATGACCCACACAGGTTGGCCAGCTGTCTGAACTGGCATGACCTCAAGGCCCACATGGGCTGGCCGGCTGTTTGAGCTGGCTAAGCCCATGACCCACATGAGCTGGTTGGCCATTTAAGTCGACCACATTAGAGTTGGGTTCTCGAGCCGCATTGGAGCTTGGAGATACTTCAGGATTTGAGTCTCTGAGACTCAGCAGAGGCCCCGGACACCAGGAAACAGAGACCTCACCCTGCAGAAACCTCAGAACACCAGCTGCCCTAAGTGCCAGTCCCAGCTGTGTGCTAGTCTAAGGTACAGCAATGACAGTAAACACAAATGTTCTATACACCCACATGCACACTCGGGCCTCGGAGGACAATGCTTTGGGGCTGACAGGGACCACAGCACATGAGGACAGCAGGAAAAGAAGCAGACCCAAGATGCATTGTTTAAGCTCCCAGACTGAGTTACCTCTGGAAGCTTCCATTGCTGAAGCCACTGAATTCTCTTACCACCTGTATTGTCACCTGCAATCACTCTGGACCAGACGTCTGCCCCAAGCTGTGCTGAGACTGTGGCCTCTGTGCCTCCCAAGTGTCCTGAGCTGGCCCGAGCCTTGGGCACTGGGCTCACTGTCGGGAGCCACAGCCAATCTCCAGCAGCCAAGCTGGAGGCTGC
The DNA here is from genome assembly GCF_030435755.1 of Ochotona princeps. NCBI lineage: Eukaryota > Metazoa > Chordata > Mammalia > Lagomorpha > Ochotonidae > Ochotona > Ochotona princeps. The sequence continues at coordinate 1,090,221 of NC_080860.1, read as the reverse complement.
CTCCCGCAGCGCCACTCACCAGGCAGCCTCTGCAGGCTGACCTTGCCTGCCAATGCAAGGAGCTGCACATCCAGAAAGTCAATAGATGCACAGACAAACGGAAACTTCCAAGATGAGGCCCGGTGGAAGATGACAACAGCACCGCTCATTGCTGGCGGCTGCTGGCACCAGGGATAGCGCTGGCTCTGCAAAAGTGCGCAAGACATGGGGCAAGAGGTCCGGGCAGGGAGGGGGCTCAGGGTGCAGGATCGAGGGGCTGCGGGTGCAGAGGATCGAGGGGGCTCAGGGTGCAGAGGATCAAGGGGCTGCGGGTGCAGAGGATCGAGGGGCTGAGGATGCAGAGGATCAAGGGGCTGAGGGTGCAGAGGATCGAGGGGCTCAGGGTGCAGAGGGTCGAGGGGGCTCAGGGTGCAGAGGGTCGAGGGGCTCAGGGTGCAGAGGATCGAGGGGCTGAGGGTGCAGAGGGTCGAGGGGCTCAGGGTGCAGAGGATCGAGGGGGCTCAGGGTGCAGAGGGTCGAGGGGGCTCAGGGTGCAGAGGATCGAGGGGGCTGAGGGTGCAGAGGATCGAGGGGCTCAGGGTGCAGAGGATCGAGGGGCTGAGGGTGCAGAGGGTCGAGGGGCTCAGGGTGCAGAGGATCAAGGGGCTGAGGGTGCAGAGGGTCGAGGGGCTCAGGGTGCAGAGGATCAAGGGGCTGAGGGTGCAGAGGGTCGAGGGGCTCAGGGTGCAGAGGATCAAGGGCTGAGGGTGCAGAGGATCAAGGGGCTCAGGGTGCAGAGGGTTGAGGGGGCTCAGGGTGCAGAGGATCAAGGGGCTGAGGGTGCAGAGGGTCGAGGGGGCTCAGGGTGCAGAGGATCGAGGGGCTCAGGGTGCAGAGGGTTGAGGGGGCTCAGGGTGCAGAGGGTCGAGGGGGCTGAGGGTGCAGAGGGTCGAGGGGGCTCAGGGTGCAGAGGGTCGAGGGGGCTCAGGGTGCAGAGGGTTGAGGGGCTCAGGGTGCAGAGGATCGAGGGGCTGAGGGTGCAGAGGGTCGAGGGGGCTCAGGGTGCAGAGGATCAAGGGGTTGCGGGTGCAGGATCGAGGGGCTGCGGGTATATAGTTAGAACAGGAAGCTCACCTAGTCTCCAGGCCCCCCAAATGCCTCAGGTTTTGTCATGGTCAACCTTGTCTGGTATGACTCACGGCCACTGGCCGGGTAACACCTAACAACAGCAGCTAGAACCAGGGCATCTGAGACCAGGCTGGGTGGGAAGTATTTGGGCGAGTGAATTTATGGTGAAGACAGTACCAGGAAGATGATACGGCCCAGCTCACTCTTCCCAAAGGGCCGTGCAGGAAAACGACACGCGTGCTCTGGTTCCTAAGTGAGATGCAAGGTCGGAGTGGACACGCACGTGAGCACGGATGAGCACACATGGGCACCGGAAGCAGCAGCTGATTAAACACAGACGCTGACTGCATCTTGGAACGTAGGTGCTCCATTTGGGCATCTCTCCTGCTGTTCCTCTCACATCTTCTTTTTAACATCACGACAGACTCAAAACGCAACGGCATCAGTGATGTCCTGACCGCAACTGATGAAGGCCTTGTAGGTCAAACAGCATGACAGGAAGACCACGGGCATGTGGCAGAGGCAGACATGGCTGAGAGGAGAGGCTGGCCTCAGTGCCACGGGTCGGGGGTCAGCCAGGCAAGTTGAGTGTATCTGGCATTGGGAGTGGGTGGGGTCGCTGCAGACAGAGTAGCAGGTGTCTAATCTAAGCCAGCAGCAGCCCCTCGGCCCCCGTGGCGAGGGCCTGCGGGGACCACAGTCATACCAGGGTTCAGAGTTTCACAGACACCTGACACCTAGATGCACACTCTTCCTCCTGGTGGGAACTGTTAACAACTCAATTAGAAAAGCAACAAAAACAGCAGCTATTGAGCCGCCACGGCATGTCCACAGGCAAGGTCTGGCCCACCAGCTGCCAGAGTTCTAATCCATCTCATCCGTGCAGCAGCACTCCTCCATCCGCCCATTCATTGCTGACAGCAGTTCCAAAGGGTCCGCAGCCCACAGTCCCCACGTCATTAACACACAGGGACTGCTGCCAGAGACCCAAACACAGTCCCCGGCCTCAAGCAGCAAGCCACATAAAATACATACAAATCACAAGAGAGGCCCTCAGGTTGTGTGTGAATTCTTGCAACCCTGAGCAACCCTGAGCCAGGCAGTGCTGACTCCACCCCAGATCCAGTGATTTGGGGTCTAACACAGCCCTCAGCATCCTCCCCACGTCTTAGTGCTCCCAGCAGTCCAACTGGAAGAGCAAACAAATCATTATTTGCAATAGCAAGTATCTGTTCAGAAGGTTGTTTTGAGAAGGGCTTGAAATCATGACCGGGGATCCTGCGGCTGGCTATCACTCCAGCCCGGCTACCACTCAACTCCCCTACGAGTACGTTAGTCAGGACTCTTTCACTAACAAATGATACAAACCTAAGCCAATGAACTTCCTCAAGAAAGGCCTTCCTGGGCCCAGCAAGGCAGCCTAGCGGCTAAAGTCCTCGCCTTGCACGTGCCAGAATCCCATATGGGCGCTGGTTCATGCCCCAGCTGCTCTGCTTCCCAGCCAGCTCCCTGCTTGTGGCCTGGGAAGGCAGTCAAGGATGACTCAAGGTCTTGGGATCCTGCACCTGCGTGGGAGACCCGGAAGAGGTTGCTGGCCCTGGCTCTGGATCGGCTCAGCTCTGGTCGTTGTGGCCACTTAGGGAGTGAATCAATGGACTAAAGATATTCTCGGTCTCTCCTCCTCTCTGAATATCTGACTTTCCAATAAAAATAAAATATGAAAAGGAAGGACTTCCTGGCCCTGGAACACAGAGCATGTTTTCAGGCAAGGCTGGGCAGACGATGCCAGCCTGGCCACCTTCTCTGTCCGCACTGGCATCTTTCTCACGCCCTTGCTGGCTTCCAGCAGCTCTGCGTGACATCACTCTCCACACGGCTGTGAGTCTCCACCACATTGGGCTCTTCCAAGGGACACACTCCTCTCTGAGGGAGGTGGGGGAAGGACTAGCCCCTGACCCAGTCAACGCAATCGAGCGGAAGGGACAGCAGCTGCCTCGCCATCTCCAGCCCTGGGTACAGGCTGGGCCCACCCTCACACTGTGCACTCAGGAGGGCAAGGGATGCTGCTGGGGAGAGCCACGCGGGGCCCGAGTATGCGTGAACTCGCCTGTGAGACCTAGGAAACAGCCTCCTACAGAGCTGGCCAAGAGGCAGACCAGGAGCTGCCACCCCCAGGGGAAGCTGAGCAGGAGGGAGGCAGGAGGGAGACAGGTGCACATGACAAGACAGCAGGAGCGATGTGCAGGGACAGTGCACTGCGGGACCGCAGCCTTCATGGGCATCCCGGTAGCCTCGAGTGGGAAACAGATACACCACGAGAAAAAGAGCAAACAGGACGGCTGGCAAGGCTGAGGGACACCGGAGGCTGTGGAGCATGCTCGGGGGAGGCAGGGGCACGGGCAGGAGCTCTCTGCAGGACAGAGACGGCCCAAGATGGCCAGGGACCTGCCCACTGCCCCCACGTGGGGCACAAGGTGGAGCTACTGCCCCTGACTTCAGCCTGGTCCAGCCCTGACCAGGACACTGCTTGGGAAGTGAACCAGAGGATGGAAGATCCCCTCTCCCTCTTTCTTATTTTTTCTTCCTTTCAAGTATATAAAACCTTTTTTTAAAATTAAGAAGAAGTTAAATTATGTTTAGCAAAGTGAAAGCTAGGAATGCATTTCTAACAGACCTAGGTTCAAAAAAGCTCTTCAAACGAAAAAAAAGTGCTGCTAGGGAAATACTGATATCTACACAAAGCACTGGAAACTCCAGACAATGTAAGTAGATACAAAATCCATTTCATCTTATATCCAATTGCTCTAAAAATAACTGACTATATAAAGCAAAAATAATAACAATATGATGGGTTTATAGCACGCACAAAACTAAAATAAATGGCATTAATAAAACTAGAGATGGAAGGGAGGCTTGAAAACAGAGGGCTGGAAGGTTCTAACAACACATGTGGTACGACAGAACTGGTGTGGCTGGAGACTGGGCCATGGCAGCCTTAGGCCCTCCCTGAACGTCCTAGGACAACCACCATGACAGACCAGGGGCCTACCCTGAACGTCCTAGGACAACCATCATGACAGACCAGGGCCTACCCTGAACGTCCTAGGACAACCACCATGATAAACCAGGGCCTACCCTGAACGTCCTAGGACAACCACCATGACAGACCAGGGGCCTACCCTGAACGTCCTAGGACAACCACCATGACAGACCAGGGGCCTACCCTGAACGTCCTAGGACAACCATCATGACAGACCAGGGCCTACCCTGAACGTCCTAGGACAACCACCATGATAAACCAGGGCCTACCCTGAACGTCCTAGGACAACCACCATGACAGACCAGGGCCTACCCTGAACGTCCTAGGACAACCACCATGACAGACCAGGGACTACCCTGAATGTCCTGGGACAACCACCATGGCAGACCAGGGGCCTACCCAGAATGTCCTAGGACAACCACCATGACAGACCAGGGCCTACCCTGAATGTCCTAGGACAACCACCATGGCAGACCAGGGGCCTACCCAGAATGTCCTAGGACAACCACCATGACAGACCAGGGCCTACCCTGAATGTCCTAGGACAACCACCATGGCAGACCAGGGGCCTACCCTGAACGTCCTAGGACAATCAGCATGATGAATTATTACAGCAGCCTGGTCACAGAGATAAAATGGGATTATAAATTGTATTCCAGTAACTGCAAAGCTTGCAGCTGACGGGGGGACATGCAGAAGAGACAAAACAAGCAAAATGTAACATGAGGGACCATCATCCAAACCCAATAGTGCACATGAGTCCACGCCCTGCAGATTACCCAAGGACACCAACACGCATCATGGTTTGTAGGAGGGCAAGAAGCAACAGCTGCCAACTGTCCACGAGGAGCACACTGTAAAGACAGCAGCTGCTTCAGCAGGAGAGGAGGCGGAACTGTGCCATGCAGGCATCAAAACATCAGCAGAGCCGGAGAACGCTTCACATGAAGTAGACTTTCAAAGAAGCACTGAGGCCAGGGAGCAGGTGTGCACACCTTCCAGCAGCGTCCTCAGAACAGCAGCGACCAACAGAACTTGCAAACATGAGGCAAAGGGGTGGGCCTTGGGGCATCCTGGGAAAAGCCCCCCTGTGACTCCGGCATCTCCTACAGGAATTGCAGCTCCCTGAACGGTGTGAGTAAGCAGGAGAAGCCGGCTCCAGGGCCTGGGCCCTGCCTCACACATGGCAGACCCCCAGGAGGCTCTTGGCCTGTGGCCCAGCCCTGGCCGTTGCAGGCCACCTGGGGAGGGAAGCAGTGTTACAGAGGTCCTCTCTCCTTCTCACTCTCTCTTTCTCTTTCCCGCTTCTCTCTCTCTCTCTCTTCGCCTCTCCTTCTCTTCATGTAACTCTTTCAAAATAAATAAATCTTTTACAAAATAATGCTTTAAAAAACATTTAGTCTTTTAAAAGCACCTTGCAGCAGCATTCCTGGCGCACGTCCCCGCACTCCTGCTCTCCACCCACTGCCCTGAGGACAGCAGGTGGTGGCTCAAGGTCTTGGGTCCCCTGCAATCCGAGGAGCGTACTGGCAGAGTGCGCCAAAGGGCGGAGTCTCTTTATCTGTTTCTCTGAAAATAAATAAAATATAAACCTCAGAAAACAGCAAAGAGAAGCAAACAATCTAACTATATTTAAAAAGGTCAACAGGCCTCTCAGGGAAGAGGGACAGGGGCACAACGGATGTGGGCAACACAGCCAATCAGGGGCACAACAGATGTGGGCAACACAGCTAACCAGGGGCACAACGGATGTGGGCAACACAGCCAACCAGCTCCCTCGGTCAGCACCAGGGCAACTGTTATTCTCTAGGGCACAATGAGCAGTTAGCCAAATAAACCACGTTCCAGGATGTTAAAAACACTTACAAAACAGTAAAATAAATGCACTAACATTCTACAAAATATGCTTGTTGATTCACATGAAATTAACCTAGAAATTGCTATTAAATAAGTATCTGGGATATCTCCAAACATCTCAAAGTAAATAGAAACCTAAATAACATTTAGGTCAAAGAGAAAGTTGCAGGAACATTAGCAAATACATATATACAAATTTCAAGCAACGAAAGTATAACATAAAAGTTGGAGGAACATAGCTATAACAGTGCCCAGAGGAAAATTTACTGAATTTGATGATCACATTAGGGGGAAGAAGAGAAGTCACAAAAAATGACCTAAGCTTCCAAATGCAGAAACTAGATTAAAAGGAGAAAATTAAACCAAGGTCACAGAAAGAAAGAAATATTAGAACAAAAAAAACAATAAAAATAAAAGGGAAAAACACTAAGTAAAAATCAATGAAAATAAAAAGACAGTTCTCTGAGAAGACAGATAAGAGTCATAAACTTGGGGGTCAGTGTAAACATAAAGGAAAGAGAAGCACAGATCACTTACAGCGAGGGTGAGACGGAACATGTCCACAGGGACACAGGGACACAGGGACGCAGGGCTGACGGAACATGTCCACAGGGACACAGGGACGCAGGGCTGACGGAACATGTCCACAGGGACACAGGGACACAGGGACGCAGGGACGCAGGGCTGACCAGGCTGAGACGGAACATCTCCACAGGGACACAGGGACGCAGGGACGCAGGGCTGAGCAGGGTGAGACGGAACATCTCCACAGGGACACAGGAACACAGGGACACAGGGACACAGGGCTGAACATGCTCAACACCACTGCCATCTACTTGGCACTTCAGATAAAATGGCTAATTCATCAAACTGCAAGTTACCCAAATTCATCTATCATGAATCACATCATTTGAACAGCCATGACAGTATCAGATCAATTGAGTTCACAACAGAAAAGTTCCAAAAAAAAAAAACCAGACTCAGTTTCACCAAACAATTTAAGTCCCTGAGCTCAAAATGTGTAAATCTAACAGGAGGTGGTGCTCCCCACCCTATTTATGAAGCCAGTACGACCCTGGCAGCCCCAAACCGCAAGACAGCACATAAACAAAGCTGAAAAAACACTGAGTATGAACAGACACAAAGCCCTCTGCAGGTGGATACCAGTGCACAAGAACACCACACCACAGCTAAGCGGGGTCCATCCCGGGAATACAAGAACTGCGCAGCACAGGAGAAGAGATCCACGCCCAGTAGGTGAAGAAAACACGCATGACCACGACAATTGATGCAACAAAAAAGATCGGGCAAAACTCAATGCCTGTTTATAATAAAATATCTCAGCAAGTTAGGAACACGTCAAACTTGGTCAACTTCCTAGGGAAAGGCTAAAAAGAACAACCAGTATCACACCAGATGGTACTCAGCAGTCTCTTCCTCCTTTGCTGGGACTGGGCAAGGATGTACATTCTCATCAAGCCCATTTACCATCTTCCAGGAGCCCAAGCAAACGCCACAAAGAAAGGGAGGGAAGACGGCCGTAAGAGGGGGCTGGCATGGTGGCTCAACTAGCTAATCCTCCACCTGCGAGTGACAGCATCCCATAGGCACCCCTGTTCATGTTCTGGCTTTTCCACTTCCAATCCAGCTCCCTGTGTATGCCTGGAAAAGCAGCAGAGGAGACCCAAATCCTTGGGACCCTGTGCCCACATGGGAGACCAAGAAGCCCTGGCTCCTAGCTTCAGATGGCCATGGGAGGAGAGAACCAGTGGATGAATGATCGTGCTCAATACCTCTCCTTCTCTCTATAAGTATGACTTTTTTCAATACATTGATTTTTAAAACAAAATCATAAAGAGCAAAAAATGAGTAACAAATTGACTTGCTGATGCATACAAAATGTTTCCAAAACTGCAGCAAAAAAAAAACTACTAGAAATGAGAATAAGCTACAAAGTCAATATATAAAAAATCAATTACATTTCTATATGATTTCAGCAAGGCATCATAAACTCAAATTTTTAAAAGAGTATTACTCTTAGGAACACCCAAACATCTAAGAAACATGTGAAGCATCTGTAAGGTGAACACAATAAAATTTTGATAATAGAAGTTAAAAGCATCCCAAACCAACTGTCGGACATACCATGTTCATGGACTAGAGAATCCACCGTTACTCGATGGATTCTCACAGCAGCTTGGAACGATTTTCTTACATTCAACACAATTTCAACCAAAATCCAAACACAATCTTTTATAAAGTGGCGAGCTGTTTCCAATCGCAAGTCACAAATCAAAGGAACTAGAACGGCGCAAACAATTTAGAAAAAGTACAAAGTTAGAAGGTTCCCATTCTCTGATTGCAAAGTTCATTATGAAAAACTGTGATCAACACAGTGTGGTACTGGTGAAGGGACAGACAGGAGCCAGGGGGAAATAGCAATGACCAATGTGACAAAACCGTAGAGGTATGACGTTCTTCACAATAAATCATGCTGCAGCAATTGGTCATCATATAAAAACAAATGGATTTTGATCCACATTGCACCACACACAATAGTGACCCAACGATGGGTCGGAGAGTGGAAGGTGCTGCTGTGAGAACACTTGTGAAGGCGGTTTGACAAAGACACCAAAGACAAAACAGAAGAGATCCACTTCATCAACAGCACTCAGCAAGGAGTTAAAAGGATATGCTACGGGCACAAGAAAATACTGTGAATCGCATATACAATGGAAGGCTTACATAAAACATACAAGCAATGCTCAAGACTGAATAGTAACACAACCCGAATTAGTCACTCATTTCTGAAGACCTACAGATGGCAAACAAGCCTAGAGAAAGCTGCTCAACATCAAGGATAATTAAGTAATTGTGTGTGGAAACCATAGTGAGTATCATGACACATGCATTGGGACAGTGGGAGGCACGGGGCTCTACAAGACCGCCTGGCAGTTCCCTCCACCCTCCAGTGTTAAACACTACATCACCAGGTGTTCACCAAAATTAAAACATGTGTTCACACCAACCCACTCACAAATGTCTGCGGCAGCTCATCCGTAACAACCCACACCATCACCCACTCCAGTGTTTACAGCTGGCTGAGCGGAGAAGGCAACCAGCTTCATCACACAGGGCATGTCAGCAAGGAAAAGGTAACACTGACGCGTCGCATCACAGGCATTCAGCTAAGAAAGCCGAAGTCCCACCCAAAGCCCACATAATACATAACACCATGTACAGAGCATCCTGGGGTGAAGAGGAAAAGAAAGAGAGACACAAGGGAGGGAGAGGAGGACAGGGTATGTGGTGGAAGAGAGGGAGGGGGAGATGGGGAGGGAGAGAGGGGGAGAGAGGGAGAGGGAGAGAGGGAGGGAGAGAGGGAGAGAGGGGGAGAGGGAGAGAGGGAGAGAGGGAGAGGGAGGGAGAGGGAGAGAGGGAGAGAGGGAGATGGGGAGGGAGAGAGGGGGAGATGGGGAGGGAGAGAGGGGGAGAGGGAGAGAGCGAGGGAGAGGGGGGAGAGGGAGAGAGGGAGATGGGGAGGGAGAGAGGGGGAGATGGGGAGGGAGAGAGGGGGAGAGGGAGAGCGCGAGGGAGAGGGAGAGAGGGAGAGAGGGAGATGGGGAGGGAGAGGGAGAGAGGGAGATGGGGAGGGAGAGAGGGGGAGATGGGGAGGGAGAGAGGGGGAGAGGGAGAGAGCGAGGGAGAGGGAGAGAGGGAGAGAGGGAGATGGGGAGGGAGAGGGAGAGAGGGAGATGGGGAGGGAGAGAGGGGGAGATGGGGAGGGAGAGAGGGGGAGGGAGAGGGGGAGATGGGGAGGGAGAGAGGGGGAGGGAGAGGGGGAGAGGGAGGGGGAGGGAGGGGGAGGGAGGGGGAGGGAGGGGGAGGGAGGAGAGGGAGAGAGGGAGATGGGGAGGAAGAGGGAGAGAGGGAGATGGGGAGGGAGAGGGAGGGAGAGGGAGGGAGGGGGAGGGAGGGGGAGGGAGGAGAGGGAGAGAGGGAGATGGGGAGGGAGAGGGAGAGAGGGAGATGGGGAGGGAGAGGGAGAGAGGGAGAGGGGGAGGGAGAGAGGGAGGGAGAGAGGGAGAGGGAGGGGGAGATTGGGAGGGAGAGCCATGGTTCCCCATGGACCCCTCAAAAGTTCACGGGATAGATGGGTCTGGATCGTGGCAATGGTTTTAAGACTGCATTTGTCGGGCCCGGCGGCGTGGCCTAGCGGCTAAAGTCCTCGCCTTGAATGCCCCGGGATCCCATATGGGCGCCGGTTCTAATCCCGGCAGCTCCACTTCCCATCCAGCTCCCTGCTTGTGGCCTGGGGAAGCAGTCGAGGACGGCCCAAAGCTTTGGGACCCTGCACCCGCGTGGGAGACCCGGAGGAGGTTCCTGGTCCCGGCATCGGATCGGCGCGCACCGGCCCGTTGCGGCTCACTTGGGGAGTGAAACATCGGATGGAAGATCTTCCTCTCTGTCTCTCCTCCTCTCTGTATATCCGGCTTTCCAATAACAATAAAATCTTAAAAAAAAAAAAAAAAAAAGACTGCATTTGTCAGAACTCAAGTGCAAATCACACAGCAATGAGTCTAAAGCTCTCCCCAAAAAGCCTTTTGCAGTTTCAATGTGCAGCCAGAGCTCAGAGCCCCTGCGAGAGTCCTCCACACATGGCTTCGCCTGGCAGCTGTGGCCCTTGGGCAATGCAGTTTCAAAGCATGTGATGCTGATGTCCTAGCCCAGGGGATATTCCAACTGGTTTGGGTACTGGACACTCTGTGTGATCTTCATTTACTTTACAGCCCACAAGCGTGTCCCACAGCTTCCCTTGTGTGTGTGTTTGTGGGTACAGCTGTACAGTAGTTGCTGATCCAACAGCAGCCATTCTATCATAGGCGGAGAGACTCTCTGTCACAGTTTCTCACGATGCCAGGAATGTGTTGAGAAGCTCGCAGCCTGTGCCCACAGTGTCCTGTGCCACCCACACTAGCCTCCAACATTGCTGTCCCAGGGACCACAGGAAGAAAACTCTAAAAGCTACAAAGCCGCCTGCATGCGGAGAAGGTGGAAGCTAATATTTTTTCTCTGAGTTCCAATAGTTGCTAAGGAGGATGTTTCTACTGCATTGTAAAGCTTGACATTTCAAAATCAAATTCAAATGGTTGCATCGCTCTGTTAAATGTATCTATTGGGATATAAATAACAGAATGGCTTGACACCCACCATCCTCCATTTACAAGATCCCACCAACAACTCTGCAGGAGCAATGTTACATTGTTCCCTCTGGTTCCACTGCAGTATTGTACCTTATCATAATGTAGTTTTAACCTTGAAGAAAATGTGGTCATGGCCCTGTTATATATTCTTACAATAAACCAGGTGTGTTTACACATGAAACTTAAACTTTTTAAAGTTTTTTCTCACTGTAAAATCATGAGTAGCCAAAAACTGAAGTTGACATTACCACGACTGGAACACTATGAATCGAGACAACAAAAACATATTAGATGCTTTAAAAGTGTCTTTTAAAATAAAAGCCCTTTTTAATTGTAAATACACCCCAGCTAAGCCAGAGTTTTGCTTCCTTGTGGAACAGTGTTGTGTATTGTGCTCCCGGGGGAGCTTTGTGAAAACCAGCTTATACTGGAGGGTCATGGGGAGGGGAGGCAGAATGAGGAGAACGGAAGGGAACAGGTGACAGCTAGCCTACACAACCACGGTAAGGGGACACACACCAAAGTCGAGTACTTGGGCAGTGACTTTAAAGATCTCAATCATGGGACCTGGCATAGCAAGTCAGTCCACTGCTCAGGATGTCAGCCACGCACAGTCAGTCCACTGCTTAGGATGTCAGCCATGCACAGTCAGTCCACTGCTTAGGATGTCAGCCACGCACAATCAGTCCACTGCTTAGGATGTCAGCCACGCACAGTCAGTCCACTGCTTAGGATGTCAGCCACGCACAGTCAGTCCACTGCTTAGGATGTCAGCCATGCACAGTCAGTCCACTGCATATGGTGTCAGCCGCCCACATCCAAGTGCTGAGGAAGTCTTGGCTGTTTCCAAGCGCCCGTGTCCCGATCACCCATGTGGGAGACCCAGATGGAGGTCCTAGCTCTTGGCCCAGACCTGATTATTGCAACTATCTGTGGAGTGAACCAGCAGATAGAAACTCTTGTTCCTACTTGCTTGCTCACTCTCTCTCCATTTCGAATAAATAACTGAGTCTCCTGTTCCCACGCCCTAGGAGCACTATACCTTACCACCCACCCCTACCCTACTGCTGCTTGTCTAAGGAGCATCTGCTGGTACACAGAGGCAGCATCAGAACAAAGCGTGAGCCACCCCCAACTCCTCGAAGAGCAGCAGGTTACAGAAGAATCTGCAAACCCACACATGCCCAGATCTGGGAGTCAGCAACAAAGCGGAAGCCACCCAGAGTCCACACACATGGGACGCTCCCACCTGTGCCAAGTGCCAAGTACAGAAAGCCACTTCTCTACACCCAAAGACACAGTCATGCAAGCCCAATGACAGGGGCACAGCACATCCCAACAGCAGCAGGACCACCCAGCCTGGGCAGCTGCTTGGAGGGAAGCCCTGTGAATGGTTACCTAGAAGTACCAGCCGCATGCAATAATGTGAAAGCCCACACTTTCATGAAAACATACTCCCTTCACAACGCTAACAAAATGCCCACAGAAGGCGGCACCTGGAACATTCTTCCACTTGACCCAGCCCATCCACCGAAACACTGCCTCTCCTGTCGCAAGATATCAGGTCACTAGCCTGCGCCAAGCGCAGCTCCTCCTGTGTCCGCTGGACACACTGCCCCCAACCTCCCCTGCCCAGTGCTCTAATTGTCTCATTGACGAATGACAACACCCACCCTTACCCTACTGCTGTCCTTTCCTTATCAAAAATCATCTCCATGCATGCAGAATGGTTCTGGGAAAATGACTTCAGGAGAGCAAAGCCGTGACGTTCAGCCCTGTATGCTCTGCCAGCTTCTGTCCTTTGCGAAGTTTACACACTGGGCTCTCCACGGCAGCGGCACAACTTGGAAACTGCTGCTGCTTGCTTTGCTCATGTCTGTCTGAACTACAGGCAAACCCCAGTCCCTGATGGGAGCTGTCTCATTAAGGAGCCCAACAAGACGCTCTGCTGGGAGCAGAGACGCAGAACTCCACAGGGAGCGCTAACACACGTGCGAACTGCGGGCTCATCACATACCTGAGACCCGGGGCTCCTGCGCTCACCAGCCCTGCCACCCTCCAAACGCCACCACCCTAATCTGAGCCACACACTCCCTTCTGGCGGGAGTCTCAGCAGTCCTGTCAATCTCACACTTCCAAATATTGAATGCTTGTAAAACAAGCAATCATGTGTGTTGATGCTTGCTTTTAACAACATACAATGCAAATATTTATGCAGAGCAGTAATTTCCATTGTGCAGTTTTTACTTCTAATTAAGGACTCCAAAAAATTATACTCACTGGAAACAAAAGCTTACACTGCATTACACAAACACGCAGGGGACGGGCCACTTCCCCAGGAGGGTGGACTGCCCTGGGGAACAGCACTGGGCAGCCAAGCAAGCACCCTCAGGCTGGACCGCAGACGGAATCTCAGCGTTCCGCTGCAGACCCACTGCTGCCCGGCGGCACTGGCTCGGAAACCTCTGTGTGATAAAACACAGAAGTGTCTCCCCTTGGGGCCTCCAGCACAGGTACAAAAGGAACCACTACGTGTATACGAGGGTTCTGTTATTTCACAAAAGGTTTAAGGATATTAAATGCTGGCTTGATTTGATCAGCACATGAACATCTATTCTGAATTACATACCACTTCATCAATAGCCATAATGAAAATTAAAAAGAAGGAAATAACTTAGAAAATAAGACAGAAAACGAAACCCAGCCATTAACTTAGTTTCCCTTGCAGCCAAGGTCCTGTGGCCGGCACAGTCCATGTCCTGGCCCCGCCCCAGTTCCCATCCAGCTCCCGGTCCATGGCTGGGAACGCCGCAGTGTGACTCAGGGGTCTGGTCCTGCACCCACCTGGGAAGCTGGCAGAAGCTCCTGGCGCCTGGCTTTGCCTTGGCCCAGCCCTGCCCGTTGAAGCTTTTGGGGGAGTAAACCAGCAGATAGAAGAGTCCTCTCTCTCTCTCTATCTCTCCCACCTCTCCCTCTCTGTATAAAGCTGCCTTTCAAATAAATGAGTCCTTTTTAAAATCATGCTCAAAGATTAGAGCATAAAAATACACCAGCAAAAGATACAGTTTAAAAATTATACTCACAATACTTTTTAAAAGTTTTTATTTACTTATCTGAAAGGTAAAGACAGGGACTTCCCACCTGCCAGCTCACTCACCAAGTGACTGCAGGTGCTGGGCCTGGGCAGGCATGGCAGGAGGCCCACGCTGCGCGTCGTGGACAGAGCACACAGCACATGGGCCTGGGCCGGCCACGGCAGGAGCCCCACACTGCATGTCGCAGAGAGAACACACACAGAGAAACACCCAGAACCCTGCCCCGTTGTGCTGACCCTCTCCTCTCGTTTCAGAATGAAATCATGTCATTTTGGAAAAGAAGTGTATCAGCACAAACAAACAGGTATGGAGGCAGAGGAAGGACAGATGGTACAGCAAGGCAAAGCCCGGGTCCAGCGAGTTGCCCACGCGTGCCACTGTGAACAGGGAGGGACATGTGAGCACTCGGGACACCCACAGCGGCCTCAGGACGGAGGGAAACTGATGTCAGAGAAATGCCGCCCTTCCTTCCAACATGAAGGCCTGAGAAACTAAGAGAACCTTCGCCCACATTTAGAGAAGGAAAGTCATCTTCTGAGGTCAAGGTCACCCTTGGGACAGGCACCTTTGGGTCCCTGGGAGCCCCAAAGCCTGTGCCCCCTTCCCCCCTCATGTTCATTCCATCCTTAAACCCACTACAAATCCTTATGGAAATGGTGGCAGTAGAGTTGTCTGCTTCTATATCAAAATATTTTCCTGCCACAATACCCTAAAAATGTCAAACACTGCTGGAACTTTGGAGAGCCACTGCGAGCTGGGACCCCCGAGCTAGCCAGGCAGCCGTCCAATGAGAAGCAACACCAGCAGGTCCCGCCACCTTCCTGAGCAAGTGCACCGACAAGGACAAACTCAAGAGCTCGGCAGCCAAGCTCAATGCCGAGCTCGCTGCCGAGCTCAATGCCGAGCTCAATGCCAAGCTCAATGCCAAGCTCACTATGCCTAGCTCAACGCCAAGCTCAACACCGAGCTCAACGCCTAGCTCAATGCCAAGCTCAACACCGAGCTCAATGCCAAGCTCAATGCCGAGCTCAATGCCGAGCTCAATGCCAAGCTCAATGCCGAGCTCAATGCCGAGCTCACTATGCCTAGCTCAATGCCGAGCTCAACACCGAGCTCAACGCCTAGCTCAATGCCGAGCTCAACACCGAGCTCAATGCGGAGCTCAATGCCAAGCTCAACGCCGAGCTCACTATGCCTAGCTCAACGCCTAGCTCAACGCCGAGCTCAACACCGAGCTCAACGCCTAGCTCAATGCCGAGCTCAACACCGAGCTCAATGCGGAGCTCAATGCCAAGCTCAACGCCGAGCTCACTATGCCTAGCTCAACACCGAGCTCAACGCCTAGCTCAATGCCGAGCTCAACACCTAGCTCAACGCCGAGTTCAATGCCGAGCTCAACGCCGAGTTCAACGCCGAGCTCAATGCCGAGTTCAACGCCGAGCTCAATGTCGAGCTCAATGCCGAGCTCACTATGCCTAGCTCAATGCCAAGCTCAACACCGAGCTCAACGCCGAGCTCAATGCCGAGCTCAATGCAAGGGAAACACCCCTCACGTGTTGTGGTTCTCAGGGCGGATCTGAATCTCCATACGCCTACACACATTATGAGGGACGGAATGAGAGATGACAGACGGGGGAGTGGGAGCAGCAGAGAAAGCCTGAGATGTGGCTATTTTCCGCACTTGCAAACACAGTTCCTCACCCTGGCTACTGCTCTCCACACTGTGAGACAGACCCCTGCCGCTCTTCTCAGTCATCAATGGCTAGCTTTCAGGTGCAAGGCAGACTCCGTCCCTGCAGGCTCCTGAGCAATTTCAGAAAGGGGATACAGTGCCCAGGTACAGAAGTTACCTGGAGGGAGGTGCAGTGCCCAGGTGTTGAAGTTACCTGGAGGGAGGTACAGTGCCCAGGTGTTGAAGTTACCTGGAGGGAGGTGCAGTGCCCAGGTATACAGGACCCTGGAGGGAGGTGCAGTGCCCAGGTACAGAAGTTACCTGGAGGGAGGTGCAGTGCCCAGGTACAGAAGTTACCTGGAGGGAGGTGCAGTGCCCAGGTACAGAAGTTACCTGGAGGGAGGTGCAGTGCCCAGGTGTTAAAGTTACCTGGAGGGAGGTGCAGTGCCCAGGTACAGAAGTTACCTGGAGGGAGGTGCAGTGCCCAGGTGTTGAAGTTACCTGGAGGGAGGTGCAGTGCCCAGGTGTTGAAGTTACCTGGAGGGAGGTGCAGTGCCCAGGTGTTGAAGTTACCTGGAGGGAGGTGCAGTGCCCAGGTGTTGAAGTTACCTGGAGGGAGGTGCAGTGCCCAGGTGTTGAAGTTACCTGGAGGGAGGTGCAGTGTCCAGGTGTTGAAGTTACCTGGAGGGAGGTGCAGTGCCCAGGTGTCGAAGTTACCTGGAGGGAGGTGCAGTGCCCAGGTACAGAAGTTACCTGGAGGCAGGTGCAGTGCCCAGGTGTTGGAGTTACCTGGAGGGAGGTGCAGTGCCCAGGTGTTGAAGTTACCTGGAGGGAGGTGCAGTGCCCAGGTGTCGAAGTTACCTGGAGGGAGGTGCAGTGCCCAGGTATACAGGACCCTGGGGGCAGGTGCAGTGCCCAGGTGTTGAAGTTACCTGGAGGGAGGTGCAGTGCCCAGGTACAGAAGTTACCTGGAGGCAGGTGCAGTGCCCAGGTGTTGGAGTTACCTGGAGGGAGGTGCAGTGCCCAGGTACAGAAGTTACCTGGAGGGAGGTGCAGTGCCCAGGTGTTGAAGTTACCTGGAGGGAGGTGCAGTGCCCAGGTACAGAAGTTACCCTGGGGGAAGGTGCAGTGTCCAGGTACAGAAGGACCTGAGCACCCAGGATTGTGGCAGGGATGGACCTGCCTCGCCTGGCTGCCCAGTCAGTGCGGCCCTAACTTCCTCATGCAGCAGGATGCCAAGGAGGCCAAGGGAAAACATCACAAACCCCATTTCGCAGCAAACCCTGCTACCCCTGATTCTTGCTTGAAGACCACCACAGCATTCCCTCCAGGAGCCAGCCCAACGTGCTTTTGGGCATCGTGGGGTGAATGTGCGAACCCCCAGGAGTGCTGTTTAGGCCTCCTCTCTGCCTTGGGAGGGCAGGCAGCATCTCCTTGCCTCCCGCTGCCTCCAAGGGTGCACCTTAGCAGGAAACTGTGTGGGAAGCAGAGTTAGTTCCAACCACACCTGAGATGTGGCCAAGCCACCTGCTGTGCCACATGCCCATCTCAGTGAAAGACCCAAGTCACTGTGGCACGCCAAATACCTGGGAGAGCGCCAAGCCATCTCCCTGCCAGGCAGTGGTTCTTAGAGGGGAGGTATCTTGCACCCTGAAGCACACTTAAAAAAATTTTTTTAACCAGAAACTTGGTAAATCCACACTTTCATCTGGTTAAGATACAGTTTTGTTTTAAAGACTTATTTATTTATTTTTATTGTAAAGTCAGATATACAGAGAGGAGGAGAGACAGAGAGGAAGATCTTCCTTCCACGGATTCACTCCCCAAGTGGTTGCAACAGCCAGAGCTGAGCCAATCCGAAGCCAGGAGCCTCTTCTGGGCCTCCCACGCAGGTGCAGGGTCTCAAGGCTTTGGGCCATCCTCTAATGCTTTCCCAGGCCACAAGCAGGGAGCTAGATGGGAAGCGGGGCTGCCGGGATTAGAACCAACACCCATATGGGATAGCAGCAAGGGCAAGGTGAGGACTTTTACGTGCTAGGCTACTGCACCAGGCCCCACACTTCAAATTTTTATTGAGGCTCCTCAATGTCCAAGGTGCTATGGCAAATACTAAAGAGAAATCACAGCTAGATGGAAGACTGTGTCGGAGCTGCCTCCGAGGAATGATTCAGGGACCCCACCACTACAGGGCATGTGCAGGCCAGGCCCCAGGATCTGGAAAGCTTGGGGTGACACAGTAAAGACGGGAACCCCCAGGACCAACGCTGTGGTGCATCATCAGCCTCCCTTGTGGGGTCCTGTGCTGGATGCGCACTTCCAGTCCAGCTCCCTGCTGATGGCCTAGGAGGAGCAGCAGACGGCCCAGGTGTCTGGGCCCTGGCACCCATACGGACGACCCAGTGAGATCCCTGGCGCCTATAGCCATTTGGAGAGTGAGTCAATCTCTCTCTCTCTCTCTCTCTCTCTCTCTCTCTCTCTGCAGGTAGCTCTCCTCTCCCTGGGGAAAGGAGGGGCTGCTGCCTAGAGCTGCCCTCCAGCCCAGGAGGGCACTGGCTGTGCCCAGCCCGGCACCAAGTGTCAGGATCGGGTCTCTGAGTGGCTGGTGTGAAAGCATAGCACAGCCAGGAAGGTCACAGTAGGCGAGCCTTGCCACTAGCAGTCCAAAGGCACTGGCCTCGTGACTTGCACTAAAGCCCACCTGCACTCTGGCCAGCTCCAGCCCCCTCCCACAAAGCTAACAGCACACCAAGTACCTAGCCCTGAGACACAGAGCGCTGACGGGAACTCGCGCTCCGGCAGCGTTTGGGGCCGTGTGACAAGGGTGCTGGCAATCTTTCTTTCCCACCAAAGCCATTGGGGCACAGCAGCACAGTGATGGCATGTTATTTACATTTGTTAATAAAGTCACATGCATATTTAATTATTTAATTCAGGGGAAATCAATGTACTGCAAGTGCATGTCGTACATGCCTAAGCACGCTCTGCTAGTGCAATTCACAGCGAGGCCCAAGGACGCCAGCCTGGCCCTGCGTTCATGTCTCCCTCCCTGAAAGCACTGAGGCCCTTCAGGGAAAGCAGTGACACGCCAGGGCAGACACTGGCACTTGGTCAGTGCCAGGCACACCACGCACCTGCTTCTAATAAAGACAGTCCAGGACACTGGTGTGTGATGCTGCCGTCCCCCTCTGAACACGGGTTCCAGTCCCCGCTGCCTCTCTTCTCCTCCGGACCCTGCCAAGGCACCTGGGAGAGCAGCGCAGGACGGCCCAGTGGCTTGGGCTCTGTCCCTCAGTGATGTCGCGCTCTGGCCTGGCCCAGCCGCGGCCACCATGGCCATCGGGAAGTGAAGCAGCAGGTGAGAGATGGCTTCTGCTTCTCCCTCTCCCTCTTCTATTCTACTCTTCAGATAAACAAATACATCTCGGACACACACACACATTGCAGACTTGATTCAGTTACTTAGGACTGTCAGAGGTCAGAGAATCCTAGGAGAAGTAATTTGAACCCATCAAGAAAAGAACTGACCAGCCCTGAAAGTGCAAATCCCTTCTGTCCCAGGAAGGCCTTCTGCGCAGCCTCGTGGCATGAGGAAGGGGAGAGGCCACGCCGTCTTCACCGAGTGGACTGTTACAAACAAGCACGCTCAGCGCTGAGCTCACCACTGTGTGAAGTGTGCACGCTGCTGGGCCGCCCGCTGGAGTTCTCCAAGTCCAACACACAAAGCGCATCACGAGCCAGGTTCATGGTAACTATGCTTTCACAGTCGGCTACACTGCCTGCCGCATGCTGGGCTTACCCTACCCTGTTAACGCCCCATGCTGGCTTCATGCTACCCTCTCACTGTGCTGTTATGTCACATGCTGCCTTCACGGCACCCTTCCCATCCGACTCCAGCCGCCCACAGGAGAGGCTCGGCCTCCTACCGCAGCTCCTCACTGAAGGACCTGACCACTGAGCCCCCGGGAAGAAGTTTTCAGGCACCAGAAGAATCAGAGCTCTCCTCCACACTGCTTAGTCACATCGGGAAATCTGTCAGCAAGCTACGTCCACAAATGAGAAAACACAGCCACTCTGTACCTTTAATAAAACCTTGTTATTGCAATATAAAACAGAGAAGGCCTGCTTTAACTATGAGACATAGCGACAGCCAATAAACTGCCTGCCCCGTGGCTGTGTTCCAGCCGGCCAGGCTTTGCTGTGGGTTTGTGTGGCTTGCATTGCCACACGTCTGCTGTGCTGGGTTCACGCAGCCCATCCCTCAGCCCCATCTTCCGTTTCCTCGGCGCATCCCAGATCCCGCGAGGTCTGCTCCTCCGAGTCGCTCTAACCCAGTTAGGAGATGTGGCCTCGTGAAGTCGGGGACACAGCAGGCACCACCCCCACCGTCCGGCACGGATACCCTGCGGGCCAGTGTTCCGGACCTAGGAGCGGATCCAAAGGCAGAGCCTTGGCGATGCAGAACCAGAGAACGCACACTGCCTGTCGTCAGCCTGTGCCTGGCCACTGGCTCACCTGGAAAGTCTTGGTGGGCGTCCCCAGCACACTCTGACCCCTCCCAGAAAGTTTCTGTGAAGCAGCACCCGGTGGGCCCCGGACCACCATGAGGAGATGCCGCTGCTTTCTACAATGACCGAACAGATCCAACCACTGCGTTCCGGGAGTGCCTCCTGGGCCTCCAGACGCGCTGTTCCCAGGGCGCCGGCAAGAGGCAGCTCCAACACAGGAACACCAGCACAGGAACACCGCTCTCAGGTGGTCTGCAGCTGGGCCCCACCACAGCCAGGGTGAGACCCCGCACAGACACCTCCACATGAGCCCCTCCGTAGAGACAGGGGCAGTCTTCCGGGCTCACCCAGGCAGCTTTTCTGGCAAAGTGGGGATATTACCGACAGCACTCCCATCCAACCAAGTCTGCTCTGAAATCATTTCCAGACAGCTCGGTGCCAGCTGGACAGGTCAGGCCCCAGTTCCCGGAATGCCCCCAGTCAGCTCACTCAGCTCTGCCCACGACCTGTGCTCCCGAGGGACCCATCTGCCCTCCCCTGCCTGAGAGTGCCTCCTGGCAACAGCACCAATGTTCCCTCCTACCCCTTGGCAGCCTCACCAGGGCCTCCACACCCTGTCCTCTGGGGGGGACACCTGCAACCAGCACCTGTGCCGCAGCACCCGTGCCTGCACGCGCGCGCACACACAAACACACACACACACACACACACACACACACTCCCCATGCGCCCCCTCTCCGGCCGCCCCTGCCACTCACAAACCCCCACACAATCACTCCCAGCAAAGTTAGTCCCAGCCCCAGACCGGAGGCGGCAGCATCTCACCTTTGGAGAACAAGGCGGCCAGGCTGATGAGCACGGGGGACCAATGGTGCCACAGCGGCCCCATCTCAGACGGGCACATCCCGGAGAACCCGACCGAAGATTCTCGGCTCCCTGGCGCAGTCCAAACGAGGAGACCTGGCTGAGCTCTCAGAAGGCCAGAGCCAGGCAGGGTGGCGCAGGAGCGCCCGGCTAGCAGTCCGAGCAGCCCCGCCGCCCTGCGCCCTCCGCCGGGCAGCTCCTGGTCCAGCGAGCTCGGACTTCTGAGTCCGAATGCTTGCAGGCAAGCCCCACCCCCCAGCCCGAGCCCCCAGCCACGATTTTAAAAATATATATCCACAAGGGGTTTTCCTGTCCTGTTAGCCCAAGAGTGCCCAAGGTGGTCCCGGGAGGAAGCCGCCAGAGAACACAGGGCCCGCGGTGGCCGCGCCTGCCGGCTCCAGGGCTGGCTAGCGAGCGCGGGCGCGAGCGACAGCCGGGCGGCGGGGCTGCGGCGCCCGGGACTCCGGCAGAGGCGGCGCGGAGGCTCCAGGGCAGCTGGGCCGGAACGTGGGGTGGCCTGGGGTGTCCTGGCACGCGGCCCCCATCCCGGGCCAGCCGCTGCGCCCACGCGCGCGCTCCAGCGCCCAAAGTTTGATGGGGCGCAGCACCTCTGCGTGCCGCCGCCTCGGCCCGGCCGCCCACCCAGCCCCGGGCCGGCTCGGGCTCAAGCTCGGGTCCGCCGGGCTCTACGCGCGCAGAGCGCACTGCCGGCCTCGAGACGTCGGGCTCCCCCCGGCGCCCGCGGGAGGCGGGCCAGCTGTGCGCGGGGGAGGCCCGGCCGGCGCGGGGACGCAGCTGCCGCCCTGCCAGCCGGCACGGTGGCCCGGTCCCCCCGCCACCGCATCCAGAGCGCCGGAGATAGCCACAGCGCCAAGCGCGCGGGGTTTTGCCTCAAAGATTTGTCTTTTTTTAAAAAGCCCCACCCTTCCGGAGTGGCAGCTGTGAGCCCCAATCCGCAAAGTGAATCCCACCTACCCCTCTCCCGAGTGGGCTCGGCACCCGGCACAGCTGCCACCGCCCTTTGGCGGGCGAGCGGAGGGGGCTGCCGGTGGGCGGTAAACACTCCGCCCGCTGCAGCAGCCGGAGGAGGGCGCTACCCCCGCCCACAACAGGTGTTGCCTCCTGTTCTCTTCAAAAAACCTGCGCCAGGGGCCCCCGAGTGAGTGTCCCTGGCTGAATCGCCCGTCGCCGGAGCACGGGATGAGTCCCTCAGGGAAGACAGTCGCCTTGAGAAGACACTCGGTTCTCTGCAAACACCATCCTGAATCCCTAATTAAGACGTCCCGCAGAAAAGCCCCCAAAGACAGCTCGGTTCCACGTAGCTTTTGAGTTCATAGATCAGAACCCAGCGAGCAGGGGGGACAGCGTCCTGAACGGCTGAAGACAAACCCACAACCACCCACGCCAAAGGAGGCAAATTTACCTCTGCTTGTGAAAATGGGTCGTGGCCATGGGGCGCGTGCGTGTTGTACCCGCAGCGAAGTTGCGCGCGGTGAGGGAGCCCAGGCTGTCCGTTTCCCATCTCCTGTGCTCTGCAGGTCCTTCAGGCATCCATCCGTGCTTTCTCCGGCTTCTCCTTAGCCACCCTGCCTTCCCCTCAACAGCTCATGCCCATAAAACTTGAAGATGCTGCAGACCGTTGCAAGTGGCCTCCTTCCCTTCCTGAGACTGTGGCACCGCTGGGAGGCCAGGGCATAGCCTGGAGTGCAGGCCCAGCACCTTTCCCGACAGGCCAAGGCTGCGGTCTGAAGCCCACGCTGGGGCCCACCAGTCCCCTGCACTCAGCCGCAGGTCAGGACCACAGCCCTTCCCACACACGCCTCCCCGGCCCCTGCGCACACACCTGCTCTTGCTCACTCGTTCAGGGCTGGGTCCCTTCTGCCAGAGTGGGCTTTCTCTTCAAAAATTCTCAGACTGATTGACAAAAAGCAAACAGCCTCTGTTTGTTAAAAAGCACTCCGTGCATACTCTGCCCCATCCCCCGGCAGCCCTGAGGTCATCAGATGGCTCCTGCTTCCGTCACTGCAGGGTCCCTCTGTGTCCTCACGAGGAAAGGTGACCAACAGATGCCCTGTGCACACACGGGCGGCTGCACACACATCTTGCCCTCTCTGCTGGGGGAGCCACAAGTCTAGACACTGCTTCAGCTCAAAGCCTCCTGCCCTCTCCCCTCCCGACAATGCTGTCCCAGCGGAAGCATCCGATGGCCTCTGGGTCATTAGCACAACTAACCACGGGGCAAGCAACCGTGGAGGCCACCAGGCCCTCGGCAGTGGCCCAGGCCTCAGGGAGGACTTCCTGTCCGAGCCACCAGCTGTGAGAAATCCCCGTCCCCAAGAGCGTAGGTTTCTTCTGCAGGCCATAAATCAATGTGTAAGGCTAATTTTGCTGGTAATTACATAGCACTAATTGTTGGCGCCTGTGGGTGGGGCGTTGGCTCCAGGCACTAGCTTTCCCTACACCTTCCTGGGAAGCTGAGGCAGACACAGTGCGGGGCCCACAGCACTAACCAAGCTGCTCTTCACCTGCCAATGCCGCGCACGGCCCCGCCTGAACCACGCCCAGCGCGTGTCCATACAGAATGCTACCTCTCGAGGCCCTCCCACGTGGTCTCCCCACCAGCTCAGCCAGATGAGCACCCAGCGGGAAGGGCCGTAGAACCTGCTGGCTGGCTTGTACCAGTCATCTGCCAGGGGCCGCCTTCTGGCTTGCAGAGCCCTGAGGCTTTTGGGCACAGGCGGGGGAGACCAAGGCCCTCTCTGGGGCCCTCACCGTCACCCTAGAGCCCTGCCATGACTGGAGGCTGCCAAGATCTGCCCTCCACGCCTCCCCAGTTTCTCGACCCCTTGCCATGGACGGAATGAAGGAGGCCAAGCGTGCCAAGTCACCAGCAGGACTGAAGGCCACCTGTGGCTCCTCACTGTGCACCTGCCCAGCCAGGAACCCAGTGGCCAGCTGCCCCCAGCTGGCCAAGCCCATCGCCTGCAGCCAGCACGAATTCCTGGCTCAGCAGCCAGACAGCCCAGAAGCCTGGCCTGAGCTTTTCTGCCTCTGAGTTACCCTTCTCAGAGCACTGCTCAGTCGGGAAGACAACCTGCACCTTCAGGGACAGAGACCACCATGTCATGTCCATCGGAGACAGACTCGGTCACATGCTGAGGGATGGACAGGGCTCTGGGAGGAGCCCTTGCTTCAAATTCTATTTCTTCTCCGCTCCCAAAGTCCAAGGGAAAATCCCAAGGCACCCAAACCGCCAAACAACAGGGGTAGGGGACTGACTCCCCAGGTGAGGACGACCACCAGTGTGCCCCGGATTAGGGGCAAGCAACAAGACCCCGCCCAGTCGCAGGCACGGGGTATCTGAGGAGCAAGCCCTGATCTGGCCGGTGGGGACAGTGGCCAGCGTGCAGGTCTTGAGGTCTGACCCTGCAGGCGAGCCACCCCGATCAGTGCAGCAAAAGCTCAGGGAGCCAGAGCAGCCACACCCCTCACGCTCCTCCAGCAGGCACCGGCTGCCAGCCCGCAGGCACCAGCTGCCAGCCCGTCATCAGAGAGAGAATGAGGTGGCCAGGACCAGACAGAACGGGAAACCCATGTGACCCTGCCCAGGGATCGCGCCCTGTCCCCAGCGCCCATCTGTCCCAGCCACAGCCGGGCAGCAGACCAGCTGTCCTTGTAGGGGCTCAGTCCTGAGGAGGCAGCTGGAGTCCCCACCTGAGCCCCCACACCAAGGCAACTCTAGCCTGGCTGTGGCCCATCAGTGCCGACTGCAGCCAGATGGTTTCGGGTTTTGTTCACTTAAAATCCATATTCCTAGTGCACTCGTAGGGCCTTCACCAGGGATGCCTCGCCTCACATCGTCCTTCCCGGGGATGCGCATGGCCCTTGTGGCTGAGGAAGCAAGCAACGCCCCTCCCCGTGTCCAAGGCAAGCATTTACAGACTGGATGCCAGCCCTGCCAGCGAGGGATTGGGCAGCCAGGACAGGAAAGGCATTGGGTGCGATTTGCCCCATTTGCTGAGACCAATGACTAGCAATGCCTCCACTCCCTGCCCCTCATCAACGGGAGACTCCAAGGAGGGCAGGGGAATGGGGTGCTGGAAAAGGCAACTTAAAATCACCCCAAAAGACAGGCCAAGTGACATGCCATCGGTGTTTCATATCATAATGGGTTGTAACCGTCAGGAGGGGTACCTGCATGGCCAGCCCCCTCCAGCCTGTCCACAGCTGACAAGAGCAGGTGCGCGGCCCGGGGGACCAGCCATCGCCCAACAGTGGGCCTGCAGCGCCACCTAGTGCCCTGTTCGTGGCAGCGCAGGTACAGTGTTCCGTGATGTTTTCATTTGTCCAATCATGTCTGTAAAACTTGGAAATCTCTCTCATTGCTTCGTTTTAATAAAGAAAATGAGCAAGACCTTGGACTTCAGCAAGGGTTGGATGAACCAGTGAGAGTGGTGGCTGTTCACGGTCTTCACCTTGACTGCAGTGCTAAGTGACCCAAGGAGCTGGCACTGTGGCTTAGCCAGCTAATCCTCCATCCGCAGTGCCAGCAGCCATGGGGGGGTTCTCTCCACTCCTCCTCCTCCTTCCCCCCGAGTGCCGGTCAGTAGAGACGAACTTCAGCTGCTTGTTACAATCTACAACAGCTCATTACCCTTGGGTTTGCAATGCTGATGCTCAACTCTAGCATGGTTTGACCGCACGACCATGGAAGGCAGGAGAGCCGCCTGGGTCAGACCAACCCCAGCCTGCCCAGGCCTTTGCACCTGCAGTAAGGGCGTCTGGAACACAGGACGGGAACCTCGGAGTTGCTGTCCATGCTCCGTGCCACATGATGTGGGGAGTGTCCCATGGAGAGCAGCCTGCTGTAGTGGCCGCATCTGGCTGCCATCAGAGTACACGGGTCACACCACACCCTTCCCACCCGCAGGAGCCCCGCTTTCTGCTTCAGCTCTCCCAGCAAGAGCTGGTCGCCCAGCCCAAGGGCTCACCCTGCAACTCAAATGTGGGCCCTGCCTCCGCCTTGGCAGGTGTCCTGCCTCCCTCAAACCCTCCCCCGGCTCCCTCCGCCCCGGGCAGTGCATCCAGGCCCTGGTCTCCATGCTGCCTGACAGGCCCCTGCACACTCCCGTCTGCCCCACCTCACTGTGGACTCCGGGAAATCAGTGATTAGTCCCCATCTCTTCCTATGCTTTCACTCTGTGTTGTCTCATTTATCAGCACCCAAACATGGCGCTTGTGGATTTATCTTAATCGGATATTTTCATTTGGAGGAAGAACAGACAGAAAGATCCCCATCCACCTGTCCTCTGCCTGGACGCCTGCAGGGGCTAAGGCCGGGTCAGGCCGGAGCTGGGCACGAGGGACCCAGTCCAGGGGCCCGCACGGGTGGCAGTGCTGCTGATGTCTGAGTGAGTCTGCATTAACAGCTGTTACTTAACCTGGAGCCTGTTTTCTTATCTTTAAAGACATTGCGAAGTAGCGGTGAGGCTGCCCCCTGCAAGGCCAGCAGTTCCTACGGATGCTGCTTCGTGTCCCGGCTGCTCCACTGCTGCCCAGCCTCCTGCTGATGGCCTTGGGAAAGCAGATGGCCCAGGTACTTGGGAGACCCGGAAGACGCTCCTGGCTCCTGGTTCCTGGTTCCTGCTGCTGACCTGGCCCACCCTTGGCGGTCGAGACTATGAAACTATTGATCTAAAGAGAACAGATTTCCTGGATACAGTGCTAAGAAGACAAACTGCCTCCCTCCCCCAAACTCCCTGCTTTCCCTCCTTTTTTCACTAATTTCTGCAAAGACATAATTGTAATCCACTGCAAAATGAATGAATTCCTAAAGAAGCTGTAGACTGGCATCAGCCAATGTGCACGGCGATCAGGAACCCCCGAGGACGCTGCGCCTGCGCGAGCCAGAGCGCCCTGCTGGAGTTGGTGTCAGGAGGGAAGGGGCTCTGCTGTGCGTTCCAGCTAGCTCCTGGGACAGACGGCGCCCACGGAACGCTGCCTGCCCCCTGCCTTCCTGTGCGGCTGTCCGCGTTGTTCACTGGGCTTCTGCAGGGTCGGGGCCAGGAGCAGATTTTCTTAGCGTGGTGTTGAATTGTCTCCACGGGGATTCCGCTTCCAAGCAAGAGTCGTGTTGGCGTTGAGCTCCCAGTGGGGCAGTCAGTGCCAAGTCAGGAGTAACATCCCTGAGCTGCTCTTCACCCACGTCCCTGCTCCGCATCACCAGCGCCAGGGACGGGACGGGCAGGAGAGCACCTGGAGCCCCTGCAGACACTTCCTGGCGAGGAGCCTGCAGGGCTGTTTCTGCTTGTGGGAGAAAATGCTGACTGTGGTGTCAACCGCTGTCGTGTCCCATTTTGGGTTTTGTACTTGAGTCGTTACACCTCTAAGCTCAGGTCTGAGTGTCAGACTTCCCACCTGAAGTGATGTTGCTGGGCGTTTATGCCACTCTGGTAAAAGACGCAGAGGCCCTGGGGCTGGGAGGTGGCCCCGCCTCCTGGCGAGCATGGCCCAGGCCCATCCCAGAGCTGACGGGGCAGGTGCCACTTTCTCCCTTCCAAGACGGTTAACAAACGGGGCAGGCATTTGGTGCCGTGGGCAGGCCAGGCCACACCACGTGGCTCTGCCGCTGTGTAGCCAGTCCCAGTGTCAAACCTGAGTGCGTGTGACCTTGCAACACTCAGCCCATTGCAGTGGCCCAGCCCTGCTTCCTGCCCTTCCCACGGCTCGGCTGTCAGTGACTGAGGCTTCCAGATGAGGCAGCAGCCACAGCGGCCATGCTGACACACCCTTGAGAAATCCTGAGACAGATACCCTGCTCAAAGGCACCCAGAGAGACCCCAGACCCTGCTCAGAAGTTCAAAGACATGTGGCAAGAAGGATGCTTTCAGGGCTTCGTAGTCAGCAGCAGGGCACCAGGCAGACATCCCCTGTGAGACACAGGATTGAGCCCAGGAAAACGGATGAGTGCAAAGTCACATCTCAGGACTGCTTAAATCACTGCCGCATTTACTTGCGGTTGTTCATGCCATCAGAGTATGAAAGGCTGCTCACGTAGGTTTTGGCCGTTTTGCCAACCGGCGACGCAGCATTTCTGCCTGTTTCTTCGGCCATCTCATCACACATGGTAGGCTAAGGCTTTGCCACTGTGTCTGGGACACCCAGAGATGTGCTTGGGTCTTGTTTTCCATGGGGTGCAATTCAGCAGTCCATCCTGGGGGGACGCCCTTGGCTTGCAAGCTCAGGAAGGCTGGCCCTGGTGTGGAGGCCACAGGCCACCCGTGCTTGTATCTTACTCTGCTCCCTCTCCAGCTCTCGTTTCCTTTTGCTGTGCAGTATGAGGCAGGGATGTGAGCAGCTGCCCCACAGGCTACGCAGCTTTCTGCCTGTGAGCTGGGTGTGAACAGTGATTGCAGCTTCTGAAGACTCCACAGTGCGCTGACCTGGTCACGGGCAGTCGAGGCGATAAGCCACGGTTCCCATTGTGCACGGAACCCATCCTACTTACGGGGCACCAGCACAGACCGTGCCACTGTGTTTCAGCTGAAAGGCACTTCGACAGCAATGACTCGAGTTTATGATCTGCAGTCAGTCCAAAGGCGAATGCTTGGTCCTCCAGCCGTGGAAGACCACTCCTCAAAGGGCGCGGCCTCAGCCCCAGGAACTCGTTCCCTGCCACTCTCCAGCCAGGCCACGAAACAGGAGGGCATCTGTGTGTACTGGAAAGCTTCATCAGAACATGTGCAATGGCAGAGCAAAGCTTGTCCTGGACAACTTTAATAACCATGTTCAGCCCAGACTTAACAAGTGGTGATCTGCACCCCCCTTGACAACGTCACCGGGACCGCGGAGAGCCCGTGCTGCACTGCTCAAGGCCTTACGCTGAGGGGACACAGGACCGGGCCCTACACTGAGGGGACACAGGACCGGGCCCTACACTGAGGGGACACAGGACCGGGCCCTACACTGAGCGGACACAGGACCGGGCCCTACACTGAGGGGACACAGGACCGGGCCCTACACTGAGGGGACACAGGACCGGGCCCTACACTGAGGGGACACAGGACCGGGCCCTACACTGAGCAGACACAGGACCGGGCCCTACACTGAGGGGACACAGGACCGCTGAGAGCCCGTGCTGCACTGCTCAAGGCCCTACACTGAGAGGACACAGGGCTGGGGACTGTGCAGAAAAGTGGCTCTCACTCAATTGCAGAGGTGGCACACAAGGTACACACAGTCCGAGTGCCACTTATCTTTTATTTATTATGTATCTATGCTTCCAAGTCCTTACCCCTGGAAATAGGACTGAAGCCACGTTTGGAGCAGAGGAAAGTGGCCTCTCACCCTGGGAGTTCCTAATCCATTTGGAAATGGCCTTGTGGGAAGGCGGTTTGGGAGAGTAATGGGCATTTTGAATTCCCTGCATAATCCGGGCAGCAATACAGCTCTCACCCCCACTGCTAATGCACACAGCAGGTTCCGGTGCTGCTGCCCAACAGCTGAGCACAAAACGCTGCACTGGAACCAAGTCCCAAACACGCTCTGCCTCATTTCCTCTGGCCCCATTTTGGCTCGCCTTCTTCTGTCATCCTCTTGATCCTGCTGGTCCCTGCCAGGAAGCTCTAGAGAACATCACAAGAGATAGCAACACAGGTGCAAAGCACACTGCACGGCTGCAGGGCTGAGCCCCGGAATCAGGACCCTGCACTGCTGCAGGGCTGAGCATGGCAATCAGGATCCTGAACTGCTGCTGCAGGGCTGAGCACGGCAATCAGGACCCTGCATGGCTGCTGCAAGGCTGAGCACGGCAATCAGGACCCTGCATGGCTGCTGCAGGGCTGAGCACGGCAATCAGGACCCTGCACGGCTGCAGGGATGAGCACGGCAATCAGGACCCTGCACAGCTGCAGGGCTGAGCACGGCAATCAGGACCCTGAACTGCTGCTGCAGGGCTGAGCCCCGCAATCAGGACCCTGCATGGCTGCTGCAGGGCTGAGCGCGGCAATCAGGACCCTGCACGGCTGCAGGGCTGAGCGTGGCAATCAGGACCCTGCACGGCTGCAGGGATGAGCACGGCAATCAGGACCCTGCACGGCTGCAGGGCTGAGCGCGGCAATCAGGACCCTGCATGGCTGCTGCAGGGCTGAGCGCGGCAATCAGGACCCTGCACGGCTGCAGGGCTGAGCGCGGCAATCAGGACCCTGCACGGCTGCAGGGCTGAGCGCGGCAATCAGGACCCTGCACGGCTGCAGGGCTGAGCGCGGCAATCAGGACCCTGCACGGCTGCAGGGCTGAGCGCGGCAATCAGGACCCTGCACGGCTTCACATTAAGTCTAAAACCTGATAGATTAAAATAGAATTTTAAAAGGTCAATTGAGAAAAGCCACACAGGTGAGGCTGTGGCCAGCTTTGGCAAGGTCTAGCCATGTCAGACGGAAAGGAAAGAAGCCTTACACATGCCTAGAGTGGGGGTGAGCATTGCAAACCTGCAGCAACACAGCCGGACAGAAGGCCACACTGTGGTCACACCTTCCCAGCCCAGAAACCCGCAGGGAGAGATGGCGGAGCAGTGGCTGTCGGGGCTGAGGGACAGGAGAGCAGAGGTGACTGCTGACGGGGGTGGGGTTCCTTTAAGAAGTGATAAGAATGTTCTAAGAATGTTCTGGAATTATGTAGTCATGATGACCACATGGCTCCCCCAAGATACTGAGAAGCCCTGAATAGTGAGTTTCGTTATGTACAAATTCATCTCAACTATAAAGAAATCAACAAAGGTAGCAGGGAGCAAAACTAAAGGCTTCCCCCACCTCCCTGGCTCTGGGCAGTTCCTGCCGCAGGCTCTAAGGGTGCCAGCCAGAATGCAGCTCTCAGAAGCCCCTGGCATCCTCTAACGCCAGGACCTGCTGTTTGTTGATCGACTATTGGTGAACTGACACCATGACTGAGATCCCTACAGGAGGGCAGGAAAATAACCGAGACCAAGTTGGAGACAGGATGGGAGGTACTGCCTCAGCCAGCTGTGCAGACCAGAACACGAGGCCAGTCCCGGGGACACCGGGCAGGCACCGAGCGGGACATGAGGACAGAGGGACACTGGGCAGGCACCGAGCGGTGAAGGACAGTCCCGGGGACATCGGGCAGGCACCGAGCGGGACACGAGGACAGAGGGACACTGGGCAGGCACCGAGCGGGGAAGGACAGTCCCGGGGACACCGGGCAGGCACCGAGCGGGACACGAGGACAGAGGGACACCGGGCAGGCACCGAGCATGAAAGGACAGTCCAGGAGCAAGGCAGAGTCCACCGAGGTGGCCGTCAGAACCAGCTCCTGCCTGGGCAGGAGCCGGCTCCCCCGACCACAGACCCTGGGGCCCCAGCTTCATGCCACACCACCACCGCCCAGGAGTGGGGAGGCGGCCACTCCTGATGCCTTTCCCTAAGGAGAAGGGGGAGTCTCAGGTAACTTTTGCTCCTCCCCAAAGACACCCTGCAAACCTGTAGGTGACGATGGCCACGCAGGCAGTGAACGGTTCCTGGGTCTGGGATCTCACCAGAGTCCTGGGGTCAGCTGAGGCAGCCCAGTCCTCGGGAAGAGGCACCTGACTCCCCACCTACACGTGTACCTGCATGCTCAGCGGCACCCCACACAGACAGCATAGAACTCCGGAACCTTCTGGAATAGTGACCCAAATGCCGAGAGCATGGCATGTAAACAGACATATTTCCCAGCATTCCACCAGGATCCGTTCTCCCACCTACAGCTAGGCCCTTGGCATCCAAGCAGTCCGGGGCACTGAACTGCCCCAGTCCCTGGATGGGCACATGGTGCAGGGACAGCCCATCGACTTCCTCTGCCAAGGGACTGGCTGAAGGCAGAGCACATGACCGCACGGAGCACCTCTCTGCTGGAGCTCCCGGGAGCCACAGTGTGCGTCTCAGCATCGTGAGCAGCCGCCGTGTGCGAAAGGACACAATCCAGAGGAAGGCCCTTGGCGCACCAGGGCTCCGACACCAGCCTGGACCATGTCCCACAGGGGTCACAGCGCTGTGGGCTGCGTCCTGTCACTGCAAACGTGTCCACATGCCAACCAACACAGAGCCTGAAAAGCCAGCTCGACCTCGATGGGGGACCAACAGCTGACGATGCGTCCTCTCTCGGAGGGCCTCCAAGGACTGGTACCACCAAAGCCCATGTTTGCTCAGGGGATATCTCACCTGATAATTGCTAGGTTCAACGGCACAGTTCTGGCTGTGGCCCTCTCCCTTAACCCTGAAGCACCATGTCGTGCAGAGGGTGAAAGCGGATGGGTTCCTGAGCATAGTCAGGGAACTTGCAAGGTTCAAGTCCAGTCACTTGCCGCCAAAGACATGAGGTCCAGCCAGGGCTGCCAGTACCTCTCTCAGCCCCCTCTCGTTGTCTCAGAAACCGTTACCACAAATGAAAAGGAATCTAGAAAAACTAATTAAGCCACATAGCTATGAGATATTTGCTGTATTTAATTTCAGGCCAGCTAATTGACTCCTGGCATTCTAATGAACGAGCAGAAAATGACAGACGGCCTCGACATAATCACCCCTCCACACCGAATTAAACCATCCCATGAATGATTCACCCCCAAAGCTGTCTTACAGAAGCAAAAACTGGAAAACAAAGGTCTCGTTCCCAAACGACATGAGGCACGCACATAAAGCTCCTAAGGTATCAAATTAAATAAGCACCATTAATAAACAATTTGAATTGCAGTGCCTAATGCGTTGAATCAATAGGATTTGCATCCCAAAAGCTTAGAGACCCTCAGCTTAGAAAAGAAGGAAATTTGGATTCCGTGGGGTATGGTTTCCATTTTAATAATGTATGACCATAAACACTGCATTTTCTTATCCATTTGATTATTAGCTATAGCAGAGCGTCTGAGCACCACAGGGCTCAGCGCCGCACGACCTGCACCCACTCTGGCTACACTCCTGGTTCCCAAGCGGAAGTGCAGCCAAGCCTTCTGGGACAGCCACTTCCCCTCCCCATTCTCGGTGCACCTCCACACCCAGGCCTGGATCAGGGAGACCCAGCACTGCGGCCCCTCAGCCCTCAGAGGGCTCAGGAGTGAGGACAGGAGGCAGGAGGCAGCCTGCTTTGCAAGGCTCCCTGGCAGTAAAGGTGTACCCCCCTCCCATGAGTCTTGGCCCTGTGACCACGTTGGGAATCCTCTAGGATTCCCCAGCACCCTGGCTTGGTTATTTAAGCTCCTGATAAAGACTATAACCAGTGTTGCAAGAGGGTCCCTGGGGGAGGGGCATGGTGGCCCAGTGCCCCAGGAGGATCCCTGGGAGAGGGGCACGGTGGGCCAGGAGGGTCCCTGGGGGAGGGACATGGTGGGCCAGCACCCCAGGAGGATCCCTGGGAGAGGGGCACGGTGGATCCCATTTCGGGGAGATCCAGATGAGCCCAGGACTGCCTTCTCTTCCACAGGCACTTACTCCCTCCTCCCTGGAGGGGCCAGGGCACCGCTGCTTCCCAGCCCTGCCTGTGAGAAGTCTGCCTCTCTCTGGGGACCCTGAATGGACCTGGCCCAACAGTGACCTTCAGGACCATCTACCAGGCCCACTGAGAGCAGGTTCAGCCTTCCCCGCCTCTGTTCCACCACCGTGCCAGGGCGCACCGTGCCCAGGCACACTGCCAGCCCTGCCTCAGGGGGGAGAGCTCACAATGCCCCCAGGCACACTGCTAGCCCTGCCTCAGGGGGGAGAGCTCACAGTGCCCCAGGGCACACTGCCAACCCTGCCTCAGGGGGAGAGCTCACAGTGCCCCCCAGGGCACACTGCCAACCCTGCCTCAGGGAGGAGAGCTCACAGTGCCCCCCAGGGCACACTGCCAACCCTGCCTCAGGGAGGAGAGCTCACAGTGACCCCCAGGGCACACTGCCAACCCTGCCTCAGGGAGGAGAGCTCACAGTGACCCCGGGCACACTGCCAGCCCTGCCTCAGGAGGGAGAGCTCACAGTGCCCCCAGGCACACTGCTAGCCCTGCCTCAGGAGGGAGAGCTCACAGTGCCCCCCAGGCATACTGCCAACCCTGCCTCAAGAGAGCTCACAGAGCACCCCCCCAGGCACACTGCTGGCCCTGCCTCAGGGGGGAGAGCTCACAGTGCCCCTCCCCTCGGGCACACTGCTGACCCTGCCTCAGGGGGGAGAGCTCACCATGCCCCCACGGACACACTGCTGGCCCTGCCTCAGGAGGGAGAGCTCACAGTGCCCCCCAGGGCACACTGCCAACCCTGCCTCAGGGGGGAGAGCTCACAGTGCCCCCAGGCATACTGCCAGTCCTGCCTCAGGGGGGAGAGCTCACAGTGCCCCCCAGGGCACACTGCCGGCCCTGCGTTGATCTGGACGATGAGCTAGGAGAGTACTGTCCACACATGTGTATGTCCACCCCAAAGCCCCAGCCACTCACAGAGCCTCCTCCCTGCATTCCACAGTGGGTCAGGCAGACGGGAAGGGTTCCTGTGAGAAGCGTGGCATCAGGGGCAGCCAGTGGGCACCCCTCTCTGGTGTCCTGTCCTGGCGACCACGAGGACCTTCTCGGCATGAGTCAGGACACCCACACCCCTGCATATGATCTCCCCGCAGGCTTCCGTAGGGCTTGGAGTGGTAGCCATGCTGGAGAGCCGCCTCCCCACCCCGGTCAGGAGGCTGCCCCCGGAGACCACTTCACCAAGGTCCCCAACTTGGCCTACTCCCTCCCCATGCCCTCCTCCCTCTTACAGACGCCTTTGCTGGGGCCCTTGGCTGACCTGTGGGGCTTCACTGAGTGTAGGTCTCTGGAGAAATGCAACGGGGAGGACCCCCGCCTTCTTTGCCTGCTCCTGGTTGTCTCCACGCAGGAATAAAGGCTCGCCTGCCCTGGGGATGTTGCACTGGTGCCTGGAAGTGTGACGAACCACGTCAGGAGACGCTTCCTGCAAAGCCTGCTCACACAGCTGCTGCCTGTTCCTGCAGGTCCAGGCAGCAGCACTCGGAGGGCTCGGGGGACAAGCCTCAGGTGGACACAGCGGATGCTCTGAGTCTACCCTG
Organism: Ochotona princeps; assembly: GCF_030435755.1. Classification (NCBI taxonomy): domain Eukaryota; kingdom Metazoa; phylum Chordata; class Mammalia; order Lagomorpha; family Ochotonidae; genus Ochotona; species Ochotona princeps. The sequence goes on along the minus strand of NC_080860.1, from coordinate 1,054,808 downwards.
GTGGAGAGCTCCGTGCCAGGGGTGGCACATGGGTCAGGCCCATGCACTTAGAGCATGATGTCTCAGTGTCCAAAGCAAACTGGCTGTTCCCCCAAGGAGATGCCTCCCAAAGCAAAGAGATGCCAGACAAGCAAGAAGGAGAAGTCCCGCTGCAACGAGGCCTGGACAAGACACTTCTAGAGCGGGGAGTGTCCCAGGTGGCTGGCCTTCTCACCCAGGGTCCTGCCCCTTCCAAGCAGGAGCGAGCTCACGGGAACCTGGATCCCCAGTGGTAGGGATGGATGCGGAGAGGGGACGACGCGAGGCAGCAGTTACACCGAGACAAGGCAGACGGGGCAAGCCTCGCCTGCTACTGGCCTGTGTTACTCTAATCTGCACCTTCAGGCTGAGGGTGAGTCCTCACGGGCTGGGGCTGGCCACCGCAGCCCTCCTTTACGCCTCACACCGAATCCTGCATCCGAATCACAGTCCCCTCTTCACTCAGTGGGGGAACGGTGCCGAGCCTTCTGCATGGACCCCAGGCCCCAGACATGTCCTCCTTCCCAGACCAGGGCTTCTGGACTAGGGTTTCAGGTTCTCCCCTCAGCTGCCCCACCGTGCCAGCTGCATGGCTCCGACACTCGGTACTCAAGTCACCCCGAGATGCATGGTGGTTAAGAGTTCACGCTTTATAGTAAACACGAATGGGCCATCTACGATCCGTGTGAACTTGGTCAATCTGTCCAGTTCCTCTAATCCTGGACTTCCTCGCCCACGGGGCAGGGTTGGTAACAGCAATCTCCTGGAAGCGCGAGGCCCACTCAGGGCACCTGGAGGCTTCGCCACATCCCCACTGCACACCGGAATACCCAGACGTACCCCACCGCTCCCTTTGGAGAGTCCCAGGGCTATGTGGCTTCCAGGGAAGGGCCTGAGGGGGCCATCTGTGGAAAGAACCCAGCAGGCACACACACACAGACTCACCAACAAGAACCCCTAAGACCTTCCAGAAAGAGACAGGCCCTCACCCTGCCCAGGTTGGTGAGCGATTTCTGCTGAAACCACAGACCTGTCTGGGAGACAGACACGAGCCCCCACAGATTCCTGAACTGCACACGGCAGCCTGGGACTGCAGCGATAATTCATCATCAGGAAAACAAACACCGCTTTGCACTCACACAGCAGCGAGAACGCTTGTGTTTGCATAATGATAGTGATTTGCATAGGACGAAAATTTGCCTGAGTGAGTCTTGAGCTCAAAATACACTCAAGTATGATACCATTGGTACGATTTTCTCAAGGATCCAATTTAATACTATTTATCTAATGAAAGGGAAAAATTAAATATTGGCTGTAACATTGCATTATGCTTGGGATTTGGTTTAGGATTACACTTGAGTGGAGGCAGTGAGGGAGGGAGCTGAGTGGTGTTTGCTCTGCAGTGTCCACTAGAGTATTACCCACTTGAACAGTGTCCCAGACGGACAATCTGGCCAGGCCCGTGGATGGTCTGTGACAGGTGCCTGCCCATGAGCACCAGGCTTCCACCCTAGTGACTCACAGGAAAGAAAAGAAACAAGATCTTGAAGACAGATGGCCTCAGAAAAAGCAAAAGGAAAGCAGAAAGACACCCACCAGGGGCCTCCCTCCCAGAGCCACAGCACAGAACCAGAGCAGCTGGACCCTCCCTCCCAGAGCCACACCCCGGGGCTAGGCAAAACCAGAGCAGCTGGACCCTCCCTCCCAGAGCCACACCCCGGGGCTAGGCAAAACCAGAGCAGCTGGACCCTCCGTCACAGAGCCACACCCCGGGGCTAGGCAAAACCAGAGCAGCTGGACCCTCCCTCCCAGAGCCATACCCCGGGGCTAGGCAAAACCAGAGCAGCTGGACCCTCCCTCCCAGAGCCACACCCCGGGGCTAGGCAAAACCAGAGCAGCTGGACCGTCCGTCACAGAGCCACACCCCGGGGCTAGGCAGAACCAGAGCAGCTGGACCCTCCCTCCCAGAGCCATACCCCGGGGCTAGGCAAAACCAGAGCAGCTGGACCCTCCGTCACAGAGCCACACCCCGGGGCTAGGCAAAACCAGAGCAGCTGGACCCTCCGTCACAGAGCCACACCCCGGGGCTAGGCAAAACCAGAGCAGCTGGACCCTCCATCACAGAGCCACAGCACAGAACCAGAGCAGCTGGACCCTCTGTCCCGCACACCCCAACCCCACGGCTCCCTGCACCCCAGGCGCTGCTCACTGCATCCTCCTGGATCCTTCCACCTCTGAGGCTGGGTGGACAGGACCTCCATTTGTCTTCACTTGCTGAGCCAGGCGCCATGCCCAGGCAGCACATACAAGCCTGCTGGCCACACAGTCTGCTCAACAGCTTTCACACCCGCAGCAGTGCTGCTGACAATGGGCTCTTGCTCCGGGCAGCTTTGACTGGGGCGCAGGTGGGTAAAGAGCCCTGGGATGCCTTCCTTCTTCATGGCATTTCACTGCCATCAAGGCCTTCCAACTCCTGAATGCAGTGACAGCACGCAGTGTAGCCGACACTGCTAAGCACAGCACACAAGCGTACACACACACTGGCAGCTTCTCCAGCAGACAGCATGTCCCCAGGCACACTCCCTGTGTGACGGCACGTCCCCAGGCACACTCCCTGTGTGCAGTACCCCTGGCATTTCCTGCCTAAACCATTCCCCACCCTACACTAAAGGATGTTATGCCTATGTCATGTCATATCACAAATATTACTATTTCTTTTTTTGTTTGTTATTTTATTAATTTGAAAAGCAATGTTACAGAGAGTAAAAGACAGAGGTCTGCCATCCTCTGGTTCACTCACCCAGTGGCCACAGTGACAAGAGCTGCCCAGGCTAAAGCCAAGCCAGGGGTTTGATGTTGCTCTCACGCACAGGTGGCAGAGTCCCCAGCTCTTGAGCCACCCTCCACTGCTTTCCCAGGCCATTAGCAGGGAGCTGGATCAGAAGTGGAGCAGCCGGGATTTGAACCAGCGTGCAGGCATAGTGCCTGCATTACTGGCAATGCTTAACCGACTAAACCGCAATGCCAACCCTGATTTCACTGATTTTCAGTGATGCCCACATGCCACTAAGTTAAGTTCAACACTCGTGAACAGGCTATGAAAGCAGAGAAGCAGACAGCGGGACTGACCCTGGTGGCTGCGCTGGGGCCTCCTGCTGTGCGGCCACGCTCCCTTTCCTCCACCTTGGACCCGTTATCTGTGAACTGCTGCGCTCGTTTTGGTGTGAAAACGAAGGCTTAGGCTCAGAGAAACAAGATACGACCCAACGAAGTTTACAGGCACAAAATTAAATCAGGAGCTTCTAAAGTCAGGGCTGAGAACCTGCTGGGAGGTTTGGGACTCACTCCAAACTCAAGATTTGATCTGCAACAAGATGCTTTTCATGTTAATGAGTGAGAAGTGTCTCCGAGCAGAAAGGCTTAACTGTCCAACCACCGAAAACTGCCTGCGGTGCCCAGTGAGAAATGAGGCTGAGGCCCTGTCCTACAGAGCTCTAACCCCAGGTCAGCCCTCAGAGCCCCTCTGGATGCGGCCCCCACAGCGCACCCACCTATCAGCCCTCAGAGCCCCTCTGGACGCAGCCCCCAGGACACACCCACCTATCAGCCCTCAGAGCCCCTCTGGACGCAGCCCCCAGGGCACACCCACCTATCAGCCCTCAGAGCCCCTCTGGACGCAGCCCCCAGGGCACACCCACCTATCAGTCTGAACAGGAAAAGTGTAAGACACTATTTGCATGAAGGGATAATCAAGAGCTTCCAACCAAATGTCAAAACCTGTGACAAACTTACACAGGAGTGAATATTTCCCTTTTAACCCAGTGGGCTAATCACAGCCAGTGTCTGGAGAGTCTAAGATGGATTTATTTTTATTGAAAAGCTGCTATTACAGAAAAAGAAGAGACACAGAGGGACTGTCCCTCCGCTGGTTCACTCCCCGACAGCTGGAGCTGAGCTGGTCTGAAGCCAGGAGCCAGGGGCTTCTTCCGGGTCTCCCATGTGGGTGCAGGGTACCATGGACTTCAGCCGTCCTCTGATGCTTTCCCAGGACATAAGCAAGGAACTAATGTGAAAGTGCAATAGCTGGGACTCAAAGCAATACCTACATGGGATTTCAGCACCTCAGGCAAAGGATTAGCCTAGGATGCCACCGCACTAGCCCAGGAATGTCTTGTTTTTAAGAGAAAACAAAATTGAATAGCCCTCTACAAAAAGATCGTAATAACAAAGAACTCCTACCAAGTTCTGTTTTACCAGCTCTTTAACGTTTCTTTCAGCTGGAGCTGGAGCCAGAGCCTAAGCCAGAGCCGGAGCCAGAGCTGGAGCCAGAGTTGGAGCTGGAGCCATGCCGGAGCCGGAGCTGGAGCTGGAGCCGGAGCTGGAGCCGGAGCCAGAGCTGGAGCTGGTACCAGAGCCAGAGCTGGAGTCAGTGCCAGAGCTGGAGCTGGAGCCGGAGCCAGAGCTGGAGCCAGAGCTGGAGCTGGTACCAGTGCCGGAGCTGGAGCCAAGCTGTCTTTGTCGTCAAACTTGTGGTTTTCACTTCAAAAAAGGGCCATTTTGAATCAACATTGATCATTCATCAGTCTTGTTCACATGGTCTCCAAGCGTGTCACCAGGAAGAGGGCTGTGGTGGACAGGAGGCTGGGGTAGACACTGGCATTAAGGCCAGCATTAGCTGGTTCTCATTCTCACCGTGGTTCCCGTCACACAGTAACACAGCAGAGCTCTAATGTGATTTCCTTCTCAAAGCACAATGCATCGTGCCTTCGTGCCTGCACCACCTGGTCCGGGAGGAGAGCAGGCAGGAAGGCCGTGTCCTGGTGAGGCAAGCTCGGAACGAAACCCGTTCCATAAACTGGGCTTCAATTTTAATCTGAAAGAGGCTCCTTAATTGCCTTGGCTGCACTGCAGGAACCAGAAAGGTTAAACTGGCTTTTACCTTTAATTTATTCATCATGAGATAACTGATTTCAGATACTGAACTCCTTTTGAGGAATAATAAATTACTTTTTGAAGTATAGATTGTGCCAATAATGGATGAGCTAGATGTCAATGGAATTCCAATAGCTTGGGAGCATTTTCTTGTATGTGCTTTTCTAGAAATTGGAAGAAGAGAGAGCTACAGCGGTGGGACAAGTGTCACTGACACACCACTCTATGTTCCAGAGACGATGGCCAGCGTGTAGGTGAGCCAAACAGAGCAGGATGAGGAATCATCAGACTCCAAATGAAAGAGAAACAGTGTCCTCGCCTGAGAAGCACCACCTCGACGGGCCAGCCGCTGTGCTGGGCTCTTCACGGACACGCCGGGAGCCACGTTGGTCCCGAAAGAGCCAACAATGGCAAACCTGGCCTCTGGGGAAGGGCCATGCAGAGACTGCTATTTCTTTCATTTTCTGAACAAGTGAAGACACGAACGCCATACTCACCAAAGGGAACAGGTGCACCTGGCTCCGTGAACGTGCAGGAGGCACGCCTGCTGCCTCCTTCCCCTACCTGTCTGGGCATTCTGCACTCGATCTTAGCCAAAAGGCCGAGAAGCGATTGGGCATTCTGGACAACAAAATCTGGCATTCTAGGACAACAAAAGTGACACACAGATTTCCTTCTGGAAACAAGCCCTGGGGCAAGAGATGGCTGGGAAAGCTGGTTCTTCCCTAACCAAGAAAATGCCTGCCGTGCACAAGTGCTAAGTGCGCCTCTGAACACTCGAGGCAAATGGCAGCACAGAGGTGGACAGCAGCGGACGGAAGTGGAAAGCAGTGGACTGAAGTGGATGGAAGTGGACAGCAGTGGACGGAAGTAGACAGAGTGCACACAAGTGGATGGAAGTGGACAGCAGTGGACGGAAGTGGATGGAAGTGGACAGCAGCGGACGGACGTGGACAGAGTGCACACAAGTGGATGGAAGTGGACAGCAGTGGACAGAAGTGGACAGAAGTGGACAGAAGTGGACAGCAGCAGCAGTGGACAGCAGTGGATAGAGTGCACAGAAGTGGACGGAAGTAGACAGCAGTGGACAGCAGCGGACAGAAGTGGACAGCAATGGACAGAAGTTGACGGAGGTGGACAGCAGGACAGAAGTGGACAGCAGTGGACGGAAGTGGAGATGTCATAATGTGATAAAAGTGCTGAAGGTCACACAGAAAACATACGGAGAAAAGGAGACAGGGAGTGTTGGGACAAGGTGGCCTCCAGAAGGGTCCAGGAGAAGCAGACAGGGAGTGTTGGGACGAGGTGGCCTCCAGAAGGGTCCAGGAGAAGCAGACAGGGAGTGTTGGGACGAGGTGGCCTCCAGAAGGGTCCAGGAGAAGCAGACAGGGAGTGTTGGGACGAGGTGGCCTCCAGAAGGGTCCAGGAGAAGCAGACAGGGAGTGTTGGGACGAGGTGGCCTCCAGAAGGGTCCAGGAGAAGCAGACAGGGAGTGTTGGGACGAGGTGGCCTCCAGAAGGGTCCAGGAGAAGCAGACAGGGAGTGTTGGGACGAGGTGGCCTCCAGAAGGGTCCAGGAGAAGCAGACAGGGAGTGTTGGGACGAGGTGGCCTCCAGAAGGGTCCAGGAGAAGCAGACAGGGAGTGTTGGGACGAGGTGGCCTCCAGAAGGGTCCAGGAGAAGGAGACGCTCAGGAAAAACCTCTTGCTGAGGCACAGACCTGCAGAAACCTGTAACACTGCATGGACTCCAGAAAGTAACCCTGACTGCCACAGGGAGACGGTGTGGCGTGACCAAGCAGTACCCCACTTCCACCGACTCAATACCTACAGCAGCTGTCCCCCATTGTCGCCAAGGTACCAGGCCACACTGTAAAGTGCCCCGGGGAACCCATGGCTGATTGTTGAGAAACCACCTACCACTGCTTCTGTGGCGTGGGTGATTTACTGTGTCTGAGTCAAATGGACATCTGTGCCTGTCACGGCTGCTCATTGCCCTTGCCTGCGTCCCTACTGAACCCTTTGTACTTCTGACCTGTTGAAACCTTTACTTAGTGAAGCGTTAAGCCTTTGACCGTAATGCAAATTCAAACACAAAAGAACCAACAACCAAGAAGTAGCAGAGGCTGAGAAGGCACTGGTCAGAAACACGGCTGATGCTGCCAGTGACGGCACGGAGTGGAGCACACGGGCACAGGGCGTTCCCGTGAGGCAGCCACGCCTGTCTTAGAGCACCTTAGGGACCGGAGGCTGGGATCCCCTCTGCCCCTCAAGGGCCTCGGTCCTGCTCTGCACCTGCTCTGAACAGCCATTAATTACATCCATGGTTCCCGTGGCCGCTGGCCTCCCTGCTGGTCACCACGGTCTGGTGCCCCTCTAGTAAAGGACACCATCTCCTGCAGGAGGCCTCCCCACAGCCGTCCGCACCGGGCCAGGCCCCAGCAACGGCCCACTCTCATCCACATCCTGCTTCCTCCCAGAACTCTGAGCGACACTTCCCAAGTTAGTCTGGTGAGGAGTTGTGCTTTCCATCTGCTTCCTGGCTGCATACCTCAGATTTCAGATGCGTCTCAAAGAAGTCAAAACACACAACAAAGGAACACATTTGGCTTTTAAAATAAACCGTGTTAAACAAAAAGGCTTCAAACACACCCTGTAGCTGGAGGCCTTCCACCATATTCACAAGCAGCAGGAACACAACAACTGTTTCTGCAGTCTGCTGACTCGACACTCAGAGGTTGGCGACAGGACGGGGCGGGCGCGGTGCCGCGCTCGGGGCCCAGGCACCAGGGCAGCATGCCAGCAGGAGTCAGTGACCTCGCTCTGAGATGACAGGCCAAGAGCACAGGTTTGGGGAAGCAATGGAACGTGCTAACGTGCTGGAGCCGAGTCCGCACAGCGCATCCTTTCCTCACTAGAACGTATAGCAGTGACACCAGCAATGCTGAGCCAGGAAACGTGGACATGGCAGGGTTCCTCAGTGTAAGAGAGTTCTCCTGGGGTTTGCGAGACCACCATGGCTGGAAAGAGAGAGATGCATTTTCCTAGTTCTCCTGCTAAGCAGGGTTAGCAGCCCAGGGCAGTAGTACAAAGGAACTGTAAGACGGCTCTGAGGGGGCAAGGCAGGGGCCAGGTGCCGGGGGAGGGGGCAAGGCAGGGGCCAGGTGCCGGGGGAGGGCAAGGCAGGGGCCAGGTGCCGGGGGAGGGCAAGGCAGGGGCCAGGTGCCGGGGGAGGGGGCAAGGCAGGGGCCAGGTGCCGGGGGAGGGGGCAAGGCAGGGGCCAGGTGCCGGGGGAGGGCAAGGCAGGGGCCAGGTGCCGGGGGAGGGCAAGGCAGGGGCCAGGTGCCGGGGGAGGGGGCAAGGCAGGGGCCAGGTGCCGGGGGAGGGGGCAAGGCAGGGGCCAGGTGCCGGGGGAGGGCAAGGCAGGGGCCAGGTGCCGGGGGAGGGGGCAAGGCAGGGGCCAGGTGCCGGGGGAGGGGGCAAGGCAGGGGCCAGGTGCCGGGGGAGGGCAAGGCAGGGGCCAGGTGCCGGGGGAGGGCAAGGCAGGGGCCAGGTGCCGGGGGAGGGGGCAAGGCAGGGGCCAGGTGCCGGGGGAGGGCAAGGCAGGGGCCAGGTGCCGGGGGAGGGGGCAAGGCAGGGGCCAGGTGCCGGGGGAGGGGGCAAGGCAGGGGCCAGGTGCCGGGGGAGGGGGCAAGGCAGGGGCCAGGTGCCGGGGGAGGGGGCAAGGCAGGGGCCAGGTGCCGGGGGAGGGGGCAAGGCAGGGGCCAGGTGCCGGGGGAGGGGGCAAGGCAGGGGCCAGGTGCCGGGGGAGGGGGCAAGGCAGGGGCCAGGTGCCGGGGGAGGGGGCAAGGCAGGGGCCAGGTGCCGGGGGAGGGGGCAAGGCAGGGGCCAGGTGCCGGGGGAGGGCAAGGCAGGGGCCAGGTGCCGGGGGAGGGGGCAAGGCAGGGGCCAGGTGCCGGGGGAGGGGGCAAGGCAGGGGCCAGGTGCCGGGGGAGGGGGCAAGGCAGGGGCCAGATGCCGGGGGAGGGGGCAAGGCAGGGGCCAGGTGCTGGGGGAGTGTAAGGCAGGGGCCAGGTGCGTCCAGGATGAAGGAGCAGGATGCTGAGATTCCTGGACTTTCTTGCTTCAGACATCTAGGCTGGTGCTGGAGAAGCCACTGTAAAAGAAAAGCCTGCTCCCCAGGGAGCCCAAGGCCAGGGAAAGGAGTGGCCCAACCTCACACATGATCATTGTCCTGCTCCGACATTCCACACCCGACCAGGCTCTTACACGTGCCAGCCGCGGCTGGGGTGCTTAGACTGCAACCTCCACCCAGCTGACATACACCTCGCAGCTCCACTGCGGGGGCGAGATCCGAGAAGGCCAAGCCAGGAGTCAGGGTTCCCACCGCCACTCAGGGACAGCAGCGCCAGCCTCCCCACTGAGCCCATGCTGGACCGGGAACAGCACCTGGGAGACCGCCAGCTCCTCCTGGCACCCACCACGGGAGGGTCACAGCAGACTGCCTGAGGAACCTCACAGTGGTGGCAAGGCAATGCCACTCTCCGCCCCAGTGTGCACTGGCCTCTGAGGAAGCCCACGGGAGCAGGACTTAACCGATACTCGCAGTCTCCCAGCATAACGCTGAGAGTGAGCAGGCTTCAGTTTCTAAAACAGGTTGATCATACTAAGAACCAAGACCGTAACAACTGAGAAATACTAACTCAATGCCAAAATGCAGGTGGCGTTTCGGGGAGACCTTGCAAATACCCGTCACAAAGCGCTTCAGTAACGACAAGCACCCTCAAAACGAACGAAAGGTTGAAACCTCAGCAAAGCAGCAGAAGCTGCAAAGAACTAAATGAAATATCAGAGCTGGAAAAGATAATACCAGAAATAAAAAGTGTCAGGGAGTGGGCTCATGAGAACGAAGCCGACAGACGGCAACTGCTCTGTGGTGTCGAGTAGCTCCGATGTCAGCTTGGGGTCCACAGGACAGTGTCGTCGCTGGGCTGCTGGGCCTGGGTGATATTAGATCGAGATGTTAATGCAACACCACCTCGTGCAGGATTCTCTGGCACACCCTCGCTTTAGGCACAGCACCGCTTGCCAGTGAAATGAACTGGCAGCCAAGGGGTCTTCCGGTACTTAGACCAACAAATCGTTGGTGATTCACGGGGGTCTTCCGGTACTTAGACCAACAAATCGTTGGTGATTCACGGGGGTCTTCCGGTACTTAGACCAACAAATCGTTGGTGATTCACGTCCTCAAGTGTGGGTCTCTCACCTAGAATCATTGCTTTCGGATCCCATCCATTCTCTGCTTATACCCCAAGCATCAACACCCGCTGCCTGCAGAATCAGCACCAGTCAAGCTGTGATTCTCAGCTTCCCTGACCCTGCTGGTGGGGCCTGTGTGCTCCTTGTGCCTCTCAGCTAAAGTGCATCTCCTGTTTCTCTTATCACACCACACTCATCCTTCGATCCCCACACCCAGCACTCCTCCCTTGGGCAGCGGACTCGTTGCCCTGGCTGCGGGCACTGGCACGTACTGGCACCTTTCTGTTCACTACTCACTCTGGCGTGGAGGTAGGCATGTGTGGATACTGCCTCTCTCACTGTAGGCTGATGAGACTAACCCCCCGGGACAGGAATACGTCCATCCTGTTCAGCAGGACACCCAGGACAAAGTGGAAGGCAGGAAGGACATGAAGAAAGGGCAGTCTTGGGAGGCAGCTGAGACAAGAGGACTTTGGTGTCCAGACTGGAGAGTAACGGAGACCAGAAGTGAGAAGTGGAGAGAAGCCAGCTAACCAACACCTGACAGCTCACTCTCAGGAGCTGGAGCACCGCACAGGGAGAAGGGCTGCCGGGCAGGGTGCGCCTCTCCAGGCCCAAAGATGACCCAGGCGCGTGTGGTGTGCCTCTCAAGGCCCAAAGATGACCCAGGTGCGTGTGGTGTGCCTCTCAAGGCCCAAAGATGACCCAGGGATGACCCAGGCGCATGTGGAACCCAGCCAAAGCAGCAGCCCGGTTCATCTCCCCAGGAGACAGCCAACATCTTAGAGCCAGGAGCGACAGGTGGGACTGGGCAGTCCAGGTCATATTTTGACACAAAGTCTGTACAACTTGCTAGAAAGTTGATTTCTGACATACAGGAAAAGAAGAATAGCAGAATTCTCTTGACAACAAGGAACTTTCACTAATCAAACGCAAAAAGAGTTGATGAGACTAAAACAGATTTCACGCCACTGTTGGTAAGCAGACACACGGGGATCTTTGACTAACAATTCCCAACACAAGACCACAGAAGCTAAGGAAGAGTTAACCCTCCAAAAAATAACTAGAATGCTGCAAGAAAGAGAAATGAAAGGTTTTCCGGGTGGCAGACCAGGCTGCCGACCAAATCCAGATGCACATGAGTGTGACCAGTGTGTCATGATGTGAGTGTCCCAGCAGCTCCGGCTGGCTGTTACCTGCCAGCTGTCACCCTAACCAACACCTGCCAGCTGTCACCCTGAACAACACCTGCCAGCTGTCACCCTAACCAACACCTGCCAGCTGTCACCCTGAACAACACCTGCCAGCTGTCACCCTAACCAACACCTGCCAGCTGTCACCCTGAACAACACCTGCCAGCTGTCACCCTAACCAACACCTGCCAGCTGTCACCCTGAACAACACCTGCCAACTGTCACCCTGAACAACACCTGCCACCCTGACCAACACCTGCCAGCTGTCACCCTGAACACCTGCCAGCTGTCACCCAACCAACACCTGCCAGCTGTCACCCTGAACAACACCTGCCAGCTGTCACCCTAACCAACACCTGCCAGCTGTCACCCTGAACACCTGCCAGCTGTCACCCTGAACAACACCTGCCAGCTGTCACCCTAACCAACACCTGCCAGCTGTCACCCTGAACAACACCTGCCACCCTGACCAACACATGCCAGCTGTCACCCTAACCAACACCTGCCAGCTGTCACCCTGAACAACACATGCCAGCTGTCACCCTAACCAACACCTGCCAGCTGTCACCCTGAACAACACCTGCCAGCTGCCACCCTGAACAACACCTGCCACCCTGACCAACACCTGCCAGCTGTCACCCTGAACACCTGCCAGCTGTCACCCAACCAACACCTGCCAGCTGTCACCCTGACCAACACCTGACCGTAGCAGAGTAGAAAGAAACAAGCTTTGTTTTGGTGGCTGCTCTCCGACGTCCTCAGTCTAAGACGTGTCCCCGGCACTCTGGCTTGGCGTCACGGGGAAGGTTGGCCCTCTCAGCGCATGGGGTCTAGGAGGATGACCTGCCCCCTGCTCAGTACCAAACACCTATTGCTGTCCTGGAACCAAATAAGAATTTCTTCAACGCTCTGAGTGAACGCCCTGATCAGTAATCATAGACACACAGCGTTGCTAATACGGAAGGCACTTCTCGGCCGGATTTTTTAACGTCCCAATCTCTCCTTTTATAGCTCTCCCACCTGCAAGCCTGCGGAAGAAAGATTCCTGTTGCTGTAGTTGTTCCCAGCAATCTCCTGACAGCTCTATCAGCGTTCGGTTCAGAAAATAATTGCACACTGGCTTCAACCCCATGGAAATTCAAAGAAATGAGCTTGGCAGCTTCACGGCCTGGCCAGGCCTCAGCGCTCACACGGTTCCTTTGTCCCTGTTGAGTTAATCCCTCAATTAGCAAAAGGCACTGCTTTCCATTGGATTTACATCGACTTCCCAAGCCTCAGGGAAGACAGGCAGAGCCAAAGTGATTTTGTCTCTGCCAGTTGTGAAAAAGGGGCTGCCTCTCATGCCTGGCCGGTCTTGTCCTATAGCTTGGCTCTGCTTCCAGCATGTGTGCGAAGGTTGTGTTGAGTCATCAGAGGAGCGTGCAAGGGCCCATTCATCTTCTCAGGTGAGCTGAAATTGAGGTCAGCTTGGACGCAACAGGCCAATTAAGGCAACTCTCAGCTGCTGAGCAAAATGGCTGCAGAGCTGCGTGGGTGTTCTGGGGGTGGACAGCTGCCGCTGTGCAGGTCTGAGGACTTCCGCAGGTCCCAGCCCCATTCTGCCCCTGCCAATAGCTCCAACCTCTTAGCAAGTCTGCAAATCACCCCCTGGGTCATTTGCTCAGTGGAGTGGGTCTGCTTTGTAATGCCGCCAAACCCAGGCCCTGCAGACATGCTCAGCTCAGCCAATTTAAGAAATCAAGCGACAGGAATTAAAATGGGAGCAGAGAGAAACAAAACATAGCATCACTTTCTGTTTGTTTCTCTCCGAGCATCCTGAAAATTGCAAAAAATGTGTGAAGTAGGTGAGGCTGACGTTTCAGGAATCTGAATCCAAGCAACACCTGGATCTAAGCGTCTGTAGCCCATAATAGCTGAAATCCCAGGAGCCACTGCACGGGACAGAAGGCGTGCTGAAACGAAGCAGGGGCAGCAACAGCCTGCTTCACAGCAGCTCCGGAAAGCCAGAAACGGGCTGGACCACAGCTGCTCCTTGGCCAGAGCAGATGGAAGACTGAATCCCTAAGCAGGCCCACAGCCCCGCGGGAGATGGGCAAGTCCAAGGTCTCCCAGGGAGGACGCCCAACTGGCTCTAAACCTCAACTCTGAGCTGCAGCGGCCAATTCCCACCCTGCACACTCTCTCAGACCCTGAACCATTCAGAAAAGGAGCCTTGGACCTTCCGGGCAATCCCAGGAGACACAGTGCAGAGCTTTAATCATGAAGATCTCCCAGCAATGCCACTTAAGAGTGGGAGGAGAGCTGGAAGACATTCTAAACGACTTTGACCTGACAATGTGCGGGGGCAATGAACTTCTCTCACTTATATTTCTCTGCTTTTTCCTTCATGCTTTTAAAGAAGCCACGGTCCAAAGACAATTTCAGAACCAGAATCTGAGTGTGGACACGTTTTTCTCTTGTATGGAGGGGTGGTCATCCAAACACAACTGCAACAGGGGCCGGCACCTCTGTAGACTCTCTAGGGGCCGCAGCAGGCATGTGGCAGAGCTCCGTGGCCAGCCAGCTTCTGCCGACTGCAACAGGCTGCGACAGTCTCACCCCCTTCCCCAGTGAATTAAAAACTGAATCAATTTAAAGAAAAAAAAATACAGCCAACCTAAACATGACGCTCATCTTTTGATTTTAGGTTAACCTCGGTTTTGCTACATCAGAGAGACTTTGCAGGCAGAGAGACTGCTTGTCCCACAGTCTCTGCTTCGTTGCCTGCAAGACACTAAGATCCCACCTGGCCTTCCTTTGAGAGGACTCTCGCCGGAGTGATCTTTTTGCACCACCAAGACACAGTCCTTCTGAGATTTTTAATTGGTGATTCTTGTCACACAGGAGTGTTCCTGAGTACTTCTGGTGGGGTCACTGAAATTCCACTCCTTTGGACAAGCCTAAGAGCTCCATCAGCTTCCGCATGATGTATGGGACCCTAGCGGAACCTTTCAGGCTAAAGCTTCCAGCCCCGGGGCTCTGTGGGGCTGATGGCCGGAAGGCAGCCACGCACATGAGCCACACGCTCGACTGAGGCAGGACACATCCAGCAGCACCCTCCTCTCCCGGATCCTAGGGGCTGTGCTGTCTATGCCAGAACACAAGCTCTTTATTAATCACCAATGGGAGACATTCACACAAACAGCGGTTGTAGTTTGTTAATGTGTTTACATCCAAAGTCTTGAAACCTAATAGGAAATCTGCCCACGGCAAAATTTGTGAACAGCAAACACCAAACTGACTAATGGTGATGGTAAGTCCTGTGACTGCCAATCATCCAGGGCACCACCTTCTGGAAAGAGACCGGAGCACAGACGCTGAGCAGGGGACTGGGAGAGGAATGAGGAAACCGGTCCTTTCAGGGCAGGGTAGGTAACAAATTAACAACAGAGAGGACTGAATAGTCAGATCCCCAAAGCACCCTTGAGTCTCATGTGCTAAGCATGCAAGCATGGCTTCCCACACAGCCACAACAGTCCCCGCTCACACGCTCTTCTACAGGCTCCCTGCTAATGCAACAAGACGAGTTTGGGTGGGCTGCATGTCAATGGTGTCCATCAGTCCTGCACCCGACCCTGCCCAGTGACGTTACCCAGGGGAACGGTAATGCCAGCCAATGGTGTCCATCAGTCCTGCACCCGACCCTGCCCAGTGACGTTACCCAGGGGAACGGTAATGCCAGCCAATGGTGTCCATCAGTCCTGCACCCGACCCTGCCCAGTGACGTTACCCAGGGGAACGGTAATGCCAGCCAATGGTGTCCATCAGTCCTGCACCCGACCCTGCCCAGTGACGTTACCCAGGGGAACAGTAATGCCAGCCAATGGTGTCCGTCAGTCCTGCACCCCGACCCTGCCCAGTGACGTTACCCAGGGGAACGGTAATGCCAGCCAATGGTGTCCATCAGTCCTGCACCCGACCCTGCCCAGTGACGTTACCCAGGGGAACGGTAATGCCAGCCAATGGTGTCCATCAGTCCTGCACCCGACCCTGCCCAGTGACGTTACCCAGGGGAACGGTAATGCCAGCCAATGGTGTCCATCAGGATCCTGCACCCCGACCCTGCCCAGTGACGTTACCCAGGGGAACGGTAATGCCAGCCAATGGTGTCCATCAGTCCTGCACCCGACCCTGCCCAGTGACGTTACCCAGGGGAACGGTAATGCCAGCCAATGGTGTCCATCAGGATCCTGCACCCCGACCCTGCCCAGTGATGTTACCCAGGGGAACGGTAATGCCAGCCAATGGTGTCCATCAGACCTGCACCCGACCCTGCCCAGTGACGTTACCCAGGGGAACCATTTTTCAGCATCCAAAACGTCAGGATGTTTACATGAGACCTTATGATTCTCAAACACTGAAAATGAATTTTCAAGTGCTGTAATAATACAGTGCCACAAAAATCTGTTTCTGTGTTTTATCCTTCTGGAAGCTAATATGTCCTATGCTGAATCAAGTTGTGGGGTGCCCTGGGCAGTGCTGGGTGCCCTGGGTGGGAGTGCTGGGTGCCCTGTGCAGGGAGTGTTGGGTGCCCTGGGCAGGGAGTGCTGGGTGCCCTGGGCAGGTGTGTTGGGTGCCCTGTGCAGGTGTGTTGGGTGCCCAGGGCAGGGAGTGCTGGGTGCCCTGGGCAGGGAGTGCTGGGTGCCCTGTGCAGGGAGTGTTGGGTGCCCTGTGCAGGGAGTGTTGGGTGCCCAGGGCAGGGAGTGCTGGGTACCCTGTGCAGGGAGTGTTGGGTGCCCTGTGCAGGGAGTGTTGGGTGCCCTGGGCAGGGAGTGCTGGGTGCCCTGTGCAGGGAGTGTTGGGTGCCCTGTGCAGGGAGTGTTGGGTGCCCTGGGCAGGGAGTGTTGGGTGCCCTGTGCAGGGAGTGTTGGGTGCCCTGTGCAGGGAGTGTTGGGTGCCCAGGGCAGGGAGTGCTGGGTGCCCTGTGCAGGGAGTGTTGGGTGCCCTGGGCAGGGAGTGCTGGGTGCCCTGGGCAGGGAGTGTTGGGTGCCCTGGGCAGGGAGTGCTGGGTGCCCTGGGCAGGGAGTGCTGGGTGCCCTGGGTGGCAGTGTTGGGTGCCCTGGGTGGGGAGTGCTGGGTGCCCTGGGTGGCAGTGTTGGGTGCCCTGGGTGGGGAGTGCTGGGTGCCCTGGGTGGCAGTGTTGGGTGCCCTGGGTGGGGAGTGCTGGCTGCACAGGGTGAAAAATCCCTCTGAGAAGCGAGTGTGGGTGACATCACTCCTCTCGGATTCAGCACCCTGTCACTTCACACAGGCCCAGGGCCTCTACCTCCCATCTCTGACTCCTTCTTAAATGTCCAGGCTCCAGCCCCCTTCCTTGGAGCACTTATTTGCATCCGGGCCCAGAGGGGGCAGTTTCCACAGTAGGTAACTTCAGGGGACAGGTTGCATTTCCATGGAGTGCTTTAACAAGGAGAGGCCTGGAGGAAGGGCAGCAAGGTGGCCCTCAGCTTCCTGCTTCTCCTAGCTGGCTCCGGCCTGCCCTGTCTTGCTGCCAGCCTCCCCCTCCCCACACTGTTCCAGGAAGAAGTTCCTCGCCTTGGATGAAATGCTTTGGTTCTTAGAGCCCAAGTTCTCACCCTGAAGTTATTTTCACTACTGCTAAAACCCTTGTCTGAACGCATGCCAGATGCGTGGACCCCAAAGAAATGCCAAGATCAAGAAGGTAGAAAATATCATAAAGAATAAAAAAGTCTGTCACTGCAGCGCAAACAGCATAAGTGGTCAGCAGTCATTACACCCACACTGCGCACCACAAACAGAAGAACATACAAGAGCATGGAAATTAGAAAAATCAACAATGAAAGAAAGGGGCCCAGTGCAGTGGCCTAGCAGCCAAAGTCCTCACGTTACAACGCGCTGGGATCCCATACGGACACCAGTCTAATCCTCCCAGCGGCATGCTTCCCATCCAGCTCCCTGCTTGTGGCCTGGGAAAGCAGTCGAGGACGGCCCAAAGCCCTGGGACTCTGCTCTCATGTGGGAGACCCAGAAGAGGCTCCTGGCTTCGGATTGGTGCAGCTCTGGCTCTTGCAGCCATTCGGGGAGTGAACCATCAGACGGAATATCTTCCTCTCTGTCTCTCCTCCTCTCTGTATATCTGAATTTCCAATAAAAAAAGAAGATAAATGCCATCAATTTGGGGAAGAGTGGGCCAGTAAAAACATATTTCTGTTACCTGCAGACGCTCACCAATCAGCCCTGCACCTCCTGCACCTGCAGTATCATGGGCTCAACATGGACACAGGTCACTTCATGACCAGTGCCACGTGCCACCCAAACAGAGCGAGTGCCACACAGGCTGGAGCAGCAGAAAGACTCAGAGGTCCAAGTTCTCTGGGGTGACTGCTACTCCCTGGCTGTTGGCTTTCTCTAAACGGAACAAGAGGAGGGGGTGGCGACAGGGAGACAGCAGAGTCCACAGCCCTGAGACGAGCTGCTCACCAGCTCTGTCTGGAGTAAGCAGAGCAGGGCGCCTAGTCGGGGCTCCGCTGCCATGATATGAAAGTCTGTGACATGTGTGATGACATTAGAAAGTGGGGCTTTTGGGCGCGCAGCATCCTCATGAACAGGCAGGGTGAGCAGCAGGTGGGCCATGCTCTCCACCACTTCTCTGCCACACAGCAACCAGGCACCTTGCTGGAAGCAGGGAGCAGCCCACACCAGCAGGGACCTGCAGGAGCCTTGGTGTTGGACTGCTGGCCTTGGGACCTGTAAGGGCACGTTTCTAGAGATGACCCAGTGTCAGCACAAACGGAACATGGTCACCAACACAGCCACATTGAGCTCCTCTGCTCTGCGAGGCAGCTGACAGAGAGAAAGTCCACATCCCGCACCAGCAGGTCAGCAGGCAGGAAACGCAGGTGGGCCTGGCCCCCCGCGTGGGACGCTGCTGGAGTCCGCTCCCATCACCCGACCTGGAGCCACTGGCACCTCCTCCCACGGCACGCAGACCTCAGGCGGGAGAACACCTCCCCAGCCCCAGCAACACAGAGCCACACCCACAACACAGTGCAAGGGACCCCTCCACAAGCTCTCCCCCCGAGCCCCCAGCTCCATCCTCCCTTCTCCTGGATATCACAGCAGCATCCACAGCCAGTCTGCAGCCAAGCCTGAAGCCTCAGGGGCTCCGCATCGCAGCCCAAGCCAAGCCACAAGACGCAGGGGCAGGTGACTCAGCACGCCACACCTGGAGGGACGGCTTTGCGGGAAAACATGGCAGGGCCGGGCTGGAACAGATCCCATCACTTCTGCCTAATCCTGTTGGACAGAACCTGTCCTACAAGGTCCCCCAGGCAGGGCCACGGGACACGAGACATGCGCGGGCGTTTGGCGTGTCCACAGTGAAACTCACAGGGCCCTGAGTCAGAGTACTCGCTCTCTGCCCCTCAAGGTCGAGGGAGAAATTGCTCAATCAAAGATTCTTCTTTCACAAGAAGTACCAAAATGGCCCAGAGAAATGCCAGAATGCCATTGCAAAGCACTGAACTCGCACCACCACGGAGGCCCTTGCGTTTCTGCTTCAATCTCCCCCAACCCTACCTGGGCACGGCTAGAGCTGAGAATGAGTGACCCGGTGGTTTCCAAACGCTGCCCTTCCCTTCAGTTCCGTCATTCTGATATTCTGCTTCGCCTACAAGTACGATTCTCAGAGGCAGCTCCCACCCAGAGGCCCCCAGAGGGCGGACACGGGTCCGGGTGCTGCATCCTTGCCAAGTGCAACCACACCACGTTCCTCTAACGACCATTCTCTTGACCTCATCCTGGTTTTAATATTTTGCCCTGTTTCAGGCCTCAGCACCAGCACTCTAGCTGGAAAATCAGGTCCCCTGTCCCAGCTGCAGTGATGCTGCAAATGCCCGTGGACAGCCCGCACTGCCGTCAACACGCACCCAGCCCTCCACATCTGAAATACTGAAATGCCATAAAACACACGGAGACCTTCTGGACTGTGCCCAGGTTTCTAAATGTAACTGGAATTGGTAGATTAAAACTGACCAGCCGGTTGTGTTAAAACAGAGAAAACAGCTTTTAAGCTGACCTGGAAGAACTTCCTTTCTTCTCTTAAAAGTTTTATTAAAACTTCAGCAACTAAAAAAGGGCCATAAAGCAACACCAGAGAGATGAGGAGGCTGAGGAGGAAGCATAGGTGGACCCAGGGCCACTGAATCAGGCCTGTCCAGGCCCCGGGCTCTGGGCGCCACAGCTCAGAGCTACAGGACAAGACGGCGGACGCAAGGACAGTACCACGGGGACAAGCGGGGGGCACGGGCTGGTCAGCTCCCTTCCTGCTCTGTGCCTATAGCACCACGGGGGACCTGAAAACTGCCAGGCCTCCCTGCCAGCCACCTGTACTCGGGCTCTGCCAACGTAGAGATGGAGGCACTGCGTGGCAGGAAGAGAAAGGCAAGATCTCTCTGCCCTGGCTGCCCCCAGACAGCACACGGAGGACACGGTGCTGATGGCATCCCTGGCTCCAGTCCAGGTGGTGCAGGGCCAGCTGTGACGGCAGCCTTCAGGCTGTGGTATATGCCAGGGGTGGGCCGGAGGGGCACAGGGGGAACCACAGGCGGCAGGGTAAGGAGTGGTCAGGTGCCTAGGCCTCTCAGCAGGCATGTCCTTCCTGTTTGATGTGGCAGTAACCAGTTCCTTCTAGAAGCTGGCTGTCCCTCCCTGGCTTCCAGGGGCGTCAGGGTTTTTGCCTGGCCCTGTGAGAGCTGGACATAATGACACCATCAATCTCCTCCAACAGAATCATCTTTAAAAGGAGAAAACTCAGTTCGTTTGTCTTGGAAGGACTGAGGAAATGGTTGATATCAAAGCAGAGAAATTGGGTTTGCAGGAAGAACCAAAAATAACTCTGACCCACAGCTCAGCTGGCAGAGAGGAGACCACAGCCCAGCAAGGACACCGTGCATGGTCAGATGTCCACTCACAGCTCTCCCTGCACCGTGGGCAGCCTGTGTCCGCTCACAGCTCTCCCTGCACCGTGGGCAGCCTGTGTCCGCTCACAGCTCTCCCTGCACCGTGGGCAGCCTGTGTCCGCTCACAGCTCTCCCTGCACCGTGGGCAGCCTGTGTCCGCTCACAGCTCTCCCTGCACCGTGGGCAGCACATCGTAGAAGCTATGACCCTTCCTATTTGCACTGACAACAGCGCGTCCTTGCTCCCCCGGAAGCTCACTGGTTAGCCAGGCCCTGTGAACTCGGGGAGCGCCGTCACAAGGACTTGCTGCCTTTGCTTTGTGTTGATCTCGGACTCACTCAGTGGCACGGCTCCTCTTAGTTAGCCAGGTCTGCACTCATGCCTGACAGCACGCAGCTGCAAGCTACAGCTCTGGCTCTATGCATCCGCCTCACGGCCAAGTGCAGCTTGCCTGGGAATCCTACCCAGGCGGGGGCCTGGACATCCAGTCACCCTGGCCCACCCAGGCTCAGGACTCCACAGTCATAGCCGCTGGGCACTTCCTGCATCCCGCTGCCATCTTGCAGAAGAGGTCCTGCGACTACGCGGTGGCCAGTCTCAGCCCCCGCCTCTGTCTGCCCACGATGAAACTGAAGCCATTATGGTCAACTTGAGAAGCACTCACATATGGCCCTGGGGCCCCCAGGCCCTGCAGGGGCCCAGGCGGTACCACTGCACTGGGAAAGGCCCAGCTCTGCCCTGCACCCACACACGTGAGTCAGGCCAGCCTTGGCAGGAGGCAGACGGGCAGAGCCATCACATGGCTCCTCTGGCAGTGCATCCTCCAGCCCCCGTCCTGCATACCAAGCTTTGGGGAACTTGGCAGCCACACTTGACTTCCACAGACAGCCCAATCAGGTCCCTTTCTTGCGGAATAATGCCTCATTTTCTCCCTTTCTGTGCGGTGGAGAGCTCCTGTGCCCTCCCTCACAGCTGAGCTCATCAGCAAACACCAATTTCCTGCATCTGTGCAGATAAACAGGACTCGGCAGCTCAGGCACGCGGGTCGTGGCTTCCTTTCCAAAGCGAAGAAGGAAAAGTGGGGCAGAGGGAGTCCACAGGCACCTCCTGGCCGAGCAGCACAACTCCCGTCACAGCACTGGGCACAAGATGAAGACAAACTCCCCAGGGCAGGCGAGGGGCACACCTGCCCCCAGCCCCAGCATCATCAAAAGCCAGACGCTTCCACAACATTCCCTTAAAAAGTGAACACCCTTGGAATTTTCTTATTCTATATTTTACAAGATTCAAAGACCAACAATGTATTAACCTGAAGAGTCTCCAGGTCCTTGAGCAAGCGTTAGGCAAGAGCCCTGGAAGGAAATGTAGCAGCCCCGTCACCTCTTGTACCTGCCCTGCCTGGTGCTCAGAGCTCCCCACGCACCAACAGGAAGGGTGACAGGGCTCTGCAGGACTGGGGGGGCAGCTGTGGGGAACTAGGCGTCTGCACCCCCACACAGTCAGCCCAGCCCTTCCCACCAGAAGCTCCGAGCTGTGCTGAGGCGCACCTGCCCCAATGCCAGCCTCCGTCAGACGCCATCAGGAGCCGGGACCCAGTGCCCACGGGTGGGAGCAGGGTCTGAGCCAATCCAGAGCCCAGACGCAGGCGCCAAGCACCAGGCAGGTACCCACGGGTGGGAGCAGGGCCTGAGCCCATCAGGAGCCCAGACGCAGGTGCCAAGGAGCGTGAGCGCACAGGGAGCGATGCTGCAATGCTGCCCCCTGTGGCCCGGGAGGAGGTTGCGGTGTGGAGGATTTCTGCACCCCGCAAGCTCCTGGGTCCTCCGCGCACCCAGCTCTGCTCTGCTGAGGCTCTCTGCAGAGCATAAGGCACCACAACCCAAAAGCGCAGAACATTGTGAACGGACACAGCCTTGCACGTGGTAACATGGCGGCCGCTGCTCTCCAAGAGCGCGCTGGCCCTGGCTGTTGTCAGTCCCCAGCCCTGCGCCACCAGAAGCCCTGTTGGCTCATGTCAAAAAACGAACGACAGGAACTCCGTGACGAACCCCACACCACGAGGAACCCTCTCAGTGTTTCCCAAACACCCTGCACCTCCATGCAGGCCGCTCACCACGGGGCCTAGACAAGCCTGGACAGTTCCTTGGGGTCTGGAGCCAGGGTGCCAGGTGCCAGGGTGCCACGGCCAGGTGTCAGGGTGCCGGGCACCAGGGCACCAGGGGCTGGCGTGCCAGGGTGCCAGGGGCCAGCTCCACTGGAAGCAGCAGCCACTGCCGTAATGCCAGCATCCCAGAGTGTCAGTTCCACTCCCAGCTGCTCCACTTCCAATCGGCTTCCTGCTAACGTATCATGGGTGTGTGGAAGATCGCTCAGGCACTCGGGCCTCCCCCATGGGGGACCTGACAGAGCTCCCCACTCCTGGCCGCACCAGGTTCCCTGGGAAGGAGTCGGAAGATGGGAGAAGCGCCTCTCTCTCTCTCTCTCTCTCACACACACACACACACACACACACACACACACACACCGTTGTGCTTTCAGTTAGCTAAAACTGAAAAATTAACACTAAAAACAGAAAAATCGAGAAATGATTCCCATTCACTGTAAGTGAATGCCTAGCGCCCACAGTCCCTGCTGAGAGCTCAATGCTGAGACATTTCCAGAACTCACTGGGGCTGACAACCTTGTGAAGGTACCAGAGTGTCTACAAAGCACTTAGCACCATCATTACGACCAGCACACTGTCACCGACCAGCCTGAACACCAGCCTCACCAACACTGCCACCACCGCCGTCAGCCACGCCCACGTCATCAGGAACGCATCTCCACGCAGCTACTCTGCAAGCACCTGCTCTCACTGCTAGGGTGTCCATTCTGGCCAGGGTGCACGATCACCAACCAGCTGCCCAGCGACAAGGAGGACCCCTGATTCTGCCTGCTCAGCACAGCAGACCCCTCAGGCATGCCATAGTCCAGGCTAGGAGATCAACCCCTGGACACCATGAACTTGGCAGCTGCGTGCAGTCAGATGCCAAACCTCCTAGGTTGCCTTGGGGCCAAAGGTGCTGCAGCCTCGGGGTCAAGGGGGCTGCGGTGGCACAGGGTGGGGGCAGGGCTGAGCCTTCACAGCAGGGGGTCTGAAGAGAAGGGATTCGAGCACCTCTGGAAGCCATGCTGGACACGGGCAGCAAGACCGCAGCCCAGGCCGTCCGAAGGAAAACCACGGAGCCCTGGCAGACTCAAGGCCATCGTATATCCACCACAGTACCCCAAAGCTGCAGCATGTCCACACCGCACTGCCAGGTCCCCACCACAGTACCCCAGAGCTGCTCCATGTCCACACTCCAATGGAGGTCAGCAGGGAGGACAGACATGGGCCACGACTCCCAGGTAACTCACAGGGCAGGCGCATCGTTCCCATGTTTTACAGGCAGAAGGGGCAAGCCGACACAGCCAGGCAGGACTAGAGCCGGCTCACACCCCTGTGCCACAAGCCCCAGCGTGGGTGCTGCCACAGTGATTGGAAGCCTAGCTGGCTCGGAGTACCAGGGTGTCCATCGCAGGCCACTCCACCCACGAGCCTGGCCTCTCCCGGCCCTGCCCGCATAGCTGTGCCCAGCCCAGGGCATCTGTGCCGCTGACAATCACAGTTGGGCAAAGCCTTGCTGATGCTGCCCTCGAGTGGCGGTTCTCGGAACGACCGAGGCAGTAAAGGCAGTTTCCTGCATGAACCCTCAGAACTCAAGCCCCCAAGTCCTGGGCTCTCGGCCTGCTCCAGCTCTCAGCCACAGGTCGCCAGCCACTCCGCAGACACAGGTGCTGGAAGCATGTCAGCTAACCTTCAATGTCAAGATGATGTAGGGGCTGGGTGTGGACAGCAAGCTGGGTGTGCACAAAGACCTCGTGCAGCCACTCCTCAAAGCCCCAGCCTCGCGTCGGGAGGCGCACAGCCGAGGCCGTCCCAGGCAGCAGGAAATGCAATCCCATGCGTATGTTTTAATGGTTCTTTTTTTCCGGAATATCACAGTAGTGAAGCATATTGAAAAGCTACAAAGCAGGTTATGAACATTTACAGCACAGATGGCATGCACACCAGAATGTGCCATCTTCCTCCGCTTGGGTCGCTGACAGGCACCCATGCCACCCTGGGAGGAGGGCCGAGCCGTGAAGGCGTGCTGGGCACCACAGGTGCTGTGCCTCAGGACTGGGCACAGCTATGCGGGCCTCACCCACAGCCAGGCATGCTGCACACCCCAGGCTTGCCTGCTTGCTCCAGCGTCTGCCCCGTGGACAGCAGGGTGTGTGGGTCGCAGCGGAATGCTTTTCCTAACACGCCAACTGGTTTCCCCAAACTGTGCTCACCAATCCTTAAATGACGACCTCAACCCTCCCGAACAACGCCGAGCGGTCAGGAGGAACACATCTGAAGCCAGTGTCGAGGAAAACGCTCAGCACCTAGAATGTTCCATGACGTGGCTTCATTAAGCATCCTCAGCACTCGGCAACGCGGGCCGTGTGTGGGGGCCATCCCCTAGGCCCAGGCGTGACAACTCGGGCCACACAGACCACATTCAAATAAATCTATATTTTAAGATGCTAACAATGAATAGGCCCAGTGTGACAGCTCAGTAGCTAAATCCTTGCCTTTCAACCACTCCCCTTCCCATCCAGCTCCCTGCTTGTGGCCTGGGAGAGCAGTCGAGGACGGCCCAAAGCCTTGGGACCCTGCACCCGCATGGGAGACCCAGAGGAGACTCCTGGCTCCTGGCTTCGGATCCGCACAGCACCAGCCATTGCGGTCACTTGGGGAGTGAATCAACAGAAGGAAGATCTTTGTCTCTCCTTTCTGTAAATATGACTTTACAGCAAGAATAAATCTTTTTTAAGAAATGAAACAGAAAAGGTTTAGGAAACTCTGCAGGTGAGCATGCTTGCTCTGGTGGCCTCAGCTTCTGCGTCCACGGCCCCTTCCCCACTCCACGCCTCGGCCCCTCGGCGTCCACGGCCCCGGTCCCACTCCACGCCTCGGCCCCTCGGCGTCCACGGCCCCGGTCCCACTCCACGCCTCGGCCCCTCGGCGTCCACGGCCCCGTTCCCCACAGCCTTGGCTGCTCCCCCACCTGCAGGCCTTGCCTTCCGGCCCAGCGAGCACACCGCCGCCGCCTGCCGATGCACTCACCCGGAGTCTCCGCGGCCGCTGACCCAGCTGGGTTCCTGTGACTGGGCCGAGCAGAACCTTGCAGAACTCTGAGAAGCGCCTGTGGGCGGTGAGCCTCTAGTGGGAGCAGCTGCGCCTAGGGCGGGAACAGGCCGCGGGGCGGAGCCTGTGAGAGGGGATGTGGGCGGGGCCTGTGAGAGGGCTGTGGGCGGGGCCTGTGGGAGAGGCGTGTGGGCGGGGCCGAGGGCGGAGCCTGTGAGCAGGGCTGTGGGCGGGGCCTGTGGGAGAGACGTGTGGGCGGGGCCGAGGGCGGGGCCTGTGAGCAGGGCTGTGGGCGGGGCCTGTGGGAGAGACGTGTGGGCGGGGCCGAGGGCGGGGCCTGTGAGCAGGGCTGTGGGCGGGGCCTTGGGAGAGACGTGTGGGCGTGGCCGAGGGCGGAGCCTGTGAGCAGAGTCGTGGGCGGGGCCTGTGGAGAGGCCCGCGGGCGGGGCGATGCGGCCCTAGGAGGCGTGGCCATGCAATGCTCCACGCTGCAGGTCTGAGCATGCGCCTTGGCTGGTCTCTGCAGCAATGTACTGCTGGGAATCTCCAGGCCGCCTTGGTGAGCTCCAGGCGTGGCCTTACCGGCCAGGCAGGACCTGCGTCCCTGCCCCACTGCCCTCCCAGCGCCCTGATCCTTCTCACAGTGCTGGAGTAGCCGGGAGTGTGCGTGCTGGGTACGTTGTGTCTGTGCGGGGCCGGTGCAGCCCTATGTGCGTGTTGTGTGTTGGGGTACTTGTGTCTGTGTGTGCATGTATGTTGAGGTATCTATATGGCTGCAGGTATGTCTCATGTAGGGATATGTGTACATTTGTGTGTACATGTGCATATGCGTGCCTGGGTGTGTGCTTGGGGATGCTGGGGTGTGTTTTGTTTGGGTATTGAGATGTGTATGTGTGTGCTGGGGTGTTGGCATGTATGGTCAGTGCCCAGGACGGAGGGGTCAGCACCCAGGAGGAGGGGTCAGTACCCAGGAGGGAGGGGCCAGCACCCAGGAGGGAGGGGCCAGCACCCAGGAAGGAGGGGTGAGTGTCCAGGAGGGGGCTCAGCACCCAGGAGGGAGGGGCCAGCACCCAGGGGCTCAGCACCCAGGAGGGAGGGGTGAGTGTCCAGGAGGGGGCTCAGCACCCAGGAGGGAGGGGCCAGCACCCAGGGGTCAGCCTGCAGCTCTGACACCCGGCCAGGCCTCCCTGTGAGCCCCCACGTGCTCCCTGGCAGCTGCTGAGTCTCCATTCTGAGTCACAGTTTGAGGTCCGCAGGGGAAGCATAGGTGTAGTGTTTGTCTCTGGCTCAGAATTTCCCTTCACATGCCGTCCTCGGGGTCCATCAGTTTTGCCACAGAACACAGCATCTCACTGTTTTTTAAAAAATATTCATTTATTTTTATTGGAATGCCTGATTTACAGAGCGAAGTAAAGACAGATCCTCCTATTGGTTCACTCCCCAAGTGGCCACAGTGACCAGAGCTGAGGCTATTTGAAGCCAGGTGTCAGAAGCTTTGCAGGGTCTCCCACAAAGCACAGGGTCCCAAGGCTTTGGGCGGTCCTCCACTGCCTCCCCAGGCCACAAGCAGGGAGCTGGATGGGAAGTGGAGCAGCCGGGATTAGAACCAGCGTCCACATGGGATCCCGGCACATGCAGGCCAGCGTGCCAGGCCAGGCCTCTCATTCTTTTTCACAGCTGAGTAGTATCCCTTGGTGCAGGTCACCCACGGATGTGCACGGGTGGATTCCAGGGGCAGAGACAGGACTGACACAGAGCCCCAGACCCCAGGGGACTTGAGGAGGGTGCTTGCAGTGACCTCTTGGACATTTGACCGACAACTGAAGTCTCCAAGCACAGAGACACGACGAGGAGGTGGACATGCCGACTGCCCCTTGTGATCCCACACTCCCCTAAATGAGTGCAGTTGGTCCATGGTGATTCAAAACTCAAGTAAGAAGACAGGAGATCAGAGGCCCCGGGGAGAACAAGCAGAACCAGTCAGCCAGTGCCTGGACCTGCAGGTCCTGCTCACAGCACAGGCTCTCCCACAGCTGGGCTGCAGAGGCATCTTATCAGACCTGCCGCGCCAGGTCCCCCAGAGTAACAGCGCAGCCATGGCCACCTGCCACACAGGCTGCCTTTCACTGGGCTCTGGGAGCACCGAGAGACGGGGCACCTGGGCAGTGGCGCTGGGATGCAGAGGACCCCTTATCAGGGCCGCATCTGGGAACGAGCCGCTGTAATGACAATGTGGCAGACGGCAGCATTGGACGTGCAGCTCCTTGCAGAGGCGGGCAGTGAGAGGGCGCAGCCGCCCAGGCTGCTGGGAGCCCTGGGCCAGCCTCCCGGAAGAGGGCCAAGGCCTGGAAGTCAACACTGCCCTCGTGGGGAGACAGCCCCCACCCACTCAGGGCAGCTCACTTGTAGCCGGCCCCGAAAGGCAACCAGACCCTGACCTGAGCAGGCATTTCTGCCACCCCCCTTAAGACACACAAACAGCCAGCAAGCCAGAAAGTGTCACCAGGGGACACAAGCGCAGACCACAGGGAGGGACCCGAGGCATCCAGAAGCACGACCACAGCCTCACAGGAGGAAGATGACAACGCAGGGAGACAGGGACACTGGAGCCTGTCCAGGCTGCCGCCCAGCCCATGAGGAACTGGGGCCCCCCGCAAGAAGCTCCACACAGGAGCCCCCACAGTCCCACCCCCAGCGGATGCCCTAAGGCATGGCAGCAGTGGTCAGACACAGCTGGTCGCAGCCGCTGCTCCCACCAGGCAGGAGGTGCCTGCAGGGGCTGGAGAGGGTGCCAGCCGAAGCACTGGTCCCTGCTGTTGGCACAGGAAGGAAGCAGCCTGTTCGGGCAGCCCAGCGGTGTGGCCAGCAGCGCCGGGGAGGAGGAAAGGGCTCCTCTGCGGCTGAGTCCACATTTGGAGAAGCTGCTCTGTGAGTGCGAGAGTGGACCCAGAGGCAAATGGTGCTCACAGGCCAAGGTCCTGGGCTAGGAAGGTCAGGGACACCTGGGAGACAGGCCGGGAGAGCTGGGCCTTCGGACCAGATGGCCATCCTCCCAGGTGAAACATTCAGCCTTTTGCCCTGGAATGGCACTTGCCCAACAACTAGCTTGGCTTCAGGCTCAAGGCCTTGGCCAAAACTGGAGGTGGGCTCAGCACCTCAGACGCCACGTAGGAGGCCGTTCTCTCCGGGTCATTTCCTGCTCTGCCACCAACCACTTCTGCCTAAGGCACACCCTGGCGGGCAGCAGCGCTGGCTCGGGTGGCTGGCCCTCTGGCAGGCACGTAGGGCTGAGTCCCGCAGCGCTGGCCCGGGCGGCTGGCCCTCTGGCAGGCACATAGGGCTGAGTCCCGCAGCGTGGCTTGGGCGGCTGGCCCTCTGGCAGGCACATAGGGCTGAGTCCCGCAGCGCTGGCCCGGGCGGCTGGCCCTCTGACAGGCACGTAGGGCTGAGTTCTGGGTTCCTTGCTGTGACGTGGCATGGCCGTGGATTCCGTGGGCTTGGTGGAAGAGGTCAGCTAGCGGAAGTGCTTCTTTCTGACACCATTCCCTCTCTCTGTTCTGACTCTGCTTTTCCAATTAAAAAGAATGACAGTCACTAAGCAGAGCTTTGGAAGAGTTTGGCAGAAATAGGCAGCAGCATACAGGGTGAAGTCCCACTGGAGTGGGATCTCACGAACAGGGCTGCGTGCTTTGTTTCTGTCCATAAGCTGCGTACTATTCCTTTATACCCATCAAACTATGCGTGTGTCTTTAAGCACACACATGTGTGCATCATGTGACACGTGTGTCATGTACACCCCTCCCCAGAGAAGCTGTGGTCCAGGCTATGGGACCAGAACCCAACTCCCAGGAACGTTCCCTCTCCTGTGAAACGCCAGAGCGGGCTCCACGGGGAGGGTGGGAAGAACTCGGGAAGAAAAGTGCTCTGTGCCAGCCAGCCAAGGGCTCCAATATTTGCCCTCAGCAAGTTCCTTCATCTCACCGAGACTCAGTTTGCCAATCTGTAAAGTGGGCCACAGAGCAGTCCCGTGTCAGTCACCCACAGCATGGCCCTAGCCCAAGCTTTTCGATGCCCTGTGTTGCTGGCTCTTCAAAACATGTCACAGCCTTCCTCCTGCTGGGCTGCTCGCCAGCTCCAGGCCCCAGCGCCTGGCTGAGGCAGCAGCAGGTGCAGAGCCAGGGATTCTCCCATCAGACCCGGCGACAGCCTCCTCTCCGGCGCGTCGCAGGGCCGCGTGCGGCCACCAGGGGGAGGCCTGCGCTCGGAGGTCCCGGGCCTGCCCAGGGTCTCCCCACTGCGCAGGCGCTGCAAGCTCCCGCTCCATGGTCCCAGCCGTCTGCGCCCAGCCTCAAAGGGCTCCTGTCGCTCACGGCCAGCTGAGTCCTCGGGGACCCCCGGAGCCGGGGTGCAGCCGCCCCGAGAAGAACACGGGCAAAAACACTGTGACAGGCTCACAGGCACACATACGGATAAACACATGCACGTATGTATAGCATGCATATGTGATGTGCACCCATGTCCCATACGTACTGAACAGACACTGCAAACATGCACGCATGTAGTAGTGCACGCTTACATGCACACAGTTCCCTGTGCGTGAACATGTGCACTTACTACACACGCGTGAGCTCAGGCACATGTGTGTGCATGCTGACACATACGCGCATGGGCACTGCACGTGCACACACAACCCCACTTCCAAGACTGGGTAACAGAATTCAAGTTTAAGTTTACTTTGGTTCAAAAAACTTTGAAATCCATACAGACAAGCAGTCTTTAGATTGTTCGCAGAAATTTTATTTTATGAAAGCGTGGCATGCATCAATTTTAGGGCTTTTTGCCCCAAAAATAAACTTCTCAAGGTTATTCTCCATGAATTTTCTAAGGCCTCTTGAACACACCCATGCAGGCATGTGTACGCACGTGTGCGCACACGGCCTGCTCGGCAGTGGCTGGGGAGGAGTCAGCTACAGGCAGCAGGAAGGCCAGAGGGGACCCGGAGCCCCCAGGGCCCACCCCGGGTTCCTCCTGTAGAACGCCTTCTCCCGTAACCGCATCCCACGCATTCTGCGTGTGGCGCCAGGGGCCTGCATATGTGTTCCTACAGCTCTGTGACCACTCACAACAACTCCAGTGTTGTCAACATTTAAAAGCAGATCTCACACACCACACTTTTCTGGGGCCCTGGAATGGCACAGCGCAGTGACCAACAGAGGCTGGCCTGCTGCCGTCCTCCCAGGGCAGCTGATGAGCCGTCCACTGCAGCTGATGAGGCCTGCTCACAGCTGCAGGCCTGTGCCTCCTCTCCCAGGAAGCCCCTCTGCCAGCACCCTCGGGAGGGAGCCTCTCCTCACTGCCCCCATCTCTCTAGGCCAGATCTGGGGCTGGTTTTCTTCCCTCCCAGACTGGGGATCTCAGCGTGTCCCTGCCCTGCCGCCTCCTCAGCCTGGGCTCACGGCAAGTGCTCGAGGACCACTGGATGTGCTGAGTGACCACAGGAGGCCTCACCACGCAGACCCACGCTGAGCATCCGCTAAGAGCTGAGAAGGGCATCCTGATCCAAGGCAGGAGCCCTCAGGCCACGAGGAGGGCAGGTGCAGAGGGTCTGGCTGCCGGCAGAGTGGTAGAACAGAGCAGCAGCTGTGGGCCGAGGCACAGAATCCAGGGAGGGCTCAGGGCCTGACCTGCGCTCAGCCTGGCCCTGCTGCTGTCCAGGCCACCTGGTGTGGGCTGAGCCGTGTCCCCCACATGCATCCACAGGCGCCCCAAGCCTAGCACCTCAGGGAACTGTTTGGGGACAGGCCCTTAAAGGGTGACGGAGCTGAAACCGGAGCCAACAAGGCCCCCTCCTGGTGTCCCTGTGCTTATCGGGATGGAGGCAGGAGGCATCCCTGGGAGATGATGGGGGGAGACCCTGTCTGCCAGCCCAGGACAGGCCGTGGGAGACCCCAGCCCTGCCAGCACCTCAATGCTCCGGAAGTGTGGGAAGTGAACTTTGGCTGTGTCGGCTCCACAAACTGTGTGACTGAAGGCGAAGGAATTCAATCTTCAGCAGAAAAAGCAAACAGACCAGTGGCCTCGGAAACCAGCAAGGAGCAGCTCAGGGGAGAGGCACGACGGTGCTGGGCACAGCACAGGCGGGGGCCTCCCACACCAGAGCGGCCTGGGTTCGAGTCTCAGCTCTCCGATTCCAGGTCCTGCTGGCTGACACTCAGAGGCAGCAGTTACGGTTCAAGTCCTAGGTGCCTGCCAGCCCACAGGGGACCTGGGCTCCTGGTCTGAACCAACCCACGGGGGACCTGGGCTGGGTCTGGGCTCCTGGTCTGAGCCACCCCAGCTACTGTGGACACTGGGGAGTAATCAGCAGATACTGCATTTAAGAACAACATTTTAGAATAAAATCATGCATTTCTCTGCATGCATGGCTGCCTGCACTGGCCCACAGAGCTCAAGGTCAGCTCCCTAGAAAGAGTCCCATTGGCCTGGGCCGAGGCACCAGCAGGAAAAGACCAGCACCAAGGGCCTGTTGGGAAGGAACAGGTGGCCCACGCGTGCCTGGGGACGCCTCAATTCCCCTTCTGTCCCCTGAGCTGGCCTGGCCCAGAAGCTTCAGAGAGCTGCCGGCAAAGGTAGAATCCTCTTCATGAGTTTACTCAGCCTTGGGAATATCAAGTATTTGTTTTCCTAAGCCTGGGCAGACTGAAGGCCCAGCTGGGCCCCCTCCTGGGCAGCCCAGCTGGTTTGTCCCCAGTTTGTTTGGGGCTCTCAGAGCAACCTTGTATCAAAGGCCCACACCTGAGGCCCCGTCCCTGCTGCCTGCCCAAATCCCCAGGCCAAACAGGGACCCCAGGCAGAGCCGCTGCAGAATCGCTTTGAACTCCGGTCCCAGGAGGCATCTGGGCTTAAGCAGGATGGTCTTTGAAGAGGAACTTGCTCGGTGTCCTCTGTCAGCAGCGTGGCCCCATGTGGCTACAGTGCAGCGCCTCCACCTGTCCCCCGTCTGCCTGGGGCCCGAGGCAGGAGCTGACCGGAGCCACCACCCTGCTTCGCGCCTTTAAGTCATTTCTGTCATGTTTTATTCTGACAGCTTCACATCTACGGGTAAGTTGCAAGAACACTACAGAGAATTCCTGTGTGCCCAGCACTCGCGCCCCCAAGCTGGAGCACCCCGTGGGTTTACTCTGTCCTTCCCTTCTCTCTCACACTCACACCCACCCTGTCACAGCCGCACACACACCCTCATAAACACAGTCACACACGACACACTGTCACACGCTCTCTCACACTCATTCCGTCACACACTCATATACTTTGTGTCACATACACGTGTTGTCAACTCACACACACTCACACACTCACACACTCTGTCTCACACATACACACGCTCACACAAACCCTCTCAGATGTTTTTCCCTCCGGCATTTTAAACCTTAATCCTCTAATGATATAATTAAACCTGTTCTTGTAAAAAGCTTTAAACCATTGCAGACAGGGGTAATAGCCCCTTGCCCGCACCTCCTCCCAGCTAGCCCCTCTGCGCCCGCCGATGCCCCTCCTGCCCCACCGGCACCGTGGGTGTGCGTGACAGGGACGCGGGTGGCCCGCTGGCGTCTTCGCTGCTCTCCAGCCTGCGCCAGAGGCAGCCCTGCCGCTCTCTGCAACTCATCTCCGAGATCTCCCACACCGGTAGGTGAAGTCTACCAACCTTTTCAACCGATGCCATTCAAAAAAAAAAAAAAAAGAAAGGAAAAAAAGTTTTTAAACTCATCAGATTGGCACAAATCCCTGAGTGTGAGGCTGTGGAGCCCAAGGGAGGGAGGCGCCGGGGTGGCTGCTGCGTGGCGGGCGGGTGGCGGGGAGCGCCGAGAGCAGCCCGGGCACACCCGAGGGAGTCCACCTGCACTCCA
This sequence comes from Ochotona princeps, assembly GCF_030435755.1. Taxonomy (NCBI): domain Eukaryota; kingdom Metazoa; phylum Chordata; class Mammalia; order Lagomorpha; family Ochotonidae; genus Ochotona; species Ochotona princeps. Next base: position 1,021,344 of record NC_080860.1, on the reverse strand, counting down.
GGGCCAGTCTGGGCGCCCGCCCAACTCTGCCAGCCCCCTGGCTCTGGGGAGCGGCCTCTGCCCTTAGTCAGCACGCTCTCTGCCTGCCATCGCGAGTGGAAGCCACAACGGGCTTCCCTGTGGCCCTAGAGGGAGCAGGTGAGTAACAGGTGGGGCCAGAAAAAAATAAACGAAAAATTGAAACCCACCGCCCTCATGAACTCATTGTCCCTGCAGGTTACCACGCCAGGCACCGCCCCTGGTGTCCCGGGGGCCACAGGCCTGCAGCTCTGGGATCTGCAGTGCACCTGAGGCCAGCGGTCCTGCGGTCACCAAGGGGCCACATAGCACCCTGAAGGTGGTGTTGAGAACCAGGAAGTTCCCCCTTGAGCCTTCCCCCCACCCCGAGCGCCCTGGCAGTCCCACCTTTGCCAATTCCACCATGCCAGCCTTGTCCATTTGTTCTCTCTCCCCGGGTCCCACGCCTGGCACGATGCATCCCACAGGGTCGGAGGTGCAGACAGCAGCCGGACAGATGGCTTCTCTAGAAACAGAGGGCTTTGGGCCTGCGTTGTGGTGGACCCGATTAAGCCTCTAGCTGGGATGCCAGTGTCCCACACAGACACAGGTTCAAGTTCTGGCCTCTCCAGTTCTGGTCCGGCTCCCTGCTAACTCGCCTGGGAAAGCAGCCTGACAGTTTGGGACCTGCACCCACATGGGAGACCCAGAAGAAGCTCCTGGCCCAACGCTGGCTTTTGGGACCGTATGGGGGGTGAACCAGGAAAGAGAATCAGTCTCTTTGTCTGGAACTCTGCCTTTCAAATAAAGAAATACAATTTTATTTAAAAAAAAAAAAAAGAAGAAGAAGGAAAAAAGAAAGTAAGGAAAGAAAGAAAAGCAATGGTGGCTTTGCAGAAGAAATGAAGATGTCGAGATGAGGTCATCCGGGACTCAGGGTCGGGCCCTGTGCCCAGGGATCAGACGCCAGCGGCCGCGGTGCGGGACCCAGACCCCGGGCAGGAGCCCAGGGACAGACAGAGATCAAAGAGACGCGTGGACAAGCCGCAGAGCCGCAAGGGCAGCGGCCACCAGAGCAGGGAAGTAACTGGGGACAGCGTGAAGGAGCCAGGCTGCTGACACGGGCACCTCCTGCTTCGAGAGCTGTCAGGGGTTACGTTTCAGGGGCTCGACCTCATAAAACAGCACCTCAACCGCTGACTGAGCGAGTGCAAGAAGCATCTCTAGGAAGAATACTTGGAATACTTTGCCGAGATTTAATAAAAGCAGGTTGAAAAAACAAGTCGCTGTCAAAGTAAATGCAGGCCAGACAAGTGAAATATGTGAGCGATAAATCACAAAGCGTACAGAAGAATCTGGGCTCAGGTTCACTGCCCAGAGACCTTGGGATTCCTCACGGGCTTCAAGGCATCGGGCCCGAAGCCACGCAGGTGCCTGCTGGGCAGAGCCGCCTGGCACTGGGCTGAGGACTGGAGCACAGAGCCTCTTCTGACGGGCATGTCCCGCCGTTCTGCAGCTGCGTCAGCCGAGCCGCCCGTGGCTGTTGGACTTCCTGCACCAAACTAGCCAACATGGATGCGCAGATGATGCAGGAAGCTCCATTTTGAGACCCACAGGGTCTGCAGCCAAAGGGAGGCCCCGCTGGGTGGCCCCTACCCCAGCCCTCAGTGCCTCTCTGAACGGGCCTGGCATTCCCCCTTCAGTCTCTCGCAGGCGGTCCTGCCTGATTGCTCCTCCTGTCACTGGGGAGGGGCTTGCAGAGGCCGCAGGGAGGCCTCCCACGTGGAGCCTGAAGCCTAGTGTGTAGTTCACACCCGCACCCCACAGCTAATGGCACTTCCTTGGACAACCACGGGACAGCAGGTGTGTTAACTCCTCCTGTATCCTAAGCCGAGCCGTGAGTCACTTCAGAGAAACTGACTAACCTCCCAGCATCCCAGGTCTGTTCCACATCCCCTCCGCTCCCTGCCGGCACCTGGGGGGTGGCAGGGGCCCAGTGACGTGGGCCCCCTTCGGCCACCCATGGGGGAGACCCGGATGGAGCTCCTGGCTGTGGCCTGGCCCCGCCATGGCTGTTGCAGGCTTTTGAGGGGTGAGCCAGGAAATGAAAGGCCTCTGCCACTCTACCCTTCAAGTACATGAATGAAGCATCTTTAATAGGTAAACAAACAGCATTAGCCACGGGCACTGTCTGTGGGAATAATAGACGTGCACGCCTTCAGGGGCACAGAACCACATCCGACCCCAGCCTTGGGGCTTCCAGGAAAAGCTGGGGGGCTGGGCCCCTGCTTGGCTTCTATCCCTCCCTGGCCCTTTGCTAAAGCTCTTGGTGACCTTACTTTTCTTTCTGCTGATCCAGCTCCCAGTGAGTGGGTCTCGGACGGCCAGGTAGAGCCATGCTGGAAGGGACAGTGGTCAAGTTCATTGTGAGTGAGATGCCAAGACAGCTAAAGCGATGGCCCCGGGGTGCCCGGGAAGGTGCAGACTGCCCACTGCCAGGGAAGAAGGGCTGTGTGGAGAGCGCTCCCGGCTGCAGCGCTGACTGTCACCCGGCACCAGTGTCTGCGCTGCGCCTGGCTACAGGTCAGCTCAGCAAGCGGGTGGATGACCAAGCCGTCACGACGTGGCGCCGGGGTCAGAGGTCTTCACCACAGCGTAGCTTGGCCTCGGCACAGCCGTGGTGCTGGGGCCTGCCCTGCAGCTGCCAAAGGAGCAGAGCAGAGGCACTAGGGACACGCCTAGGGGAGGCGGGTGGAAAGTGTCTCGTCTTCAGACAAGGAAGGATTCAGGCAGGGACAAAGAGGGGTGGCCAGCGAGGGGGCAAGGCCTAAAGAGAGAGAAATCACAGAATATGAGTGCTGTGAGCGCATACCAGCCAAGGCTGCCAGGAAGGGAGGTGTGGCAGGCCCTCCTGGGGGAGCCATGCTGGGCCTACACAAACCCTCGTGCTGACAGGCATCAACCGTGGGTTCAGCTGTGGGTTCAGGGAGCAGCCCTGGGTTCTGGGAGCAGCTGTGGGTTCAGGGAGCAGCCCTGGGTTCTGGGAGCAGCTGTGGGTTCAGGGAGTGGCTGTGGGTTCGGGGAGCGGCTGTGGGTTCAGGGAGCAGCTGTGGGTTCAGGGAGCGGCTGTGGGTTTAGGGAGCAGCCCTGGGTTCAGGGAGCAGCCCTGGGTTCAGGGAGCGGCTGTGGGTTCGGGGAGCAGCCCTGGGTTCAGGGAGCAGTCCTGGGTTCAGGGAGCGGCTGTGGGTTCGGGGAGCAGCTGTGGGTTAAGGGAGCGGCTGTGGGTTCGGGGAGCAGCTGTGGGTTAAGGGGCAGCCCTGGGTTCAGGGAGCGGCTGTGGGTTCAGGGAGCGGCTGTGGGTTTAGGGAGCGGCTGTGGGTTCAGGGAGCAGCTGTGGGTTCAGGGAGCGGCTGTGGGTTCAGGGAGCGGCTGTGGGTTCAGGGAGCGGCTGTGGGTTCGGGGAGCAGCCCTGGGTTCAGGGAGCAGTCCTGGGTTCAGGAAGCGGCTGTGGGTTCGGGGAGCAGCTGTGGGTTAAGGGAGCGGCTGTGGGTTCGGGGAGCAGCTGTGGGTTAAGGGGCAACCCTGGGTTCAGGGAGCGGCTGTGGGTTTAGGGAGCAGCCCTGGGTTCAGGGAGCAGCCCTGGGTTCAGGGAGCGGCTGTGGGTTCGGGGAGCAGCCCTGGGTTCAGAGAGCGGCTGTGGGTTCAGGGAGCAGCTGTGGGTTCAGGGAGCAGCTGTGGGTTCAGGGAGCAGCTGTGGGCTCAGTTATTGCAGATTTTATTGTTCTCATCGGGATCAGAGCAATGAACATGGGTCTAGTCTCTTAAATCTCAGTGTACAAGGCATCTCTAGTATTGGGCCTGGTACAATAACATAGTGGCTATATCATCACTTTGCATGTACTGGAATCCCATATGGGTGCCAGTTCAAATCCTGGAAGCTCCACTTTCCCTCCAGCTCCTTGCTTGTGTCCTGGGAAATCAATAGAGGATGACCCGAAACCTTGGGACCCTGCACCCACATAGGAGACCTGCCTGGAGGAATCTCCTGGCTCCTGGCTTCAGATTGGCTCAGCCCCAGCCACTGTAGCCACTTGAGAAGTGAACCAGCGGATAGAAGATCTATTTCTCCTTCTCTCTGTAAATCTGACTTTTCAATAAAAATAAATAAACTAAAAAAAAATTCAAGAACTGAAGTTTAGTGTAAAGAAACAGTGGGGAGCTGGCACAGTAGCCTAGCAGCTAAAATCCTGGGCTCCTGGCTTCAGATCGGCGCAGCTCCAGCCATTGCAGCTGCTTGGAGCAGATGGAACATCTTTCTCTCTGTCTCTCCTCTTCTCTGTATAATTGACTTTGCAATAAAAATAAAGTTAAAAAGAAAGAGACAGGGTTTCTCTGGCGCTCCCGCGAAGGGGCCTTGCCTTCCGCAGGCCGTGGCTGCCATCCAGAGCCGCTGATTCTGAGGTGCAGCGGCCGCTGCAGGTCCTGGAGACATGCCCCCCATCGCCCAAGCGCACCCAAAGCTGCGGCCCCAGCAGAGCTGATGTGCCCCAAGTCCTTGCAGGCAGTAGTCGCACACTCACAGCAGCTACTGGGGGTTCTCAGATGTGGAAACTGAGGTCCTACAGGATGGCCCAGGTATTCCAGGACAGGGCCAGTTCTGGAAGCCAGAAGCTTGGCTCAAGGCCTAGACGCCAACCACCCCTGGCCCGGATGTCACCAGCGTCGTGTGACACAGAGCCACAGCATTCCGTGCAGACACACTGCAGGCATTCAGTCACGCGCAGCAATGTCGCCGTTGGCACGAGGGGCGCCCAAGCGGCAAGGCTGGGATCAGGGCAGCCTTGAGGGACAGGTGTTCGGCATGAGGGAAGGTCATGTCTCCCAGCAGAGTGCCCGGGTTCAGTCCTGGCTCCCTTCTGACTCAGCCTCCTGCCCTGCAGATCCTGGAAGGCGCCAACAGTGGGCCTGCACACACAGGAGCTGGGTTACATCCGGGCTCCGAGTCACCCTGAGCCAGCCCCGACTGCTGTAGGCGCGTGGGGCATGAACCAGCAGATGACAGATCTCTGCGTATCTGCCTGCCTTTCAAATAAAAATGAAAGTAAATAAAATATTAAAAAACAGTAACGCGAGCCCCTCGTGTCCATTCCAGCTATCTGCTGGGGGCCGGCCATCCCAGATTGCAGCCTGAGAGCCCAGGTGAAGTGGAGCAGTGAACCAGGGACATGGTGACAGTGACAAACACTAGCTGTTCTTAAGACTAATTATTTAGTTAATTACACTTGAAAGATATAGTCCAGAGAGAGAGAGATCGCATCTTCCATCAGCGGCTCACTCGCCACATGGCTGAGCCAACTGCTCCATGCTGGGTCTCCCGGGTCAGGGTCACAGCCCAAGTCCTCGAGACAAGTATTTACGCCAAACACATGACGCCTGCCCCAACACCGTGCTCCGACACCGTGCCCCAACACCGTGCTCCGACACCGTGCCCCGACACCGTGCCCCGACACCGTGCACCGACACCGTGCACCGACACCGTGCTCCGACACCGTGCCCCGACACCGTGCACCGACACCGTGCCCCGACACCGTGCCCCTACACTGTGCTCAGGCCACAGCACTGGCACCCATTGCACACTTTGTGGGTCAGAGGCAGGAAGGGAGCTGAGTGGAGTTGGATAACGAGACTAGGGAAACCCCAGCTTGGTGCTGTGAGTGGCTCATGGAGGAGACACATGACAGTCCCTCCCCGCGTCCCCCCGGGCCACACAGGCCGCACACGAGAGATGCTTGGCTGTCCCTCCCCGCGTCCCCCCTGACCACTCAGGCCGCACACGGGAGATGCCTGGCTGTCCCTCCCCGTGTCCCCCCTGGCCACACAGACCGCACACGGGAGATGCCTAGCTGTCCCTCCCCGCGTCCCCCCTGGCCACACAGACCGCACAGGCAAAGAGAGCGGCACTGGATCCTAGACCTCCACCACTCCAGCGTTTGCAGGAGCCCTGCCCTCCCTGGCCCCTAGCACCAACTCCCCACCTAACTAGACAGTGGACAGCTGTCCCCCGCAGGAGCCTGTGTGGGAGGCCACATGTGTCTCAGCACGTCCAAGAACCAGTCAGACTCCAAAACCGGTTCGTGTCCTCAAGGGCTTTAGGGAAGGCTTGGTCAGAAGATGGGAGCTTTCCGTGGGAAAGCAGCCTGAGGGCGATGGCATCACGGATGGGCTGTGAGGGTGAGTCTGATTCCGGCCAAGGGAGCCGCTGTGGGCCTGTGCAGGTGTCAGGGACGTTGGCCAGTGCAGGGTCCCTCACCACGAGAGGGCATGGGCACTGCCCAGAGAGTGGACGTCTGCCCTGTGCTGTGGCACCGTGGTTAAGCCACCACTTGAGATGCCAGCATCCCACAGGGCACTGGTTCGTGTCCAGCTCCCTGCTTCCCAGCCTGCGGAAGCAGTGGGAGGGACGGATGTGGCCATGTGTGTCCCCGTGCCCAGGCAGGCCCAGACACCCGGCAAGAGAGGGCAGTCGTGGCTGTTGGCTGTTACCAAGGGCACAGGACACGGGCCAGCGGGGGCACCACGGGCAGACGGGATGGCCTGGAGCTGGCCCCCGAGGAAGTCAAGGTGTCAGCATGCGTCCCGCTGTCTCTGGTTCCTCTCCCCTTGGGAATGAGGTTCTGGGCCCCAGCCCAAGGGTCTGGCCAGCCGTGGGCCCCCACGTCCTGCCCCCGCACCCACCAAGAGCAGTGGGTTTGCTGATAAACATTTCTCTTTCAACCATCCTGACAGGTTCCAGTCAAACTTGGATGTTATGGGGGACAGCTTTCACTTGGCCACCGAACCTGCGCCTGGTCACATGTGGTGTGCAGACCGTGGAGACTGACCACTGCGGGTCTGCCGTGTCCTCCTCTCTGCTGGTAGACAGCTGGTCTGCACCCCCGCCTGCCATGCCTCTGTTCCTGAGCCCTACCTAGAGAATGCGGGTAAAAGCAAGCTGACCTGGCCCGTGCAACTCCCGCCCTGCTCTGGCAAGGGGACTGCCCAGGTGACCGTGGAAGTGACAGGCTGCAGCGAGGCCAGCCCAGCCTGGGAAACACCCGAGTGCCCACTCCATATAGCCTCATTCTGTCAGGAGCATCAGGGGATGCCTCCAGGGTTTGCTTGGTGCCTCAGAGCTTGATGGGTTAGGCAGAAAGACAGAAGTGAGCACGTCAATGCAGAAGGAACGGAAGGAAAAGGAAGCCGCCCCAGCGAGGAGCGCAGCTGCCCGGGCAGAAGGGAGGCTCGCTCGGAAGCAGGCCAGGACAGCGCACTCAGGTGCTGCCCAGCCCGCTAGCTGTAGGTGGTCGCAGGAAAAGTGGCCCAGCACCAGGAGGTAAGAGGATCTCGACCCCAGAGTGCCCAGCACCAGGAGGGCTGCTCAGTCTGACAGTGGGGAAGAGGACCTTGGTCTCACCCTCTTCATCCCCAGCAAACCCTCTGGGAGCAGAGAGTGGGAAGAGGCACAGAAGGTGGCAGTCCTGTGCCCCATGTGCTCATTAGTCCTGGTCTGAGTGACACCACACAGTCAGCTCAGTGCTGTACTGCGCCACCCACCTGCCTGTCAAGTGCCTTCTCTCCACACCCATCATGACAGCTGCCCGACCTCACTTCGCCTCACCCCTTTGCTAACCGCTCTTCCCTTCTCAGGGGGCAAGAGCCTCCACGGAGCCATCACCTGGAAGGGACGCGTCGTAATCAATACAGCCGCCACCAGCTTAGGAGTGAGCAGGTGCTGGGTGGCTGGACGGGAAGCACACCTGGCCTCAGAACAGGCCACCTCTTGATGTGAGGTCCCAGGACGCCTCAGGACAACTAGGACTTCTCCTCCCAGGTCCTCCAGGAGCCCCTGCAGCAGAGGAGGGTCTGCGACAAGTGACCTTCAGAGAGCACCAGGCAGGGCGGCTTCCCCACCCTCCCACCCTCCCCAGCCACAGGCTGTTATCACAGCTAAGCCTTCTGACTTCCTAAGCCAGTGATAACAGAGTTATGGGGGATTTATACACCTTTTCCCTTGCCCTCGGGGTTACCACCAAAACATAACTCAGGAAATGCCTCCCCGCAGGGGAGCTGACACTCTGACAAAAGACACAAGATCTTTTTGAAAACGGGTGGGAAAAATCAGAAAGGGAACCGGCTGCCTGAGCAGGCATTCCAGGCCAGCGCAATAATGAACCTTGCACACATCAGCGGCTTCCGATTCTGTTGCCAATTAAAGCCTCCGTCGGGGGCACAGTCCACTTAATCTTCCCTGGCAGACAGAATCCCAGCATCCCACGGGGGAGGCAGCCCACTCCTCCAAGGCCCAGGATTCCCCAGCGCACGCTTGCCACCTCTGCTCCCCAGGGAGGCCCAGCCTGGGGGACAGAGGTGGGGGCATGGAACAAAGGAGGGGCCAGCACGTCAGAGGCGTGGGGAGGCGGGGAGCAGTCAGGCTGGGCCCGGCTGTCCGGCTGCCCAGCCCCAGGGGTCAGGAGCAGGATGCTGGGACTCCCCGAGGTGTGGCAGGAAGCTCTGGCAATACCGTCGATCAGAATGACAGAGTGAAGGCTTCCGCTTCCGTCCTTCCTTTTCAAGAACCTGACCGGCAAGCAGAGTGGTGATAAGGTTAAAACTGGACCTAATATCATCCCCTCCAAAAACCTAGCTTAGGAAATAAAAAGCCACCTGCCCTCCTGGAGCTCTGGAGTTGGGCTGAAGGCAGCCCGGACTCCGCAAGGGGCGCACAGCCTTCCAGCCAAAGTGCCTTCTGGCTGGCCTGGCCCGCAGACAGACAGCTTAGGGTCGGAGGCCCCGGCCTTCAGGAACTCCCTTTGCTTTTAGAAAACGCCTGAGAAAGTCTAATGGAAAAAGGAAGATGCTACAGCAGCTGTGGGTCACTGCATCAGGTCATCCGCGTCCCGTTTATTCTCGCTCTAACCCACGGAGCAGGACTGCTCTGGTTTCCCTTGGCAGTGGAAATAACTGATTCGTACACTTCCACACCTTTCTGGATGTTACATGCATACATGACATGTGTAGGGTTGTGTGTCACAGACAGCTGGCTTTCTTGTAAAACATGTTTAGCTGTTATGCATGTGGATAAATGAAACATGATGGTGCCTGATTGCATCTGAGTATGTACCCAGTGTGTATGAACGTGTGTTTACAGGTAACGCACACCAAGGCCACCTGGCCATTGCCACTGGGGACCAGCAGGGTGCTGACCGGTAGCCCAGACAAGGCCAGGATGGACTCAGGGGCCCAGCCAGGATGTGGGAGAGGAAGCTCCCACGGCCATCCCCTACAGCAGAGCCATGCAAGAAACAGTGTCCCCCTCCGGCCCAACAGCACAGGCGTTACAGGTGAGTAGGGGGTGGCTCAACAGGACGGCTGTGGCCTCGGCCTCTCACCCACTCTAACACTGGCCCCGCACAGCTCAGTGCTAGAGTTTTCTCGGCCTGAGCCGTAGAGGATGCAGGGAGCAGTGGGAAGGCCCGCGCACCTGCTGTGCAGAGGCACAGAGGACAGACACCACCGCCCTTGTGGTGGCCAAGTGGGACCTGAAGCCACGAGGACACACGTGGGGGTTGGTGGCCCTGAGGGTCACTGGCCACATGCAGTCCTTGCTTCAGGCCACGGGGCTGACTGGCTGATTTAGCTGCAGAGGCAGAGAGGCTCATTTCCTCTGAGGCAGAGTTACACACACTAAGAAGCAAAGAGAAACCGTGTCCGTGAGCTCTTCTATCTGCTGGTTTACTCCCCCAACAACCAAGGCTGGGCCGGGCCAGACAGGAGCTACTTCTGAGTCTCCCACGTGGATGCAGAGGCTCAACCCCTTGGGCCGTCCTCCACTGCTCTCCCAGGCCACCGGCAGGGAGCTGCATGGACGCGGAGCATCAGGGACGGAGACCAGCGCCCACATGGGCTGCCCGCACTGCTCGTTCATCCTCATGCTGACGTGTGAACCCCGACAATCTCAACAGTGGAACAGCTGGGCTGTCTCCGTCCTGCGGGTCCTGGTGGAACACGTCTAGGTAGGACAGGGCAGGACACAGCACTGCAGTGACAGCTGTCAATCACGGTCAGCCGGAGGGAGCAGAGACAAGGGAAAAGCAGGTTCCAGAACCAAGAAGGGAGACATCCTTCTCCTCTCCTCTTACCCCTCCTCTCCTCCCAAGGATGAAGGGCTCCTCTTCCTCCCTCCCTCCTTCCCGCCCAAGCACCCAGGTGGGTGCAAGCGTCTGCAGAACCCTGAGGCTGCACCCGTGACACCCCTCCCACAGCTGCTGGAAGCCCAGGGCAAGGTGGGAAGACCCCAGGACTCAAGCCTGGAGTCCCAGCACCCTGGGGGTGGAGAGGGGTAGCTGCTCAGGCCCAGGACTGCAGAAGAGGGTGCCCTCCTTGACCAGAGACCCCTGTAGAGAAAAGGAAGGGTACCTGACCAGCACACCTCACCCATATGGTGCCTCTACTCCTTCCCCTCCCCCCGGCTCCCTGCACGCCCCCCATACATGTGGCGGGTGGGGAGGAGGCAGGTGAGCTGACCCTGCCCGAGCCTGGCCGCAGCCGGGGAGCCCAGGCCTCCACGGTGGTGTGCCGTGGTGTGGGGCACCTCTGTTTCCTCTGCCAGAGCCCCAGCTTGGCGCTTCTCCCTCCTGCTACACGCCAACACAGGAAGCGAGTCCAGGCGCATGAAGCCCCAACTGGCCCGACTGGATCCCACAGGCCGCGTGTCCGGCTGCGCGTTTCCTGAGCGCCCCCCCCAACCCCATTTCCCTGCTTTCCCTGCCTGCCTTTCATGTCAGCCCGCAGGCGCACAGGGGCCGGAACTTAACCGCCTTGCTAGCGGAGATCAAAGGCCCCGCGGGAGGCCTCCTGCCTGTCTGCTTCTGGCAAAGCAAACATCCCCACGAAGCCAGGTCCGGGGAAAGCCACCAGGGCGCCTGCTGTAGGGGCAGCACGGCTGCCGGGCCAGGGTTGCGTGCTGGCCCTGGGCTGCGGAAGGTGCACTGGGGCCAAGGGGCAGGGCCACTTCCCTCTTGCTTACATTTGGACGCAGCGGGATCTAGAGGTGCACACCTACACCAGGGCAGCGAGCGTGGGTCCTGGGAACGCACGCCCATGCAGGCTACAGGGCAGGAGCGCCCTGTGGCTCTGGTTCCCTGGATACTGGCCTCTGGTGGCCACCTGTCCCTGAGCGACTGAGGGAGCTCCTGGCTGTGGGGCCCAGGGCAGCTACCGTGCCCTGCCATCCCTGACAGATTCGCGCATATGCGTGTGTGTATGTGTGTGAACATGCAGATGTGTGAGTCTGTGACCGTGTACATGTAAGAGTCTGTGTGTATGTGTGAAACTGTAAGCGCATATGCTGATATGTGAATAAGTATGAATGAGCATGGTGTAAGAATGTGCGAGTGTACACTGGTGTATATGAGAGCGTAAAGGTGTGTGCATATGTGGGTGCACGCGTGAGGGAATGTGTGTGTGCTCTAAAGGAAAGGAAGGTAGGGCTGGTGCTCGGCACAGCCAGTTAGAAGCCGTGGGAGGCGGGGCGGCGGTCCCTGTCTAGGATCAGGGGTTCTGGTCTTGCCCTGCTCCAGGTTCCAGGTTCCAGCTTCCTGTCCCTGCACGCCCTGTGAGGCAGCAGCGATGGCCAGGCAGGTGGGACCCTGTCAGACCAAGGGCACTCCAGGGTGGAGCTACAGGTCCCAGCTTCTTCCCTGGGTGAAGTTGTAGATCCCGGCTTTCTGAGATGGATGGAGCTGCGGATCCCAGCTTTCCAGGGTGAGTCTGCAGATCTCGGCTTTCCGGGGTGAACCTGCAGATCCCAGCTTTCCGGGGTGAACCTGCAGATCCCGGCTTTCAAGGGTGGAGCTGAGGATCCCGGCTTTCCAGGGTGAACCTGCAGATCCCGGCTTTCCGGGGTGAACCTGCAGATCCCGGCTTTCCGGGGTGAACCTGCAGATCCCGGCTTTCCGGGGTGAACCTGCAGATCCCGGCTTTCCAGGGTAAGTCTGCAGATCCCGGCTTTCCGGGGGTAGCTGCGGATCCCGGCTTTCCGGGGGTAGCTGCGGATCCCGGCTTTCCGGGGTGAGTCTGCAGATCCCAGCTTTCTGGGGTGAACCTGCAGATCCCGGCTTTCCGGGGGTAGCTGCGGATCCCGGCTTTCTGGGTGGAGCTGCAGGTCCCGGCTCGGGTCTGGCTGCTATGGACATTTGGGGAGCAGGCCACTGGATTGGAGCTTTCCCTCACATAACAAGTAAATATGTATTTTTTTGATAAAGGGAATGAAAGGAGAAGGAAGAGCATGGCTCCCTTTCAGAGTCAGGGCTGTGCAGGAATCTGACAGGACACAGCGGGCCATGGGTGAGCACACAGCTGCCACCGCTCCCGGCCGCTCCCCTGGGGGAGAGAAGGAGGGCCGAGCCTGCTAACTCCCTCCTAGCACCTTTTCTCCCAGGGACTCACATTCATGTGGCCGCACGTTCGGCCTGGCAGGCAGCCTCAGAGGCCAGCCCTGGGCCGAGTACAGTAGCTACAGCCTGGGATTGTCAGTACTCAGGAGCTGGACCACCTGCCCCTCCGAGGACCTGGGCACCCAAGGGAGCTTCCCTGGACCATGGCCACACGGCAGCCCTTCTGCTGCTTTCAGAGCCCCAAAAAGTCCTTCCACCCCAAAAGAGGGGTTTGGAGTTGGCAGAGGACCAACCTGAGCAGCTGGCACCTGCAGGGCCCACTTGCACTGCACTGCTTGGCTTCAGCAGCAGGAGGGAGCAGCCAGGAGTCAGCTCCTGCAGCCACACTGCTGAGCACTGAGTCCTGCAGCCCCAGGTCAAAGGGGAGTCACCCTGTGTCTTTAGTGAGAAGAGAGCGGCGTGTGTGTGAAAGTGTTCCGGAGAGATGTTCTCGAAGCAGGGTTTGAGTGAAGCCCAGGCTGCGGCTGGCTCGCCGAGGACTCTCCTCACCCTTAGCAGGACTGTGGTCCGACTTGTGTCTGGGCAGGGCGACAGGCAAGGAAGCAAAGCCAGCGTTTTAGGGGGACGTGGCCTGGCTCAGGGCTGCCACGGATGTCCCCTGGATGTCTGCTCATCCAGGGAAGGCCGTGTCTGCTTGCAGGCAGGTCACGCGTGCCGCCGTGTCTGCTTGGAGGCAGGTCACGCATGCCGAAGGAACAACCCAAAACTGACCTCAGCTCCCATGCCCCTCACTCCGATGTGCCCTGCTGAAACGGCTCGTTCTTACAAGTGCCCCGCCCAACGGACCACTGTGGACTGCTTTGACCATGCCTGCTGGCCTTTGGCACTCCTGGACTCATAGCCAGGCACGCTCCCACAACGATGGGCTAAGGAAAGCAAGCTTTTGGCTACTCCTTTGGAAAGGAGCGCCTTGAGCCATCCCTGGCACCAGGCACGGGAAACCAGAGCTGGCACACAGCCGTCAGCAGACTCCATCAGCCCATAGGTACCTGCTGTCCCATACCCCACTGGGCCCCTAGGCCCACGGGGCGGCCTTCTGCTGCCCCAGACCCCATGGGGGCCAGGAACAGGCACACCACTGAATGAAACCTGGGGCAGGCGTGGGTTCTCAGAGAGCAGAGTGTGCTCCGTGGAAAAAGAGGGAAGAGTGGCCACTTCCAGCAATGGCCCGGGAGACAGTGGCCCAGGACCTGGCCTAGGAAGGCCTACACTGGGCACAGGAGGCCAAGCAGCTACCGCTAGCTCCTCATGGTGTGGAGCCCGCAAGAACCCAGAAGCCTGTTAGCTGGGAGCCCAGCAGGGACCTCTGCCCCCGGGTGACCTTGGCAGAACCTCTTAGCTCCCACGGTCACCTCCACCATGGCCAAGCAAGGCTTCCCAGCCCTGCCCACCCGTGGAGGAGGCCTTCTCATGACTGGCTGCTGCGTGGCAGCAGCGGGCATTGGCAGCCAGCCCCCAGAAAGCGCTAAGTGCCACTATTAAGGATCAAACGGAGGGCCTCTGTGTGGCACACCAAGGAGGACAGGCGCTTTGATCCGCCGCCTGAAGGTGCTGTGCGTGACACGCGTCTTGCACGCTCCCTCCACCCAGGCTCGCTGAATTATTTGCACACAGTTTATCTGACTTCCATCGGGCACGAAGCCGCTGAGAGCTTGGGACATCTCACAGCCGACTCGCGGCAGCTGAGGCTGTTAGGAGGCTTTCTGGGGAATTCTGTCTTCAGCAGATGAGAAGGGGTGGCGTGAGGGCAGCGGCGGCCTGCGGGCGGCCCTCCGCGTCTCCCGCTGCTGTGCAGGAGTTGGCAGAGCAGTGACAGCCCGAGTGCCCGTGCTTGTCCTGATCCTGGGATTCTTGTGATCAGGATCTGCCATGCTCCGCGAGGGTCTGGCCACCACCAGGGCTCGGGGGTCACCAAGCCATGGCGGGTTCCGAGGTCTCTGCCCCTCCCTGCTGTGAGTCTGAAGCCACTTCCTGACAACACGGCATTTTGTTTTTAAATATCAAATGCGTAGGTTAGCTCGAGAGCTGCAGCCACATCCACGCAGGACATGGAGAGCCCTCTGTGCCATCCTGGCATTGCTGAAGGCTGTCATGGGTCGTTCCGCCAGGGATCAGTCGACCAAGAGCATCGGATGGCAAGTGCTCTCTGCAAGGATGTGCGGCCACACCAGCTTCTCTTCAGCACTTCAGGCTGCGTCAACACCAGAAGATTTGCACAGCAAACACCCACTCACCGGCTGCTTTCTGCCCCTTCGGTCTCCCTCCCTGGCCAACCAGCTGCCAAGTGAGCACACACCAGGCTCACCTTTGTCCACTGTCTGTGTAATCCAGGCACCAGGTGTGCACTCGCCAGCTCGCTGCTGCCTGTCGTCAGAAAGGAGAAGGAAGGGCTGGCCATCGGGGTGCAATGGGCTAAGCCAGCTCCTTAGCTCCTGGCTTCGGATCGGCTCAGCTCCGGCGGTAGCAACCACTTGGGGAGTGAACCAGCAGATGGAAGATCTTCCTCCCTATATCTCCTTATCTCTGTATTATCTGCCTTTCCAATAAAAAAATAAATCTTAGAAAGAAAGTAAGGGAGGGAAGGGACAGGAGGGAGAAGCGGAGGGCAGACCTTGAAGCGGAATCAGGACTCTGCGTGTCTGTGACTGTCGCCCGCATGGCTTGCCACCTGCCAGCTGCATGTACCACACATGCCAGTGATGGCAGCAGGACCCAGCGTGGCTCTCTGCTGGCGCGGGTGCCAAGCAGCACCTGCGATTCTCACACTGAGCTTGTGTTTCAGAAACCACGTGTCATCCAGGCAACCTAGCAACTGTGCTACCCACTCAGCCCGCTTCCCAGCTAAGCAGCACTTTTCTTGTTAGCAGATTTCTAATATGAAATGCGTGTCTGAGAGAAGAACGCTCCTCACGGCCCCGCCCCTTCCTCTCCCAGCGGATGTCTGAGCCCGCAGCCGACAGAGATGAATGGGCAGCAGCCACGTGAGTCGCTTGGCACACCTTGGGGGTCAGCCATGCCCAGAAGACCCCAGAAGTGCTGAGTCGAGAGCCCAGAATGTAGAACTCAGTGTAGACGATCGTGACTGGAGTCTGTGGGCACTGGCAGTGTAGACCCCAGGCCAGGCACAGGGCACCAGCGCTCACGTCTGAGCCTTCGCGCTTCAGCCGAGGCACACGGAAAGCAGCCAGTGGCAGCGGCAGGACTGGGGCTCAGCAGGGAGCGCCCCGCTGCCGGACGGATCTTCTGCGTGCACAACCTCAGGTGTAGGCCTCTTCATGAAAAAGCTGAGAGACAGGCCCGACTCCGCACAGGAGAGGAGCAGAGAAGGTCCACCTAGGCTTGGGCCCAGCACACGGCACCCTGCTGTCTCAGCTGACCTCTGACACCGCCGGGTGTCCTGTGGCTCCCCCGCCTGCGTAAGCGGAAAGGGGCTCAACTGGACACCCGAGAGAGGATCAGTGTGGAGGAGGCCATCGCGTGTGCGGGATTGGCATCGTTCTGTTCTCTGGCCCACGTGCTCCAGAGCTGGCTGGCCTGCAGGGGAGGTCAAGCAGCACACAGCCTCATCATCACTCACAGCACAGGTGCTGCCAGAGCCACCACCGCTCCTGAAAATGCGCGGTCACCACAGAGGCCCAGCGAGGCACGACTGGCCGGCACCCACGTGGGAGCTGCTGCACGGCGGAGCAGCACTCGGTCAGAACAACATGGTTCTGAGCTGTGAACCGAGGAGCTATGGTGGCAAGAGGGGGAGGACGCAGGCCATGGAGGCCTCTGGGGTGCCCTCCATGGGGTGGCCACAGTGGTGGCCAGGGACCGGAGCAGTGCTGACCAGAAATCTGATGTCCAACCGATGTCAGTACTCTGTTCCCTAGGGACCTCTGCCACCTCCCCCAGGGGTAAGAGGTGCTGCCCAGTGCTCTGGGGGGTTCAGCTCTAAGGCACTGTGCTGAGTGCAAGCCTGGGACACACACGGACCCACGTGTGAGAGGTCACAGCCTCTGCTCCCCAGCCTGGCACCACAGCCCGGGAGCCAGCACCCCTTCCAGGAAAACGGTTGCTGCCCCCGCTGCCCCTTGGCTCCCACAGGTGGCAACGCCGGCCTGTGGGCTGTGGTCTCTTCTCCCACCAACGCAGAGGGAGGCCTGGCTCCCGCCCGCTCCCCAGCCCTGCCACAGCTTTCCCATGAGCAGCAGGGTTGGTGGCGGCCGGCAGCTTGTGGCTTCAAACAGCGGCAGGCTGGCCTGGCTGAGCCAGAGAGGCAGGGTCGAGCCCGTGGCCTGCTGAGCTGGCCGGCACGGCAGGACAGGCCCCGGTTGCCCTAGGCAGCTGCTGACCCTGGAGCAGAGGCCCCCGCAGGCCAGCCAGCTCTGGGCCCGGCCGCCACGGTCTCCGCTCCTTGACAACTGCTCTGGGGTCCCAGGCAGGGCCAGCCGGGGTATGTGGCCCTGGGGCAGGGGTCAGGAGGCCTAGCAACTGAATCTCTGAAGTTCACCAAGGAAGCGGCCCATGGGGCTCACACCTGCCGTGAACTCGGAAGCTGTAAGGGCCAATGTGCTTTGGGCCATTTTGCAGAAGTGGGGTTTCTTCAGGAGGCACAAGTGTGGAAGGACAGACCCACAGCTCCTGCCACTGGCTCCCCACCGGCTGGGCTCGGGCTGAGGTGGCAGCCCAGGGCTCCTTCCTGCCTCCCACATAGGTGCTGCCCAGGACTTTTTCTTTTTCTTTCTTTCTTTCTTTTTTTTTTAATATGTTGCTATTTAAAAGGCAGAATCAGAGAGATTGTCCACCTGCTGACACCCTCCAGATGGCTGCCACAGCCAGGGCTGCGCTGGGCTGAAGCCAGGAGCCAGGGCTGCGCTGGGCTGAAGCCAGGAGCCAGGGCTGCGCTGGGCTGGGCTGAAGCCAGGAGCCAGGGCTGCGCTGGGCTGAAGCCAAGAGCCAGGGCCTGCACTTGGCTCCTCTGCTTTCCCAGGAACCTGAGTAGGGAGCTGGATCGGAAGTGGGGTGCACCTGCAGGGGATGCCGGCATTGCAGGCAGCAGCCTGACCTGCTACACCACAGCCAGCCCCCAGGGCTTCTCCCCCAAGTTCTTGGGATCACGCAGGCAGCACGCTTGGTTGTTGTCCTGTAAACACGTTTGGGCGACAGGGACAAGCTCACCTGGAGATGAACTGTCCTTGAGGTCTTTTCTGGACGTGAAGCTGGGTGGGGTCAGGAAGAGGCTAAGGCAGGGGCTTTTTGATGATGATGATGAGGAGGAGGAGGCAGAAGCTCTGTGCGCAGGCAGGCCAGCCCTGCTCACCATGACTCCAGAGAATGTTCTACAAGGGTCCATGTGCCCCAAGCAGAGGCCTGCTCAAGGCTGCACCACAGGCCCCTGAGCGGCTCAGCATAGGCCCAGTGGACACCCCAAGACCCGCATTGCTGAGGAGGCTGGACTGCCACGTGGGGCTCTCAGACCCGTGGGCGCTGGTCATCCGGCAAGGGGACACTCATGCGTGATCACAAGGGTCGTTTGACTTGAAGATCTTCCTGTGGAAAAACTGCTGTTTGCTGAGCTGCTTCCTTGAGCCTCTGCCTCAGGACCCAGGCTGTCCATGACACCAGAGCCTGACCTTGCTGTCCGGCATGGATCTTGTGGCTGTGCACACAGGGTAGGCCAGAGGCAGGCCAGGCCTCAGCCGGGGCTCCCGCGGCCAGTGTACTGTGGGCACGGAGGGCAGGGCTGGCCGCCATGAGTGCCAGGGCTCCTGGGATCAGTGTCCTTTGGGCACAGAGGGCAGAGCTGGCCACCACGAGTGACAAGGAAACATCCGGTGTGATGGGTTGGATTCCTCTGAACTCTGGAGCCTGTGGTCCCCGACAAAGAGGTCAGAGCCTCACCCTAGAATCTATGTGTGTGTCACCTTCTGTGGCCAAGGGGACATTGCTGGCGGGCTGAGGGAGGGGCACGGTGCCCCAACCTTTCCTCCATGGGTGCCTCAGAGAGGTCAGCAAAAGGTCCCAGGGGGAGAGGAGAAGCAGGTGTCGGGTGGTTCCAGAAAGAGGACCCCAGCCGAGGCGTGCAGGCACTCCAGGGGAGAAGGCAGGGAGTCTGTGTCTTGGGAAAGAGCCAGACTTCAGGCCACAAGGTGTGGGGTGTCTTAGGTTTTTCTTTATTTGTTTCACAGGCAGAGAGACAAACACATCTCTCCAAATGCCCTTAACAAGCAACGACTGGGCCAGGCTGAAGAGGGGAACCTGGAACCTGGAACCCAGTCCAGGCCTCCTGCATGGGCGTCAGGGGGCTGAGCAGGCGCTGTGTGCACTGTGTCCTAGGATCTGCATTAACAGGTGGCTGGAGTCAGGGCCAGGGCCAGGCCCCAGCCCAGGAGGTCACCCACGGGATGTCAGGGTCCCGGGCAGCTGCTTAACCGCAGTGCTATAGACACCCCCCTGGTCAAGGGTGTCTGAGCAGAGGGGGTCCCTCACCAGGGGCTGGGGAGTCCGGCTGGTCCCTGCTACACCGCAGCTGCCCTGACCTTGGCAGAAGGCCTCCCTGCCCTCTGCTTAGCAGCAGCAGCCCTGCCCCTACTGGACCCCAAGAAGGCCCCATCAAGTTTCCTTCACTCAGATGCATCCGCAGCCTCCTGGAACTCCCCCTGCGTGCTGGCCTCTGGCAGAGCCCGTCCAGGAGACGACAGGCTGGCGCAGGCGGGGAGGGGGCAAGGACGCCAGCAGCGCTCAGGGAGAAACCCAAGGAAAACCCCCTGGCCCCTTTCCCTGAACTTCTCTTTGATTTTTAATTTTCTCCAGAAGTTTCTTCACCATGCATTTCCGGATGCACGATTCCCGGCGGCTCCCACAAGTTTTGGCAGAATCCTGGCTGCTTTCTCTCAGGGCTGAGAGAGGTCAGAGCAATTGCCCAGATGTGCAAAGCAGCCAGTGCCCCCAGGACAAATTCCAGAGCTGAGTGAGATGCCCCCTGCTATCTGAGGATGGCGCAGCCAGGGGCAGCGCCCAGAGCTCCGACCTGGCAGGCTGGGCCAAGGTCACGCCTGGTGGCTTGGATGTGCCTTGTGTGTGGCCGCAGAGCGGTAGTAACACAGCCGTGAGGCACACTTGTACTGAGGCTGGGGCCAGGCGCCCGGGTGGCACTGTGGGACCCCTGGTGGTCCAGTGGGGGATCATAGCCATGGGTCAGCTCGCAGCCCTTACAAGCATGCAGTCACATGTCCAGACCCATGTCCATTTACACACACACACTCACTCATGGCCAGGTCTGAGCCAGGTCCTGTACACACACACACACACACACACTCATGGCCAGGTCTGAGCCAGGTCCTGCGTGCACGCACACACACACACACACACACACACACACACACACATGGCCAGGTCTGAGCCAGGTCCTGTACACACACACCCACACACACACACACTCATGGCCAGGTCTGAGCCAGGTCCTGCGTGCACGCACACACACACACACACACATGGCCAGGTCTGAGCCAGGTCCTGTACACACACACACACACACACACACACTCATGGCCAGGTCTGAGCCAGGTCCTGTACACACACACACACACACACACACACACTCATGGCCAGGTCTGAGCCAGGTCCTGTACACACACACACACACACACACACACACACTCATGGCCAGGTCTGAGCCAGGTCCTGCGTGCACGCACACACACACACACACACACACACACACACACACAGTCACTCATGCTCAGGTCTGAACCAGCACCCCATACACACACACACACACACACACTCATGGCCAGGTCTGGGCCCTCCGAAGGACCCCGGCAGGGCTCAGACAAGGAGATTCGGTGGGCTGGGATGAGGACAGCCACAAGTGGGAAGGCGACGCAGGTGCGACTCCTGCGCTTCTTTCCGGCTCATCCCAGCCTCTGGCTTCCGGCCACTTCCTGCCTGAGCCACCTCACTACAGAGCAGAGGGTTCATGGCATCCGTCATCCGCCATGTCTCTGTCCCCATCCCAGCAGTCCCAGGGTGTCCCGGGTTAGGACTCCCGCCAGCCACGGCTTCTGCTTTCCGCCCAATGGGTCTGTCAGCCTGACTGGTTAAGCACCTCCACCTGCTGTGACCACCCCTAAGCCTAAACCAATCACAGCGGCCCACAAGGCACCGTGCTCTGCTCTGATTGGTCATCCTTGCAGGCCATGGATGACATGAGAGGACAGAAGGTGTCCTGGGGCTGCCACACGTGGCCCACGGGAGGTCTGGGAGGAAGCAGACTTCACCCTCACTGGCAACCCGCCTCCATCCTTCAGCCCCTCCCATTGCTTTCTGGGAGCAAGCACCCACGTTTGCTTGTGCAGACTCTGCAAACTGGAGGCCTGGCCTTTGACCAGGAAATAATTCTCTTTTTCCATCCGCCCACTGCCACCTCCAGCTGGCACAGGGGCCCTAGGAACGCCGGGGCCAGGACTTGCCTAGTGGCCCCTGGGGAGCACTGGGGCTGCACCGGGATCACCCCCTCACCGCCCCGGCAGCAGCACCTTCCTCCTCTCGGAGACAGTGCCCCATGCTCAGACGTGGCTCCGAAGGTGCGGCCGCAGGGCTGACCGCCTCGCAGGAGCGGGCGCCCCACCAGGCCCTCGCAGGCAGCTGGGCGTGACTCAGGCTAATTCCACACGGGTTGCAGCGAGTTGGCACCACCGACCAAAATACTTCTGGCTAATTCCTTTGGCAGGAGCATCAAAGCCCAGAGAGGCCCCAATTCAAGTTCCCTCCCCTTTTTAAAAATAAAATAAATGAAACAGAAATAAATGCCGGCCGGGAGAGACGGAGCCTAGTGATGGCACATCTCTCGTGCTGGCCGGGACGGACGTGTCTGACTCTGCCACGTTAGCCTGGGGTCCCGCTCAAAGCGGGAGCTCTGGACTGAGCCCCTTCCTCGCCCTCCAGTTCTGGTCAAGAAGACACGCTCCCTCATGGGATGCCGGCTCCCTTGGGCTGCAGACTCGGCCAGCTCACTGGCCTTTCCATCAGGGGACCCCAGGACTGGCCTCTCCCCAGGCTCAGCCTCATTCCAGGAGCCTCAGCTTCACCTGGTCTAGGGTTGCAGGCCTGCTGGCAGGATGGCGGGGTGCACTGGGAGGGACGTGGGAGGTGGGCGCTGTGACTGCAGCCACTTGGTCACATGTGTTGCGGTGCCAGGTCCCACACTGGATGCTGGCTCCATGCTGGCCATCTCGTTTTCAGTGAGGAACCTGATTTTTTTGTTTGTTTTTGATGATGATTACACAGTTGATGAAGGTGGGAAGGGCCAAGGGTTAAGGGAAAGTGGATGAGACCATTGTTTCCACATCCTCTTCTCCTTCCTGTATTAGGGGGCCGAGGGAGATAAGGGGAGAAGCCACGCCCAGCCTCCCAACCACCTGAGTACCCTGGGGTGGGGAACGGCAGCCCGACATCACCCCAGGGTCCCCAGTGTGCAGCACGCTCCAAGGGTTCTGTTCAGGTGCTTCTGACAGTTCTGAGATGCTGTTGATCTTATCGATGCGTGAGGAAATCCTTCCAAGGTCCATTGGCTGACATTGTCCACCTTAAAGTCTCCATTTGCCCAGACATTTGCTGTCAATGCTTGACTGGGGTAGTTCTGCCCTCCTTCCTCTGTTACGGTACCAGCTGTCCTCTGCAGGCCCCAAAGGACTGCCATAGCTTCCATGTGCATCTGGGTATGCCATCCACTGCACCAGCTGAGCCACTGAGGAGGCCAGGCAATGAGCATTAAAGCCTAGCTCAACCCAACCAACCCCACTATCCAGCCCACACTCATGCCAGTGGGTGCCACCGCCCGCCCAGCCAGGCCCACCCCCAGCCCTGGTTCTCATGCTCACCAGTGGGAGTTGCAACCATCAGAGAGGTGCCCAGTTTCCCTCTCAGTGCTGGATTTTGCACTCTCCAGGTGGTTCTGCAGACTAGCGTGACAGGATTCGCCCCTGATCTCAGCACTTGCCAGCTGATGCTGCAGCAAAGCCCAAGCAGCCTGCACTTACTCTGGCTCACGCATGCACCAATGGGTACAGTTGGTTAGCCCCGTCTGGCGCTCCCCCTAACCCAGCTCACATGCAGGCCAAAGGAATCTGATTTTTTAACCATAAAATGAAACATGGTTTCATGTTGTGAGTTGAACCAGGCTCCTTAGCAGGGCAAGCCGATATCTGAAGAGCAGGCAACTTGACTGGGAGTAAGGCCACAGCAGGTGTGATCCGTTAGGAAGGAGGTCACACAGGGCAGGTTCGCTGGTCTCCGCAGCGACTGGGATCATCAGGTGAGGAGGAGGGGGAGACTGGAGGGAGTTGGGCACCAGCCAGCAAAACCGAGGGAGGGGCAGAGGAGGTGCCCGGCTCTGGACGTGGCCACACTCCCAGGGTCACAGCACCACTCCAGTTGGGGAAGCCCCCACGCCAGGTGGCCCAGGAACCCCAGCCCCACAGGTGCTGCTCCGTGTCACCATGTGCGGGCTCACGGCATCCCCACAGGGGCTGAGAATGACCTCTGACCTCCTGCTGGCCACACCAGCTGAGCAAGGACAATTAGACAAGACCGGGCAGTGCTGTGTCTCCAGATGTGTGTTTAGGCTGATCAGAAACGTGGCACGCTTGTTTTCTCAGCTCAGCCTGCCCCAGATACACAGCCATGTCCAAAAGTCTCGCCGGCACACCCACTCTGAAAAACCAGCCAGGACTGGCCAGTCCGGGGCACATGGCAAGAAACGAGAGTAAAATCACCCCGGGGCTCCTGTGGTAGACTCCAAAGGCTTGGAGCATGCATGCTGGGAGGGTTGTGGGAAGTGGGATGTCATGGAGTAGGTAAGGAAGACAGCAAGACCCCGTGTCGTGTCCTGCTCAGACAGGACTCAGCTCTGCAGGGACACCGCCTGGCTGGGGTGAGGGGAAGCCATGAGAACAGAAGGGGAGCTCCCAGGACTCAGTTACGCACTGGTCTCGGGCTTCCCAGCATCTAGCAAGACCAGGACATCCCGGCAGGAGGCTGAGCATCGGCCAGAACCTCCAGGCCCTGGGTTCAACTCAGCCATCCCAGAGACGCGGACCCAGGACCACGCACTCACGGGCTTGCCATAGGCAGGTGGACCCTGCTGCTGTCTTCAACAGGCCCAGGCCAAATGGGGAGGCCCTGCCGTGCCGACCTCTGGGGGCCTCACTTGGGGCTTGCCTGACACCTGACCTTGAAGCGAGAACTGGGGCAGGCACCCTCGCCCTGCCATTGCCCAGGCCTCCTCTGTGCCTGGACACAGGGCTCTGCACACTCCAGACAGGGAGCCCCAGAGGAATGGCCACGAGGACAGGTCACGGTTGGGAGCAGACGGAGATGGCTCATGGGTCGGCGTTCACATCTCAGGGGACTCTGGGAAAGACAGGTTGGGCCATGTGTCCTGCGTGGCAGACATGGGCCACTGGCGGAGCTCCCTGGAGACAGACGTTTCGGGAGGCTTCATGGCATCTCCCTCCGCTAGGAGGCCCTGCACAGGCTCCCCAGGGCTAGACTCCAACCAACACAAGCAGCTCCTCAGCCCCACTGGGCAGGTGTGCCAAGGACAAGACAGGGCCAGTGTGGGCTGCAGGGGTGGGGCAGGCCCCCAGGCCAGCAGAGCCACAGTTCCAGGCGCCCTCCACAGCTCCAGAGCCAGGCCCCAGCTATTCCGCCCAGGGCTTCCTCCTGTGCCAACAGCCAGGCTGCTCCCGGCCCGTCTGCCCTGCTTAACCTATCTGGCCTCAGGCTTCCTGCCTGGGAAATGGGGACACTAATGATGATGTGGAGCTGGCAGGGTCACGTGGTGCCAAGAACAAGGGAGGCACTAGGTGTGTTGGCGTCCTCCTGATGGAGGATGATTTACGAGCAGAACCGGCTGGCATTCTACACACCCTGTCCACTGGCCCGTCCATCCACAGTGCCAGCACAGGGAAACACCCCTCACAGGAGGAACAAAATCTAAGAGTCTTCTTGTGTCCATCAGACAAGGGTCACACAGAAGTGCGGGCTCCCCAGGATGGCACATGGCGAGGGATGGAGGGCCCTGGCCTGGATCAGCTAACACTAGGACTGGTGGGGAGGGAGGCCGGGCCTCCATTTTGCCTGTTGTCCTGAGCTGTCTTTTTATTGGTGTTAGTAGCATGGTGCTCCAGCCCTACCCCAGCCCGGGCACTGACCCTGTACCCAGCAGTGGCCTCCGGCAGCAGCTGTCCTGCCAAGCCTGCCGAAGGCCCATGAGTCCTGGTTTTTGGTTTCTGACTTTAAGCTCAGTACGAGGGTGGGGCTGAGGTGGGGACAGTGCTGCCCTGCCTCCCACCCCCTCATCCACCTGCTGCAACCCCAGGGTGCCTTGTCCTTCCTCCGCAGTTCTGCCTGCCCCACAGCCCTCGAAGAAGGAACATCTGGCCTCGGGACACCGGGGACCCGTGAAGCCACCTGTCCACCCCCTGCTGCCCTCACAGCCTGGCTCATCGGGGCAGCAGTTGGGCAGGACCTGCAGGATGGCACGGGCTTGGCTCACACCAGGCCCAGCCCAGGCAGCCGACACCACCCTCAGACACAGCAGCTCCCCTGAGGGACAGCAACCAGCCTGCAGATGAATGGGGCCCTGGGAGGAGGGGGTGTTTGAAGTGGGGGTATTAATTAGTGCAATTTGGAGGAAGTGCTGGCGCAAAGCAAGTCTGAGACAGCCGAGGGTGGGACCGGGCCTGGCCCTGGCCCAGATTCCCAAGGAGCTCAGAAAGTCCCACCTTCCCACAGCGCCTGAGGAGGGGGCAGGGCAAGTGGGAGGCTGAGTGTGAAGCCCCCTCCTCGTGACCACCCTGGCCAGCCAACACGGGGCTGCACGGCTCAGGCAGCAAAATAGGCGGCTGGTGGAGGTGGTGTGCGTTGGCAGAGCCTCCCGCCCGACCTTTGCTGCCACTGTGCTGCACATGTAATTATGCATGGGGAGCAGACTGGCAGAGCCAGCCTTTCCCAGCCTTGAGTCACCCATCACCCCAGCCGTGCTGTCGGCCTTACATGCCGGTGGAAGGCTTCTCACAGCCGGGGGTGCTGCCCACTGTGCCCACGTGGGAGGCATCGGGCAGCAGTGCGCAGCGGGCACAGAACTGCTCACTGAGACCTCACCACGGGCAGCCCCTGCTGTGGCCAGACCCTGAGGTCTGCTCCCTGAGACACCGAGAGCCACACTTTTCCTATGAACTATGTGGATGCATTAGAGTTGACTGCGCGGGGTGGGCAATGTGGTGTGGCCGGTTCAACCGCTGCTTGTACTCCCAGCATCCAGACCACAGGGCCGGCTTGCATCCCAGCTGGAATGCAGAGTTTCGGGCCAAGGGAGAGACAGTGAGGTTTTTCACCTGCTGATTCACTGCCCAGTGCGTGCAACGAGCAGAGCTGCATCAGCCCAAAGCCAGGAGCTTCCTCTGGTCTCCCAAGGGGCGCAGAGGACTCAGGTCATCCTCCACTGCGGCCCCAGGCCACTAGCCACTGTCCACCCACGGTCCCTACACAGAGAATGAGGAGTAGCCAGGGCTCCGACCGGTACCCACATGGGGTGTTGGTGTCACAGCCAGGGCTCCAGCCGGTACCCACATGGGGTGCTGGTGTCACAGCCAGGGCTCCGACCGGTACCCACATGGGGTGTTGGTGTCACAGCCAGGGCTCCAGCTGGTACCCACATGGGGTGCTGGTGTCGCAGTCAGGGCTCCGACCGGTACCCACATGGGGTGTTGGTGTCACAGCCAGGGCTCCAGCCGGTACCCACATGGGGTGCTGGTGTCGCAGGCAGTGACTTCACCCATTCCTCCACAGCACCGGCCCCACTGCACTGCTTCTGATGCAACTTTCTGCAGATGCGCCTCTGAGTACCTGGGTCCCTGCCACCCACGTGGGAGACCCAGATGGGGTTCTGGGTTCTGGTGTTAGCCTGGCCAGCATGGCCACTACAGCCATCTGAGGAGTGGACTAGTTAGGGATGGCACCGTGACAGAGTGGACAAAGCTGCCTCCTGACACCAGCATCCCACATCGGTGCTGACATACACCCTTGGCTGCTGCACTTCTGTCCGGCTCCCTGCTAAGGGCCTGGGAAGGCAGCAGGAGACAGCGCACATCCTTGGGCCCCTGCACCCATGTAGGAGACCTGGAAGAAGCTCCTGGCTCCTGGCTTTTCCCTTGCACGGCCCAGCTGTTGTAACCACCTGGGGGGTGAACCAGCAGATGGAAGATCTCATCCTCTCTCTCTCTACTTCTCCTGTGGTGCTTTCAAATAAATAAATCTTAAGACGTCAGCACAAAGTTCACCACAAATCCACCATCTGCAGAAAACACGCAAGGTGTGGATTAGGCCCTGTGTCGGCGGGGTGGTCGCACACACTGCTCCACAGTCGGCAGCTCTGACTTTGGAGACAGAAGAACACAGCTACTGACAGCCCAGGCGCCACCAGCGGGCCATCCCGGGGCCGAGCCACCAGGAGACCGCCAGGCCCAGTGCTGCCCCATGTGGCCTGGGCTACACATGGGGGCCCAGTGGGCAGGGCTCCAACCAGGGGAAGCCACCATCACGTCTCCCACACTCTGCCCCAGTACTGGAAGCACACACCCCCACGAAAGCCTGTGTCCCTGTCCCATGGGAGACTGTGACCACAGTGCCTGACGCACCCCCTTTGCCCCCCGTCACTTCTCATGTCGCGGCCTGCGCCGTCCCTGGCCCGGACACCCCCATCCTTCTGCCTCCTACCTCGCCCTGCCTTCACCAGACTGGCAGGGTAGGCCCCCGTGACCGTCCACACAGACCTGCATCCCAGGGGGCCTTCCCTGCCTGCAGACCCCCTCCCATTTGCGCAACTTCCTGCCTGACTCAGCCAGCAGACGTCCCACCCAGAGTGTCACACCTTCTGGGAAGCCCTCCCAGATAGCTCTCGGCCACCGCACCAAGAACCCATCCTCACCTGTGCGGTACCCCTCTCCCTTGGGACCCTGCCAGGCAGCCCAGCTCTCCCCGCGCATGCTCAGCTGAGCCAAGATGCATGCTGCCCTGAGCGCCGGCTGCATGGCGCCCTGTGGGACCTGGGGCCCTGGGGTACAAAGCTCGTGGAAGCAATGGGATGTTACAGCTTCGGCTCAGGGAGACTTCGCAACAGCCCGAAACCATCCCCATTTGCTCCTGAGGCTCAGAGAGCTTAACGGAGCCCAGGACACAGTGGCCGCCACCTGCCTCCTACAACAAACTTGCTTTTACCTGCGCAGAGCTCAGGCCCGCGTCTCAATGTCACACTGTCCCCTGGAAGCCGGGAACTACCAGGGATTCATGCGGGACGGGGAGCTGGTCTTCCAGGGAAGGAAGAAGCAGGAAGCATTGAACCCGATCTGAAACAAACCCACAGATGGCAGCTTGGCCTTTTCCTTTTTTCTCACGCCATGAACCAAGCACCGAGGCCCCATGGCTTAACCCAGCACACCAAGTACTTTCTGCATTGGCGTTTTCTTCTCTTGGAAACCTGAAGTGCTAGGTGGGCTGCCATTCTAGTGGCACTGCTTGGACCCGTGGGTGTTGATTCTCGCTGCCCGCAGGTAGCAGACCAGGGGTCTTCTCCAGGGGGGCTCCATGGATTGCAGGGCATGCCTCATTTCAATTCCAGCAGATGCCTGTCGCTGCTGGGTGCAGCAAGTGTAGACACTGGGTTGGAAACTGAACCCCTCTGCTCTCCACCCACCCAGCATCCAATCCCAGCAAGCATTTCACAAATTAGCGAGGTCATTACAGAAATGGCGAGCTCCTGCTGCTGCTGCTGCGGACAGCACAGCCAGGGTGACCAAAACACCCCCGGCTCGCCTCCTCTGGCCTTTCACTCGGCGTCCAGGGATGTCGGCCGGAACGGATGAGTCAAGGGTACCCTCACCCTGAGCTGAGCAGCTAATAGGACGCCACACGGGCTGGGACACTGAGAGGAGGCCCCTGACTGGGCTGTGAGCTCAGCAGCTAATAGGATGCCACAAGGGCTGGGACACTAAGAGGAGGCCCCTGACTGGGCTGGAAGTGAGGGACCAACTTTCTGTCTCCTCCCTCGCAACATAAAGTGGTCAGGAGAGCCATACCTGCCATGGGCACAAGGCCACCTCTTGCACCTGCCATCCACACCAGAGTCCCTGGGGAGACATGCACAGTTGTACAGACACCTGCAGGATGTGCAGACCGGTTCGAGCTTGGACGCCACTCTCCCCAGGAAAGCAATGGACAAAGATGCCAGTGCATCTCTGGGAACTCAATTTCTCATGTAAGCATCAGAGATCCTGGAAACTTCTGGAAAATTAGCAGAAACAATAGAAATGTGAGGTGTCATGGTTGCAAAAGCCAGCAGGCCAACCAGGATGTCTGTGGACAAAGCACCCTGCTTCTGCTGGCCACTGGGCTGCAGCCCCCCCTGGTTCCTGGCCCCTCCCACGGTCCTCCTAGGACCTGTCTTGGATCTCTCTGTGTTTCCTCTAACAGGGAACTCAGGGCGCAGACACACAATGGGGAATCCTCCCCCAAAAGACCTCCAAGCTCAGGGGGCTCTGGGGAGACCGAGCTCAAGCCTCTGAAGTTCTGGGACCTGGGGCTCGATGGCTGCTGCTTGCCTATCTCCACCTCTGGGGCGCCCCCACCGGAGACAGAGCAGGAAGAGAGAGGTTAACATTGACAAGGTCGCCCAGACACGGAGAACACGAACACCACAGCAGATGGGGGTCCCAGGACACAGGCACACAGCACTCACACACATGTGTGCACACGTGCACGACACACTGCATGCATGTACACACGGTGCAGACACGGACACAGGCACACAGCACTCACACACATGTGTGCACATGTGCACGACACACACTGCATGCATGTACACACGGTGCAGACACGGACACAGGCACACAGCACTCACACACATGTGTGCGCACGTGCACACAACACACACTGTGCATGCATGTACACGCGGTACAGACACGGACACAGGCACACAGCACTCACACACATGTGTACACATGTGCACATGACACAAACTGCATGCATGTACACACGGCGCACACACAGACACAGGCACATAGCATTCACACACATGTGTGCACACGTGCACGACACACACTGCATGCATGTACACACGGTGCAGACACGGATACAGGCACACAGCACTCACACACATGCGTACACACGTGCACACGACACACACTGTGCATGCATGTACACACGGTGCAGACACGGACACAGGCACACAGCACTCACACACATGTGTGCGCACGTGCACACAACACACACTGTGCATGCATGTACACACGGTACAGACACGGACACAGGCACACAGCACTCACACACATGCGTACACACGTGCACACGACACACACTGTGCATGCATGTACACACGGTGCAGACACGGACACAGGCACACAGCACTCACAAACATGTGTGCACACGTGCACACAACACACACTGTGCATGCATGTACACACGGTGCAGACACGGACACAGGCACACAGCACTCACACACATGTGTGCGCACGTGCACACAACACACACTGTGCATGCATGTACACACGGTACAGACACGGACACAGGCACACAGCACTCACACACATGTGTACACATGTGCACATGACACAAACTGCATGCATGTACACACGGCGCACACACAGACACAGGCACACAGCATTCACACACATGTGTGCACACGTGCACGACACACACTGCATGCATGTACACACGGTGCAGACATGGATACAGGCACACAGCACTCACACAC
Source organism: Ochotona princeps (assembly GCF_030435755.1). Taxonomy (NCBI): domain Eukaryota; kingdom Metazoa; phylum Chordata; class Mammalia; order Lagomorpha; family Ochotonidae; genus Ochotona; species Ochotona princeps. The sequence continues at coordinate 991,056 of NC_080860.1, read as the reverse complement.
ATGTGTACACACGTGCACACGACACACACTGTGCATGCATGTACACACGGTGCAGGCACGGACACAGGCACACAGCACTCACACACATGTGTACACATGTGCACATGACACAAACTGCATGCATGTACACACGGCGCACACACAGACACAGGCACACAGCATTCACACACATGTGTGCACACGTGCACGACACACACTGCATGCATGTACACACGGTGCAGACACGGATACAGGCACACAGCACTCACACACATGCGTACACACGTGCACACGACACACACTGTGCATGCATGTACACACGGTGCAGACACGGACACAGGCACACAGCACTCACACACATGTGTGCGCACGTGCACACAACACACACTGTGCATGCATGTACACACGGTACAGACACGGACACAGGCACACAGCACTCACACACATGCGTACACACGTGCACACGACACACACTGTGCATGCATGTACACACGGTGCAGACACGGACACAGGCACACAGCACTCACAAACATGTGTGCACACGTGCACACAACACACACTGTGCATGCATGTACACACGGTGCAGACACGGACACAGGCACACAGCACTCACACACATGTGTGCGCACGTGCACACAACACACACTGTGCATGCATGTACACACGGTACAGACACGGACACAGGCACACAGCACTCACACACATGTGTACACATGTGCACAAGACACAAACTGCATGCATGTACACACGGTGCAGACATGGATACAGGCACACAGCACCCACACACATGTGTACACACGTGCACACGACACACACTGTGCATGCATGTACACACGGTGCAGGCACGGACACAGGCACACAGCATTCACACACATGTGTGCACACGTGCACGACACACACTGCATGCATGTACACACGGTGCAGACATGGATACAGGCACACAGCACCCACACACATGTGTACACACGTGCACACGACACACACTGTGCATGCATGTACACACGGTGCAGGCACGGACACAGGCACACAGCACTCACACACATGTGTACACATGTGCACATGACACAAACTGAGCATGCACACCCCCACACACACACGCCGTCTCCTTTCATGCAATGCTTCGGAACATGGCCGGGTCCGGAATCCCTCCACAGGACCAGCTCTGGGCAGCCTGGGCCATGTGAAGTGTCCCATTTCACAGCACTGTGCACCTGGGGCCTTGCTTTCAACCAGAGAGCCTGTCCTGCGGCAGGGAGGAGCTCAGGCAGCAGGCAGGACCTCCCCTCCCTGGCCCCCACCCCCTCGAGTTTGTTGTGGCTGCCTTGGGTGGAGATGAAAGGGACAGTGTGTCTTTAAGGAGCCAGCGCAGCACGGGCAGCGGGGCAGTCAAAAGGCTGATGCCTGTTCCAGAGAAGGAGTTTAATCTAATTTAGTTGGAGGGCGTCTGTGTGCAGTGTTGTTTTTTGGAGTGTGGGAATAGCGGAGAGGAGCGGCCCAGTTGAATGGGCCCTTCTGCGCCAGGAGCAGTGGGGAGCCTGGTGGACGCCAGTGATCCGAAGCCAGGCCTTGAAAGGGGATTAGGGAAATGGTCTCATTTGCAATTCACGCTGATGCCCCCCACGGAGCCCTTGGTAATATTTCAAACCCCTTTTCAAGGGAAGTGGCCTTAACATAGCTGCCTCCGCGGCCCCAGAGGCCCAGTGGCCGCCGCTGCGAGGTGTGGGTGAGCCACCGTGGGCCTGCCCCACCCCACACACCCACCCCTCACACGCAGGTGTCATTAATGTCTCCCGCCTGTTGGATGGGCCACAGACCGCGGTGGCCTCACTGCTGAGCTGCTCTCCCCCCCCGAGAGAGACCCCTGGAAGAAACTGTGGGATGAGGTGGAGCGGGGAGCAGCCACCTCCCCCACCACCGAATTTCCTATCTCATCCTGAGGTTCTTTGGGGTTCAGCACAGGATGGGGGGGCAGCTGTGAGTAAAAATATCAAGTTCTAATCTGACTCCAAGGTAACCTGGAAACTAAACCCAGCAGGTCCCACTGGCACCCGAAGCCAGGAGAGGCCAGGACTGCAGCGGGACCGGCCGAGCCGAGGACTCCTGAAAAACCTTAAGCTTTTCAGCTCAGAATTTACCAACATGCCTCTCTTTCGTGGTTTTTTTTTCCCCCTAAGCTTCACTCATATTCCGCACGGCTACTCTTCCCATTAGCTTGTAACATGCTAAGCGTGCGGTTTAATTTCTTTTATTGCTGTGAGCCTCCGCACTTTTCATCTTAAAGACATTATTCGGGTTTTCTCTAATCCCGTTTCAGAAAGCCAGGCGCATGGTGCTTACAATTTCCATTGAGTATTACATAATACGAGAGGATAGAACTTAGATTCGCAGCAATGCCCATGTCCAGGGACTTCATGCTTTCGCCTCTGCTAGCTTACGCGGAAAGAGCCGGGCCCCTCTCATTCTGCTTCCCCAAGTCCAAGAGGACGAACGGCCGGGAGCCCCTTCCCCGCGCGGCCCCTCCAGGCAGGCTACCTCGCCAAAGCCGTGCTTTCCCTGGCACAGGTCTGCAAGAACGGACGGAGCGAGCCGCGTTAAGGGGAATTGTGGACACATCTCTTCTGTTTTGAAAGGTGGCTGGGGTTGATGTATATATTTATATTTTTCCCTCATTCCTCCATTATCTGAAATCATGTTTAATTATAAAGTTTCATTAAGAACCTTTGCTCAAAATTTTAGAGGCCTAATAAGATTTCCATTAATTTAAACATATCGCTATTCCCACCACGGCCCCCATGCTTTCTTTGCCGGCTTTCATCCATGGTTAAATATGTAAATAAAATGTCTAAAGTCATTCTTCAAAGAAGACAAAAGAAAAAAGAGCTGAGGAGAAAGACAGCCATAAAATTCCTCCCCATTCTCCATAACATTTGCCGGAGGGGGGCCGATTGCCAGCCCGGCCGAGCAGCAGGGGACCTGCCGCTGCTCCGAATCACGCGGCTCCAATCCCACACACAGGAAAGAAAATAAAATAAAATATCTTTTCAGCTGCAGCCATCAAAAGGCCCTTTTCATTTATTAGTTCCAGAGCTATCTTCCAGGGGCTCGCTCCCTTCCCCAGGACAGCCAGGACCGGTGGTTTCCAACACAGCCGGGCAGCGCCAAGCTCTTCTGCAGACAATTTTATAGTAAAAAAAAGCAAACTGGAGTGGCCATGGCTAAAATAATAGGTCTGAACATGGCGGAATTGAAGTGGCACATAAAAGACCAATTAGGGGCACTTTCCCCTAGAGCTCGCGCCGGCTCCCTTCCACGGAGGGGGAGGGTCAGGAAGTAGACGCGGTGCCCAGCAAGGAAGGTTCTAGAACAGCCCAGCCAAGTCTGCCGAATCGTTCACGTAAAGTTTTTGAAAATAACTCAAGAGCAAGGGGGGGGGGGAACCAAACCAGCCAGCCAGCAGCTGTCACCGTAAAGAAGTTACTCTTTGCGACCTTAGCGGCGCTTCGCGGGGCAGGGGCGCGGCTCGCTCTGTGCGCACCTCTCCTTCTGGGTCCTGTGCCAGGAAGGTCCAGCAGCCCCGGGCGCCAGGAGCCAGCCAAGAGCGCCCGGGAGGACAGTAGGCAGGCGGCTTCCTCGGTGTGCGTCCCAGGAAGCCGCGACTACGTTCTCGCCAGCTTAGAGACCAAGACCCCGATGCCCGCCGCGCAGCCCGGTCCGGCGGGCGTCCACCCGGTGCCCGGGCAGGTGACGCCGCCGGCACGCGCCCTGCACGCACGCTCGGCGCCGGGAAGCGGGGTCCAGGGCGCTGTGCTGAGGTGGCTCGGCCGCCCGGGGGCCCAAGCCCAGCAGCGCGCACCGACTGGCGCGCCACGGCCCCGCGCTCCACGGCCCAGGGCTCCACGGCCCGTGCGCTCCACGGCCCGTGCGCTCCACGGCCCAGCGCCCAGTTCCGGGAGGGCAGGGCGCGCAGGCCGGGTCGGGCCGGTCGCCACATCCTAGAAATACCCAGCGTGCCGACGACTTCCTACAATAAATAAACTGCCACGGCGGGGGTCTGCGGCTCGGAGTCCGGCCCCCTCCTCTCCGGGCCGGGGGCGCCCCAAGTCCCAGGAAGCTTCTCCCCTCCCCACCCCGCGCGCCGCCTCTCCAACCTCCGAGCCGCCCTAAACTCGGCCTCATGCCCCTCCCCCTCCCTCGCCGCTTTGAAATTTCAAAGAAATCCCCTCCCCGGAGCCGAAGCCCCCCGGGCCGCGGAGATGCGGCGGTTTATGAGCCGAGAGCCCACTTTATGGCCCAGGCCGTAAAACGCAAATCCCACTCCTCCGCCCGAGACCCTCCATAAAAGTAAGGGCGCTGCGCCCCCAGGCCCCCGCCCACTCGGCGTCCAGGGGCCTGCAGGACCCGGGGGTGTGGGGCAGGTCCCGGCGAAGGGGGCCGGGCTGCTGGCGGGGGGCTCGGCCCCGCGACGCCCGGAGCGGGCTCCCCCGGCCTCGGGGCTTTTCTCATGCAAAGCAGCGGCGGGGCGGGCCGGGGCGGGGCGCGCGCTGGAGGCGGGGCCTGCCCGCGCCCGGCTTCTCCTTCCCCCTCGCCCTCTTTTTTGGCGAGTCTTCTCCTCCCGGGACGCCAGGCTCGGAGCAGCTGGCGGCGGGGCCCGGCCGAGGCCGGCGCAGGGGGAGGGAGGAGCGGCCGCGGCGCGCCGATCCCCGGCTCCGGACGCCCCGCGCACCGGCGCCCCCCTCCCCCGGCAGCGGAGGCCAAAGTTGGCCGCGGCCGCAGTGGAAGCCCGCGCCCGCCGGGCCGCCGCGCCGAGGGCTCCGGGGGCCACCCCTCTCGCCGCCCGGGATCGTGCGCAAACTTCGCTGCTCTCCGCTTCGCCCTGCCTTCCGCGCGCCGCGGCCGCCTGCTCCGTGGAGGGCGCCCCGGGCGCGCCGGGCGGGCATGGGCGGGGGCCCGGGCCGGGGCGGGCAGCCGGCGGCCGCAGCTCGCGTCCGGGCACGGCGGCTCTGAGGCGCGCGCGCGCGGAGCTCGCGGCTCCGGCCCCTCCGACGCCAGCATGCGGTGCCCGGGCCCCCGCCTGTGGCTGGTCCTGCAGGTGGTGGGCTCGTGCGCCGCCATCAGCTCCATGGACCGGGAACGACCAGGCGACGGCAGGTGCCAGCCCATCGAGATCCCCATGTGCAAAGACATCGGCTACAACATGACCCGCATGCCCAACCTGATGGGCCACGAGAACCAGCGCGAGGCGGCCATCCAGCTGCACGAGTTCGCGCCGCTCGTGGAGTACGGCTGCCACAGCCACCTCCGCTTCTTCCTGTGCTCGCTGTACGCGCCCATGTGCACCGAGCAGGTCTCCACGCCCATCCCCGCCTGCCGCGTCATGTGCGAGCAGGCCCGGCTCAAGTGCTCCCCGATCATGGAGCAGTTCCACTTCCGGTGGCCCGACTCCCTGGACTGCGGCAAGCTACCCAACAAGAACGACCCCAACTACCTGTGCATGGAGGCGCCCAGCAACGGCTCGGACGAGCCCAGCCGCGGTGGCCCGGGCCTCTCCCCGCCGCTCTACAGGCCGCAGCGGCCGCATGAGCACCCGCCCCCGGAGGGCGGCCCCGGGCACTCCGCCGCCGCCGCCGCTGCCAACGCTGCGGGCTGCGATAACCCGGGCAAGTTCCACCACGTGGAGAAGAGCGCGGCGTGCGCGCCGCTGTGCGCGCCCAACGTGGACGTGTACTGGAGCCGCGCCGACAAGCGCTTCGCCGTGGTCTGGCTCGCCGTGTGGTCCGTGCTGTGCTTCCTGTCCAGCGCCTTCACCGTGCTCACCTTCCTCATCGACCCCGCGCGCTTCCGCTACCCGGAGCGCCCCATCATCTTCCTCTCTATGTGCTACTGCGTGTACTCCGTGGGCTACATCATCCGCCTCTTCGCCGGCGCCGAGAGCATCGCCTGCGACCGCGACAGCGGCCAGCGCTACGTGATCCAGGAGGGCCTGGAGAGCACGGGCTGCACGCTCGTCTTCTTGGTGCTCTACTACTTCGGCATGGCCAGCTCGCTGTGGTGGGTGGTGCTCACGCTCACCTGGTTCCTGGCCGCCGGCAAGAAGTGGGGCCACGAGGCCATCGAGGCCAACAGCAGTTACTTCCACCTGGCCGCCTGGGCCATCCCCGCCGTCAAGACCATCGTGGTGCTGGTCACGCGCCGGGTGGCAGGGGACGAGCTCACCGGCGTCTGCTACGTGGGCAGCATGGACGTCAGTGCCCTCACGGGCTTCGTGCTGGTCCCGCTGGCCTGCTACCTGGTAGTGGGCACCTCCTTCCTGCTGTCGGGCTTCGTGGCCCTCTTCCACATCCGCCGGGTGATGAAGACGGGCGGGGAGAACACGGACAAGCTGGAGAGGTTGATGGTGCGCATCGGGGTCTTCTCCGTGCTCTACACGGTGCCCGCCACCTGCGTCATCGCCTGCTACTTCTACGAGCGCCTCAACGTGGACTATTGGAAGGCCCTGGCCACGCAGCACAAGTGCAAGGTGAACAACCAGACGAAGCACCTGGACTGCGTCATGGCGGCCTCCATCCCGGCCGTGGAGATCTTCCTGGTGAAGGTGTCCATGCTGCTGATCGTGGGCATCACCAGCGGCATGTGGGTCTGGACCGCCAAGACCCTGCAGTCCTGGCAGAGCGTGTGCGGCCGCCGGCTGAGGAGGAAGAGCCGTAGGAAGCCCGCCAGCGTCATCGCCGCCCCTGGGGGCATGTACAAAAAGGCCCAGCCGCCCCCCAAGGCGCACCCCCAGGGGCTCCCTGCCCCGCCGACCTGCGTGTGAGCCGGGAGCCGGCAGGCGCGATGTGTTTTGCTACCTTCATGGGGACGTTAAAGAAGAGCTGAGAAACGTCCACGGCTGCTGGGACGCACTGAATGTGTGGAAAGGAACCGTGGGTGTTTTCGCTCTGTGTTTGGTGGGGGAAGGCACGCCCGCAGCGAGCCCTGGCATGGCTAATTTGTGGCGATGGAGCCGGCGGCACTCTGAAGCGAGCTTCTGGCTGGAACCCCTGAACTATGAGTGCAGATGCCCCCCCCACTTAAAGAGTCAGATAACTTCTCTGCAAAGTGAAGAGCCCCCTGCCCCACTTGGCCAGTGAGCCACCCCTTCCCTGGCAGCCCCCAGGGAGGCTGCCAACAGGACAGCCACTTGTGTGCATGGAGGGAAGGGGAGACCCGGCCACCGCGTCTGTCTGGGGGTTCGCAGCCCCCTCGCCCCATCTGCAGCCTTGGAAGCACACGCCTTCCCCATGCCAAACGTTGGCGAAATGAGACCATGTGCAATACATTCCTCCCTCCCCCCAACAAAAATGAGAAGAGAAGCAACTATTTTGCTGTGTATAAAGACGAGAGGCCTCCTCACACCAGAACTGAGGCCTGGCCCTGGGAGGCCCTTCACTGTCACATTTTGTGGGTTTTTAATGGAAGCCAAGCCCCACTGTGCCCTCGGACTGACCTGTGGAAAGCCGGGAGGGGGGCTCGCTGGCTGTCATGAACGGAGAAGCCACTGGCTGCCCACGCCTGCAAGAGACGGTGTTCTCCAGGCTCCACTATTTTATTAAAAATAAAAGATGTTCTTTAGTTTCCCGTAGTCCTTGTGCGCTGTGAGCCTTCTCTGGGTGTAGAGGGAAGTCCCGCGGCCGCCAGTGGCCTTGTCCATCCCTCCCTCTGCAGACGGGCCGATGTGGCCCAGGGCGGCGTGAGTGGGTCGTGGGAGGAGCCGCATGGGCGCTTCACCGGCCCGACCTTCCCGGGTGTCGGCCATCAGTTGGCAGAGGACAGGAGGAGGCGCAGCTGCTGCTGAGCAGTCTCTGCTCAGCGGCCAGTTCTGGCCAAAAGGGGCCCAGCGCACGGTCGGGTCCCTCCGAGGCTGGGAATCCCGGGAGCAAGCTGGGCCCTGCAGCAGCCCATGCTCTCCAGGCTCAGCTCCCACCTGCAAGCAGCTGTTGCCATGCAGAGAGGGGCAGAAGCCTGAAGCAGGGCTGTATGCCCATGGCAGAGTGCGTGGGAGAGTGGGGGTGCAGGCCCGAGCATCCAGGAGCGGAATGGCTAGGTGGTTCGGCACGAAGTTCAGGAAACAAGCCAGCTAGGAAAGCAGGGAGGAATGCAAGACCCACAACAACTTTCATGCGTTGAGACAACAGTCATGGGTTTGAGACGTCCCTAGGTGAGGATCAGGCAGCTGCCCGTCCCCAGCGGGCTCGCACACACCGCACAGCACAGAGTCTGAGTGTCAGACAGAGGCAGTGTGTAGGTCTGAGAGCTTCTGAAATGCCAGCATGGATGGGCAGTGGGGGATGTGTGGGGTGGCAGCACCGTGGAGTCTGAAACTCGGGACTCGCACAGCACGGGGCTGGCTTTCCAACCCGGTCCCTAGGGCCCTGCAGGGATGGCTGTTGGCTCCTGGGCCCTGTGGGCAGCGTGTGCGGTGACACGCGGGGCCTGCTGCTGGCTCCTGAGCCGTGAGTGGGCGGCGTGTGCGGTGACACGCGGGGCCTGCTGCTGGCTCCTGAGCCGTGAGTGGGCGGCATGGGCGGTGACACGCGGGGCCTGCTGCTGGCTCCTGAGCCCTGTGTGATTCAGGGCATGGTGAGGCTAGGTGGCTGGCATGTGGTTGGGCCGTGTGCAGTGGAAGCCCTCTCCTGCTCCCTCCCGGCTCTCTCTCTTGCTCGCTCTACCCCCACCCCATGCCTGCGTGCCATGCCTCCCCCTCTGTTTGGCCACTGCGGATGCCCCCAGTGGATGTAGCTCTGCATCAGAGCCTGGTGTTCTTGGAAGCAGCAGGTGTTCTGGGGACAAAGTCACGGTCAGAGGGAGTCCGGAGGAGGTGACCGCCTGGGAGGCCGGGTGGGGACAGGGCACAGCCCTTGGACCTCCTTCAGGCCACACAGCCTGCTCACCTTGCCTGTGCTTCCGTCACGGGGCCGGGCCCTCTGAAGTGTGCCAGGTACGCAGGGCAGAAGTTCAGTGACCGAGTGGAGTCATAGCGCAGGGAGTGTGGACAGGGCATGGACGCCTGGGAGGACCCGGGCTAGCCTCCTGATCGCCCCACGTGTGACCAGCACGTGACAGCTTGGGACACAGCCTGAGCTGAGGGTGGCAGGATCACTACGCCTCATGCTCGGCAGAGGCCACCTCTGAGTGACCCCAGCAGCTTGTCCACTTCCCAGGTGCACAGAGAGGTTCTGCTGTTCCCAGGGTTGCACAGCAGGTGAAAGCTGGCACTGGGGGTGGGCGCTTGGGTGCTGCTGAGCTGCCCCTGTGGCCTATCCAGGCTGTGTGGGCTCCTGGCTTGGGCTGGGCCCAGGCGCTGGCTGTTGCCAGCCCCTTGGTGAGGGCAGTGCCTGCGAGAGCAATCTTGTTTCCCTTTCAGTGTCTGCCTTGTGAATGAACTAACAATACATGTGTTTTTCTTTAATAAAAGTTGGGGGCAGAATGAAGGCCATGCAGTGGTCGTGCTGGACCGAGACTTCCGTAAGTCACTGTGGAGTGAGTGGCAGCTGAGCCCCGCCCCCAGCCTGGTCCTCTGGCAGCCCCTCAAGGTCTAGTCCCGTCCACCTCGCTGCAGGTGGGCAGTCGGGCCCTGCTTCTGACCCGAGGTTCTCCCACTTCCCAGGGCGCTAAACGTTGGCAGGAATTAAATCATTTCATCTTAGCAGTGCTACTACAGTACTTGTAGCAGGCTCTGTACAAGGCAGAAGGGACGGGAGGTCACAGGGCAAAGAGCTCTGTCGGTGTGGGGGCGGGCTGCGCAGGTGGCCTGAGGACGAGGCTGGAGGGGCAGCAGGTGGACGTGAATGATGAGCAGGACTGCTGCTCCGAGCTGGCAAGCAGGAGGGGGAGAGGAGGCATGCTGTGTAGACCAGGTGTCGGCCTGGGCCACAGAGGAAGGTGGGGGCAGACGGCTAAGGTCCAGCTGTGTGAGGCAGAGGGCCCCCGTCAGCGCCCGGTCCTCTGGCGCCGTGTGAGGCCGAAGAGCCAAGGAGGACTCCCGGGGCAGTGGCCACTGCCCTGCTTCCCACATTCCCTCTAACAGGGACAGACTCCAGGGAAGGGGATCTTAAAGGAGGGACCTTCAGAATGCCTGTAGCAAAGCCTGGATTTTTATTTTATTTTTTTAGAAGCAAATCTTATAATTCCACTTTTCATAAAGTTTCCGAAGTGCTCTGAAAAGCCCCAAACTCATGTGTGCCCTGGTTTCCAGTGTGACTCCATCGCCGCCCAGTTCCTCTACCCTGGGCAGGGAATGGGCGCCGTCTAGCCTCAGTTTGTTCATCAGCAGCTGGGAAGGGCTACCTTGGGCCAGCTGGCAGCACACAGAATGAGAGTCCATGTGCAGAGCCGGGCGAGGGACAGCTGCCTCCCGCCATGAAGTGACAGGAGCCAGAGCTGCTCCATTTCTGGCCCAGAGTCCTGCTAACAAGCCCCTGGAGGCAGCAGCAGCTGGATCTGTTACTGCACAGGTGACGTCATGCTGCGGTTCTGGCCCCGCTCACACTGCACAGGTTCTGGCCCCGCTCACACTGCACAGGCCCGCTCACACTGCACAGGCCCCGCTTACACTGCACAGGCCCCGCTCACACTGCACAGGTTCTGGCCCCTGCTGCCTGCCTGCGAGACTGGCAGAGTTCCGCGTTCCTGGCTTCGGCTGGTCCAGCCCTGGTTACTGCAGAAGTGAGTCGGTGAGCACATCTCTCTCTTTCTCTCCCTCTTTCTCTGCCTTTCAAGCAGCAAAAATGAGTGCAAGTGTTTAGAAATGGCGCGTGTGTGCAGTTTTTGCACTAGCTGTCCCACCTGGCACGGCAGCGCAGCCCAGAAGGCTGATGAACGCTGCTCTTGTAGGAGGAGACTTTTCTCCTGGAAATGCTCCCTCTGACACCGTGCTCAAGTTTGAAAGCGTGGTCCTGTGCCTGTGCACGCGAAGAGCTACTCGGCTTTCTCTTTGAACACAACAACATCACAGTGGTGTCCTGGGCATCACAGTAGCGTCCTGGGCATCCCAGCGGCGTCCTGGGCATCCCAGCAGCGTCCTGGGCATCCCAGCGGCGTCCTGGGCATCCCAGCGTCATCCTAGGCATCACAGTGGCGTCTTCGGCATCCCAGCCCGGCCGGGGTGCAGACGGCGCAGGCCGGCTTGGCCAGCGTGCTAGCTGCTTTTGCATGTGGCACAGGGAGTGTGGAGGCCAAGCTGGGGAGGAGGGTGGAAATGTTGCTGCCTGAGCGAGTGCTCCTAACTGAGGAACATTCCAGAAAACAGCCAGGCACCAGGGCACCAGGGCACCAGGGCACCAGCCACTGCCTCACCACACTGCTCAGAAGTCACCAAGTCCTGCTTGGTGAGGATTCTAAGACTTTGTCAATTAAAAAAAAAAAAAAAATGGATCCAGGGTCTCCTCCAGGAACCTTTGTTTTCTCTAGAAAGACCCTCAGTTGTGATCTCAGCAACACAACCCGCTCCTTTCCTGCTCCAAAGGGAAAGGACCCACTGGCTTACGGCGAGGCCTTCAACAGGTGTGCACCAAGGGGCCCTTTGTGGCGTTTTTAGCGAATATTTGCACTTAAAAAAAAAAATACTGAGAGCTGCTCCCAACAGTGTTTCAAGTATTTTGGGCAGAACTACAAAGTTATCAAGGCTGTCAGATGATAAATTGGAGCCTGCTCCTGAGGGGGGTGAGGCGCCCCGGGCACAGGTGCCGCCTTTGATGGGCCTGCCCAGCGCCTGGGAGCGCCTCTCCCGTCCCCAGCTGCCTTCTGCCTGCCAGCCTCCCTCCCCCTGCCCTGGGGGCAGCAGCTCAACTTACCCCACTGCCACTCCCCCTCTAAGGCCCCCAGCTGTTCCACCTTCTGCAACCCTGGGCTTTGGGGTCTCTGAAGGAGTCGGTGGGCAGCCAGGTCAGTGTCCCTCGTGGTTGGGTTGGAAGAAGGGTCGCTCCAGGCCGGGAGCAGAGAATTGTCACCAGAACTAAATGCAGAAGCAGGGCAGCCACTGACCTTCCTGTTCTTACTGAAGGACTTCCTCAGCACAAAGGAAAGGTGAGCTCAGTGTGAGATTCTAAACTGTGGTCCAGGTCCAGACAGATAAAAGGAAGACTTGGTGGAGGACGGTCTTCTGCACCGCTCTCTGCCTTAACAAGGCTCTGTTCTTCCCCTGCGACGTCCCCAGGCAGCTTCCAGGAGATTCTGTAGGCAGATGGGAAAAGCCTATCCTGTGCCTGTGTGGGATGTGGTGGGTGTAAGTTGTCATCAGGAGCTCTTGCAATCGTTTCGTGATCCTGAGGCAAAGGCCAAAACTCAACTCGGGGATGCCGGGCATGCCCAGCTGCCCAAGGAGCCATCAGCTGCCGGCACTCCCTTGTCAGCAGGCCGGGCCTCACCTGACACAGTCACGGGCTGGCCCGGGCTCCACAGGGCTCCAAGCACAAACAGCACCCGCGGCTTTCGAGGAAGCACCGGTCCCCACGCAGTCATACTCCACAGGTGACATCCATGCTGCGGGTCCGGCCCCGCTCGCATCAGCAGCGAGGGAGTGCCTGCCTCCCATGGGCTTCCTCACGCCTCACTTGCTCCTGCTGTCATTAAAAAGACCCTAACCCTGATGCAGGCAACCGGGGGCTGCAGCAGTGGATGGGAATTCTGTGCGTCTGTGTGTGTGTGTTCAAAATGCAAATTCAAGAATATTTGCTGCTGTGAATTCTGCTTTTTGAAAAGTTTTGTTTTTTTTTCTTGAATCCCACACAGTAAGATAAAATCGCTGCAACCATGGTTAGGAAGGAATGTTATCTGTCAGGTGGTAACCTGGAGTATAAATGTGCAATAACCAAAACAGACAAGTGAACGGAGCAAAATGTAAAACGTGAATGCACTTGGGGCTTCAGTTTAAACAAATATGGGCCATGAGCTCCATGGAGAGTACTTGGCAGTGTGCGGGAAGTTCCGCCAGATCCCTACCTCACACCCTTGACCCAAACTAAACACGTCCATGTGGAAGCAGTGCTGCCACTGTGGGAGGTGTGTGCTGCAATTCTGCCTCCGTGACTAAGGATTGTTCATTTACGGGGCAAAAGTCATCAAAGCCATTCTCACAACGCATGACTGTGTACTTAAAAGTGTCAAATCCTGGGAAGCAAACATATTTTTTAAAAAAGAAATACAAACTCATCATAAACAAAATTAAAAATTGAAGATGCTGGTTCCTTATCTGGGTCTGTGAATATGCAATCTGCATTAGGAGACACAATGGATGGCCTACACGGCTCCCCATCCTAACCCTGACGCTAACACGGCTCCCGCATCACAATCCAAGTGCGCACGTGCCCGAGTGCAATGGCCCCGTCCTCCACCTGGGTGCTTTGTCTTCAAAACCCAGAAACACCTAGGAGGGCCTCAGCGGCTGAGAGTTAGCCCCTGGGTGGCAAATGCAGGAATGCCAGGTGGATTGCCCAGCTAGGAGGCAGGCAACGCCTCTAACACTCATTCTCCACCCAGTAATTCCACTCCCCCAAATGTGTCTTGAAAAGTGGGGGCAGCCTCCCCAGAGCCAGCAAGCAGGTGCATGCTCCTGTAAACCAGGACAGCGTGTAGCATGAGGCTGCATCCCTTGGGGGTTCACACAACAGGAGGCAGGTACCCCACTTTTCCAGCATGGCATGACCCCAGCCCAGCATGGCAGCTGTTAGACACTCAGGATATCACAGGGTTGTTCCTGGTACAAGCTACACAGCCCAGATGGTGCGACACCAGCCTGTAACTCAGAAAATGCACGTGCATCCTCGGAAGGACAAGACGCTCACGGGGCCTTCAGCCGTCAGGGTGTCACCCCCACCTGTTTGTTTCTGACAAGAAGCGCGTCCTGTATGGATAGATGGCAAGCAGGCAGCAGGTGCCAGCTGAAGAGAGAAATGGATCCTTGGCGATAATAAAGGGATGGACAGAGAAGCTGAAGAGATGGATGACAGCTACACGTGGCCTGCTGCGACCCACGAGGCCACGTGGCCTGCTGCGACCCACGAGGCCACGTGGCCTGCTGACCCTGGCCGCATCCTGGGGCCTCTGTTGCAACTGGCCTGGGGTCTCTGCTGTGGCTTTTCACCTCCCCTGCACATGGAGGGGCTGCATATCCTGCTCCCCAGCCACATACACGCAATACAGTGGCACGTGCTCACACACAGTCCCAGGCAGCTTTCCCCACACGCAGTGTCCCCCACACACACCCGCGGCGTCCCGCCCTCCGGGCCCCTGTGCTGTGCCTTGTCTACCTGTATACAGCCAGCAGCTCGGCCTAGCCCACAGTGAGTTTTCAAGGGCCACTGCCCCAAGAGGCTGGAACTGAGGCTGCCAGAGCCACCCGGCCCCTGCCCAACAGGAAGCCTTCACGTCTGGGCTTGGGCAGGGAGCTCAGGCTGAGCCCAGCCCCTGCAGGAGCGGGGAAGCCCCTGTGGCCGCCCTCCCCACAGGGCAGAGGACCCAGGAGAAAAGGGACAGGGGCTTCCTCTCATCCTCTGCCTGCCTGCCTGACGCCGTCCGTCCTTTGTTTTCAGGTGGAAAAGCCTGCGAAGTGGTCCTGGGAGCAGACGGACTCCCTCCCGCTGCCATGGCCCCGCAGTTCCTGGAGGCTGCCAGTCGTGTCCCTCAGAGCCCCGGAGTGGGCCCTGGGCCCACGGGGGACACATTCCGTGGGCAGGGTGCGCTTGCTCGGGGAAAAACCTGGCTTCCCGCTGCTAAGGGGGAGCAGGCTTGGACATAAACCAGGGCTCCCAGGGCCCTGACATCAAATGGCTCGGAGAGAGCCGTGTCCGATGAGTTCAGTGTAAAGGAATCAGCAACATAAGGACTGCATTTCCTTGCAGATACACAGAGGTTATAAATTAAGGGGAAGAGTCGTGCTGAAACACGCCCTGGCGCGCGGCCAGAAAGGCCGGCCCGGGACGGTGGCTGCGGCTGGGCCCTGCCTCATCCTGCCCTCCCGCCCTGGAGACGCCTGCGGGGTGCTGGGGACAGGCGTGTGTTTCTGACCACGTGGCCTGGGGCCCGTCTCTCCTGTGGTGGTGAGCGGGTTGCCACCACGGCCTCTGGGTGCGGCTCCGGGTTGACACAGCCCCTCTCTGTGGCGCCCCAGGTGCAGCAGCAGAAATTGCAATCTCCTTATGTTTAGGAGCAGGAGTAGAGAGGTGGGACTCCCCGCTGCAGGACACGCCTTCCTGGGGAGCCTTCACCCGCCTAGAGCCATGAGAGCAGTGCAGTAGCTTTTCCATGATTTTCACTTAGACAAACTTGAGAAACTTCACAGGAAAACATAGTGCTCCAATGCATTGTACTTGAACTCCAGGGCTCTCCGTCATGTTTGCAAAAACCAGGCCACATGGGTGCAGGGTCCCAAGGCTCTGGGCTGTCCTGCCCTGCTGTCCCAGGCCACGAGCAGGGTCCCAAGTCAGCATCTTTTAATTCCATTTTTCCCCCTGTACATTTCTGGGTTCCTTCACTCTGACAGCTTGCAGGCGCAGGGTCTTTCATCACTTTTAAAGGATGTTGCTGGTGCCCAGCGTCAGTGACAGGAATGCCGTCCCGGGTGACTCCCCCGAAGGATCAGCCTCAGCCCCCTGGGTTGGGCAGGCAACCTGGCCACCAAGACATGGGAGACAGCCAGAGCCTGTCCCTGCAGACCGCATTTAGCGACAGGGAGAGGTTATGGCGACTCCACCTGCTAGCAATGACTTTGTACCCTGGCTCACCGGCTGCCCCAAGCCTGAATGCCAGAGCCACGGCCCACAGTGTGACAGTGGGGTGACACCAGCTCCCCCAAGCCTGAGTGCCAGAGCCACGGCCCACAGTGTGACGTGGAGTGATGGGGTCTCAGGGGTGGCCCTGTGGTGCGGGCTGATAGGAGAGTGGCCCGAGCTTGCCCTTCTACCCCCCAAACCCTAGTTCTCTCTGACCCTTCTACCTCCACCACAATGCTGTAGCACAAAGATGCCCACCAGAGCCAGTCACCTTGCTTTCAGCCTTGCCCATCTCCCACCTGGGAGCTGAGTAACAACTTCCTGCTGACTGCAAGCTCCCCAGCCCGCGCGTGCGCTCTCACAGGGAACAGGCTGGACGTGGGGGAGGCAAGAAATGGGCGGGGACACGGCTGGCCACAAGCGCAGCCGGGTTCATGTTGTAGTGCACTGTAGCAGCCGGAATGGGCAGGTCCCCCAGGGCCGCTGTGCTGGTCCTGCTCCACTTGATTCTTCAGATCTGCCTCTCCCCCATCACGACACTGACCCTGAGGCCATGTCTCTAGGAACCCCTCCCCTAGGTGCCAGGTGTACCTGCGGGAGGACAGGAGGGTGGGCCAGGAGCGATGGGCTCCCTGCCCACTCACACAGGAGGCCGGCAGCCATCCCGCTCCTGCTCAGCCCCTGGACGCCCCCGGGCTGTGTCCTGGCTTGCTCCCGTCACCTAAACCCAGGCCCTTTCTCAGATGCCGGACTGGTGATGTTCCCGTTCCGTCCCACCCACCGGGACTCAGGGCTGCCACACGCAGCTGTGGGAGACCCCAGTCTGCCACCTGCTTCCTGCTGGGACCCTGACAAAAGCGGCTTAGTTCATGGATTGCGTCAGATTCTGCCACCAGGCCTAGGAATGAAGTAAGAGCTCAAGGGACGGATGGCGGAGGCCATCAGGGTTGGCCCAGCACTGGGCACACCGGAGCCTGCCCAGCCCTGCAGAGTACCTTGCTTCATGGGGATTAGGCAGCAAGAGGCTCCAGGAAAACTCAGGGCAGAGACAGACACTTACAAGGCCCAGGTGAGCGGCTGGCAGCAAAGCAATTCAGCCCAGAAGGGGTCAGCGTGCTGGCAGACAGCAGTGTCCGGTTAAAGCAATGGGCTGGGGTGGTTCTCGCAGCGAGTGGAGAGGAAACGGGCCACAGGTGCAGGTGCGGGTGTGGACCCGGCAGTCGCCTCTGAAACTGAACCCAGAACAGTTTCCTGCACCTTCAATCCCAAGGCCCCTGAGGAGGGGTCATGGTCCTCCTGGTGCCCCCCGCCAGGGCCCTGCCCACTCGGGACCCACGTCCCCACTGCCTACACTGGGGTGCACTGCAGGCCAGTCCCTCTCCTGCAGAGCTCCTGTGGCTCACTGGCGGGAAACTCACACGGCAGAAGCCAAGCTTTTTTTAAAAAAAGGATGTATTTTTACTTGAAAGGTAGAGTTACAACAAAGAGAGAAGGAGAGAGAAAGACGCTTCCATTTGCTGGTGGAGCCCCCTGCGTGCAGGGAGCCAGGCAGGCCTTCGGGTCTGGCCCTGACGCTTCGCCTCTGGGAGTGTCCCCATGGCCTTGCCACCCGTGAGGTGTGGCAGGTGACAGCAGTTCTGGGAGCTATTCCTGCCACAGCGCCTACCCTGACCCACTTCTGGCAGCTGTGGAGGGCGTGCCTGGTGCCCAGCTTCCCCCTCCGCCCCGGCAGCTGGGAGGCAGGCGTAGCTGGGCGTGGGAGTGCTTCTGGGGTTGTCAGACAGTCTTGCTCCGGGTCGGAGGTCAGAAGCACCCCTGGCAGGCGGCCGCAGGCTCCCATGGGGTGCCAGCCACAGGCGTCCTGTCACCCCGACTCCTGCTCCTGCTCCCCCCCTTGGGGTCCTGCCGTGGTTCCAGCCATCG
The DNA here is from genome assembly GCF_030435755.1 of Ochotona princeps. Classification (NCBI taxonomy): domain Eukaryota; kingdom Metazoa; phylum Chordata; class Mammalia; order Lagomorpha; family Ochotonidae; genus Ochotona; species Ochotona princeps. Next base: position 973,411 of record NC_080860.1, on the reverse strand, counting down.
GGTGCGAGATCAGGGAGTGGGGAGGAATCAAGCAGTCAGTGACAGTGTGGTGGCACTGTCCCCAAACAAGGAAAGCCAAGGAAGGCGCACCCCCAAAAGGAATCCCCCAGGCACTTCTGCGGAGGCCTAGGCTGTGTCGCCCTGCACGCTCCAGCACACGCAGCCAGCTCTGTGGGCGGGCCGGGTCCACAGTACGCCCAGAAAGGACTCTGTGGAATTGGGAGTAAAGCCAGACAGGTCAGGTGCCAGTCGCCTGCTTTCCAACAGAAGCAGCTGTGACATGCTCAAGGGCAGGAGCCAGGACTGACTGGTAGGTCAGTGTTTTTTCTTAAATCCAGCCTCTTCTTCAAGCTCTGTGTCTTCATTTCCAAGTCGGAGAGAGAGAACGCTCTTCCTCGTGCTGCTTCACTCCCCAAATGGCCAAGCCCAGGCCTCCTACGCAGGTGGCCGGGGCCGCAGCCCTTGGGCCACCTCTGCGGCCTTTCCCGCAGGCGCAGCCGAAGGCAGCTGGGATGGACAGCAGAGCAGCCGGGCTCACACCAACGCTGACACGACAGCCTGCCGCACGCACCGGCTTTCTGTTGGAGAGTTCGTCTATGTGGAGGCTTCCTTGCTCCAGGTCCAGTTCTCAGTGACAGCAGGGCCCTTGGCTCACTCACCGCTCCAGTGTCTTCCGCAGGACCACTGCAGCCACAGCAGCGGCCTCTGGGCTGTGTGCAGTGAGAAACCAGGGTGCACGCGCTCGCTGCGCCGTCTGTGCTGAGAGCCGCGGGCTGAGGCCGCTGTCCACAGGGGCTGCCCAGGCCCCTCAGGACAAAATCAGGAGGAGGTGCCGGACAGAACAGTGACAGCCAGGGCTAAGTTTCTTCTGGCAGAGAATCCCTGAGCCCCACAGAGCAAACACAGGAACAGGAGGGGGTGGGAAGCGTGACTGCACTCGGGCAGGCAAAGGGGTCTACTTGCCAACCGAGCGAATGCCCACAGTGGGAGGACATGCGGAGAGACCTCAGCAGGCTGCTCCCAGCCTGGCCACCCAGCTCCATGTGGCCCGTGACTGTGGCAGGGCTGCCCCAGGGCCTGGCCACACGTGACCCGTGACCATGGCAGCTCTATGACTGTGGCAGGGCTGCCCCAGGGCCTGGCCACACGTGACCCGTGACCATGGCAGCTCTATGACTGTGGCAGGGCTGCCCCAGGGCCTGGCCACACGTGACCCGTGACCATGGCAGCTCTATGACTGTGGCAGGGCTGCCCCAGGGCCTGGCCACACGTGACCCGTGACCATGGCAGCTCTATGACTGTGGCAGGGCTGCCCCAGGGCCTGGCCACACGTGACCCGTGACCATGGCAGCTCTATGACTGTGGCAGGGCTGCCCCAGGGCCTGGCCACACGTGACCCGTGACCATGGCAGCTCTATGACTGTGGCAGGGCTGCCCCAGGGCCTGGCCACACGTGACCCGTGACCATGGCAGCTCTAGGACTGTGGCAGGGCTGCCCCAGGGCCTGGCCACACGTGACCCGTGACCATGGCAGCTCTATGACTGTGGCAGGGCTGCCCCAGGGCCTGGCCACACGTGACCCGTGACCATGGCAGCTCTATGACTGTGGCAGGGCTGCCCCAGGGCCTGGCCACACGTGACCCGTGACCATGGCAGCTCTATGACTGTGGCAGGGCTGCCCCAGGGCCTGGCCACACGTGACCCGTGACCATGGCAGCTCTATGACTGTGGCAGGGCTGCCCCAGGGCCTGGCCACACGTGACCCGTGACCATGGCAGCTCTAGGACTGTGGCAGGGCTGCCCCAGGGCCTGGCCACACGTGACCCGTGACCATGGCAGCTCTATGACTGTGGCAGGGCTGCCCCAGGCAGCTGGAATGGTTTGTTTATGTGAGTGTGCCATGTTTTCTGTCCCTCTCACAAATCACTTTGTTTTAAAGTTTATTTATTCATTTATCTTAAAAAGAGATCTTGAGCCTGCAGAGTCACTCCCCAAATGGCCATATGACCACAGTGGCCAGCACAAGGGCCCTGGAGCGCCTGTAAGTCTCCCATGTGGGTGCAGGGGCAAGTAAGAACTGGACATGGACAGTATGGTGCGACACTGACAAATCAGTGAGACTTTGTGAGTGTAATTGTGTTGATCTAATCCCTCCCCAAGCCACGGGGTCTCTCTTTGGGGGATGTGGCCACCCATCACAGGGGCCACAAGACTGCCCAACGGCAGACATGTGGACGCACACGGAGGAGTGCGTTCCATTCCCAGCTCAGAGGACACAACGCCAGGGGGCCGGACTGGCCTGGACACACAGCACCATGCAGCCTCTCAGACGTACGGTGCATGGCTGACCGCTCGTGGGTGGGAGTGGAACTCTGGTTACTGTGGGGCAGAGCGGGGTTACGCCCGTACGTTGATGGCTAGCCTGAGACATGCCTGTGCCTTGGTACTTGCTTATGGGAGTTCCTGAGCTAGTGTGGGCCACAGGGCACACCCCCCGGGGCCTGTCCAACCCTGGGTGTTGAGCCACACCCCCTCAGCATCTGGGTCAGCAGACTGGGAATGGACCCCAGCATGCCATTCTTTGCTTTTGAATTGTAGGAAGAATTCACCTTATTTTAAAGGCAGAGTGACAGATGCAGAGGGAGGGGGTTGGTTTCCACTCTCTGGTTCACTCCCCGGATGCCTACAGAAGGCGGCACTGGGCCAGGCCAACGCCAGGGGCCGGAGCACAGTCTCCTGCAGGCCTGAGTCCTTGGGGCCCTGCTGCCTTCCAGGGTGCTCAAAGACAGGAAGTAGACAAGATGGGACTCAGACTGGCCGTGGCAGCCTGGCGTGCAGGTGCCCCAAGCAGCCACTCAGGCGCCACACTCCTGTCAACAAGAGCCCAGAGGGTCCCGTTCTGAGAACTGCGGCTTCTCACGGCTGCAGGCACAGGCAGGCAGCTTCCAGGAGAGTTGGGGTTTCCCGTTTCTTGCTGGCAAAGCTCCCACAGAAGTGGGGGTTCATTTCCAAGTTCGGATGAGGCATCCCCCACACAGAGGGGTCAGCTGCTGGAGCACGCAGCACAGCGGCACTGGCTACGCCCGTCCCAGTCTCCCGCTCCCGGTACCCACGCCGCTCTGTGTCCACGCAACGGTAACTGTGCTAGCACGAGGCTCGTCAGCGGAGGACTCAGGCAGGTGGTTCTGCCAAATGACACAGCCATCAGGCCCTGCGCGGGCCTCGCCCAGCGGTTCCCCTTCCCCTCCTTCTGCTTTTCAACTCTGGGCTGGGAAAATGTTGTGGGAGGGGCCCCTGTGGAAGGCGGGCAGCCTTTTACCCCCAGGTTGCTCCGCACGCGGTTCCCGCTGCGGGACTTGAAAGCCAGTGGACAAGTCTGAATTTGTAATGTGCTCTTGCAGTGTTCATTCCCAGCCCACAAGGAGTTTCAAAGCCTCAGAGACGACAGATGGCTTTTGATGGATTCAGGTGTTGGGGAGGGGGCCGCCGCGCCATGGGATTAGGCACACTTTGGGAGAGCGGATTCAGCCCCATTCGTATGAGACGGGCCGGCCTCCAGAGCTTGTGCCGGGAGGGTGGAGGGAGCACCAGGCGGCTCTCTCCTTTCCATGAGTTTCCAGGGGCCGCTGGAGCAGCTGAGGGCTGGGGTCCTTGGGGTGCAGAGCACGAGGGTGGGGCCACTTCCTGCATACAGCATCCCGGTAGGCTCCACCCAGCGTGGCTCAGTGTGTCCCATAGCAAGCACAGGCAATTACAGGCCAGCAGGTCGTGGGGGTGGGACTACTGCAGGGCCTTGTGGGAGTGTCCCAGGGGAGGCCCGGCCCAGGCGGGCGGCAGTCGGGGTGGGTGCTGCTCTTGAGGCACAGAGCAGCCAGCAGGAGGGGATTCCCTCAGCAAGGAGCCCCGTATCAGGGCGGCCCTGAACCGCAAGCTCAGCCTGCTATCCCACGGTGCCCATTCTCACAAGGATGACAGCAGCTGACACGGGGTCGAGACACGGGCACCAGGGATGTGGTGGTGCCCAAACTGCAAGGGAGGGAACCGGAAGAGCAGGTCACTATGTGGTGCTATGACACAAGAGGACGCGGGGAGCTAGGCCTGAGCACCCAGAGGGACCGAAGGCCTGCAGCATGGGCAGCGGGGAGCGTGTCCCTGCTGAGGGGTCCTGCCAGCACCATGGATGCACAGGGTGTGAGCCCGGGGCCACTGCCAAGAAGCCACAGTACTTGGGTATGTCCCTCCACGAGGATCCAATGCCCCCAAGAGCCACATGATATCACTTTTCAAGGAAGACAAAATGTGGCATGAGGCCATTTGTCACACATGTGCTCACGGAGCTCGCCTGGAGTTCAGGCATTTCCTGTCTGGTCTCTGCATGTGAGAAACCACACATGAGCACCCATGTCAGAGTCCTGGCATGGGGATGCCACGAGTCCCCCATCACAGCATCCTGAGTCGGGGAGCACACGGGCTGCTCAGCAGAGCCCCCAAGCACTAGGGTCCCGGTGGAAGCCCCCGAGCAGGGCTGCGTGGCAAGGTGGGTGCGTGCCGCAGTGTGGGGAGCGCTGGCCCGAGGGCAGAGGTCCTCAGGCTGTGCTGGTTGGCGGGAGCCCCATGACGTCAGAGCTCCAAGGCTTGTGACAGGATGAGGATGGAAGAGCAAACGCGCCTCCCGGGCTGCTGGGCTGTTCCCTGAGAATCAGGACAGGAGGAAGACAGCAGAGCCAGGGAACGGGGTGGCCAGACACTGTGCCCCTCGGTGACACTGCCAGCTCTGTTGCCTTCCTTGTGTCCCTCCACCCACCCTATGGGGGGCATGGGGCTCCTGGCCGGCCCTTGATCCCTGCTCCGGCCGTGCCTGGACACAGGTCTGGCTTGGCGTCTGCTGGGCAGAGCCTCCAGCACACGTACAGCCCTGGGAGACAGCGCTAACATGAAAGGAGGATGAAATTCCACACGCGAGCCAGAGCTGGGGTCCGGAACTGGCAGGGAGCAGCGGCTAATCCTGCAGCACCGGCCAGAGCAGTGAGCCTGCCGGTAAACTAGGGGGGATGATGTGAGCTCCTGCGGCCACAGCTCTATGCCTGCCAGTCAGAGACGTGGTCAGGGAGCCCCCTGAGTGTGACCGGAGCAGGCCAGGCAGGCACTGGGTGGACGTTAGCGTGATGCAGTCCTCCAGCTCCAAGCCGGCAAGCAACAGCGGCATCAGTTGGACAGACCATGCAGGACAGGGCAAGCACAGCCGTGGCAGGCATTTGAGGACCATGCACGGAGCAGTGTCCATTCTGTTAGAGCTCCCGGGGTGTGCGAGGCCAGCAGGACTGCGAGATGATGCCCTCGTGTGTGCCAGCAGCCGTGAGCCTGTGAGGCTATGTGGCTCGGCAACCACAGGTGGTGAGTCGCTGACCCCCCAGCTGGACCCCATGTGACCCAGAGCCCTGGAGTGGGCACAAGGAGGTGGGACAGAAGGGAAAGCCGGGCAGTGTGACAGGGTGAGGCCAGTCCTAGCCAGCTATGGACAATGGCCCAAGATGCCCTGAATGCCCTAGCAGCTGGAAGACCCTGGCAGCACAGCACCCTCCAGATGCCAGGAACGGGTGGAAATGGGTTCAGCCTTGTGACCTGCCTCAGGCTGAGCCCCACAGAACAGAGGGGAGCCCTGAACCCCTGGTCTCCACAGCCAAGCACTGCAACTTGCGACTGGCTGGCAGCGTGGCCTGGACGCGGCCACATGTTCCCAACCGACAGGTACTTGGGCTGTTTGGCCCTCCATACTGTGCCTGTGGCCCACACAGAGAGCTTTCCCTGGCACTGCCCCCTCAGCGGGCACGCTGGGCTGCAGGGCGGCCCTGGGAAGGGCAGCTGGATGCTTGCCGTCCCAGCAATAGACACAGGGGCTGCACTTCCTGCAGTCTCCTCAAGGCGTTGCAGCTTCTGCTTTGTCTGTTGTTTCTGGTAGTAGCCAGCCTAATGGGTGTGGCCGGGTGTTTCACTGTAATTGCTATTTTTTGTTTTATTTTTTCTTTACAGTGTTTGATCTTGGACAGTTTTCACATTTCCTGGCCACTGTCCATCTTAAATATCTACCTAAGCCTTTGTCCAGTTTTTAACAGCTTTAGTTACACATTTGAAAGGCAGAATTGCAGAGCGGAAGAAGCAGAGCTCTGGTGGTTCACTCCCCAAGCGGCCAGCAGAGCTGAAGCCGGGAGCCAGGAGCTTCCTGCAGGTCTCCCACGTGGGCGCAGGGAAGCACCTGGGCCAATCCCGCAGCAGCAGCAGGGAGCTGGGGTGGGAGTGGAGCTCTGAGGGCTGCCAGCTCTGCAGGTGGCAGACTCACACGCGAGGCCACAGTACCAGTTGCACTCCCTGCCAGGTCTAATCACGCTGGGATTTTGGTGTTTAGCTGTAGTTCGTTACATTCTGGACAGTGGACGCTGGTCAGCTCTGTGGTTTGCAGGTGTCCGGTCCCACGTCACACTGGCTTCCTGCAGTGTGGACAAGCTCTGATTTTCGTGTAATCCTGTTTTTGTCTCAGGTAAGTTTGTGCTATTGCACCAAATGCAGACTTGGAAGCCGCTAGCTCCAGGCCCAGGCTGGCCAGCAGGCTTTATTGGTTTGAGTGAGAGAGCAAGGGAGGGATTTTACCGCTGTGTCACTGCCCAGATGCCAACTGGGGGCTGGGACAGGAGCCAGGGACACACTGTAGGTCTCCCATGGGGAGGGCAGAAGCCCAGCCAGCGGAGCCATACTCTGCCGCCTCCCGGGAAGCTGAGGGAGAGGGCAGAGCCAGGACTCAACCAGGCGCTGGGCAAGGGCAACTCAAGCACTGTGCCACACACCGAGTTGGGTCAGCTCGTGTAGTCTCCCAGCTGCTGCTGGTGGGCTGGGGGTGGCTGAGGAGCCAGGTGGCCTCTGGGGGTCCGGGGCTGCTCTGAGAGCCCTGCGGGGAGGCCTCATCTTGTGTCTGAGGCTGGGAGCCACCATGCCATGAGATGAGAGCTTGGCCAAGGCAGAGGGCAGGAGGGCACGCGTGTGTATTCGGGGTGTGCACTGCAGTTCCTGGCCCCACAGCCCCGCGCCCTCCCTGGATCAGGGCCCGTGTCTGCCCCAGCGTGCCACGTCCCACACTCATCCCTCCTGCCCGCTCCCCTGCCCAGGGCAGGGATCACATGGGCAGCTCCTGCGGCTTCCCCACTCCAGCTTCTGGCCACGTCACTGTGTCTCACGTTGCCGGGCCAGGCGCATGGCAGAGGCAAGCAAGGTGCAGGCAGCTGAGAACTGCAGGTCTGGGCCTCCAGAGGGAAGATTCTGCTGTCCCTCAGGTCCGCACTGGAGGGGGCCTGCTTCCTCTGCCCCGGCCCCCAACTGACCCCCATCGAGTCCCGCAAACATATCAAACAGGAGAGCAAAGTCTCCCCATTTTTCAAAAGTAAGATGCAAACAGCTGGTCTTTGATCCACAAATGTAATTAGCATTAGAATTGGAGATGGAGCGGATATTTGTCTAAAAGCATTAATTTAAATCCTGGCCCAGTTTTCCCCTTATCAGTGCTCCAATTCCAGCAGTGCCCTTGGCAGGACCAGAAATCAGAGGAACAGCACGTCTCCCTGGCACCACGCACGGGCCACGCACTGCAGCGGGCGCGCCTGCAGAGCCCGTGCGCCTGAGTGCCCGCAGGGCTCCGTTCATTTCACCGCGACTCCGAGCCCGCGCCAGTGTAGACAGTCCAGGGACCAAGCGGGGTGTGTTCGAGGCAGGCAGTGCTGAAACCTAGGTCTCCAGGTCACACCCACGTTCGTGTCCTCCCCTGGAATTCCTGGGCGGCGCCCATGTGGCACACGTGTGTGGAAGTTAATGACCGAGTGCCACAGCTGAGGAATCGCTGCGAGGAGGGAGGGCAGCTGGTTGTAGTGAAGCACTGTGAAGGCCGAACCTGAGACACAGCGTCCTGAGCTTGCGCAGGCCTCTCCAGAGGGTGGGTTTCAAGTTTTTCACACCCAAGGAAGCTCACCTGCAAGTCCACTTCCAGGAAATTTCTGTAGCCCCTGGTACAGTGAAAAGTGGGAGGACACCCAAGGGAGACACCACGTCTGCCAAGCAGCTGCTGGGTTGTCAGTCTGCAAGGCCTCAGCAGGGCCAGTCCAGCAAGCTGCCCAGCAAAGCATTCCAGAGCCTGGGGTCCCTGCTTGTCACGACTCTAAGATCCTGTGCTCCAGTAGAAAAGGACACTGTGGCCCACATGGGAGCCAGCCAGAGCCACGGGCCTCTGTCCACCATGGGAGCCAGCCAGGGCCACGGGCCTCTGTCCACCATGGGAGCCAGCCGGGGGCCGCGGGCCTCTGTCCACCATGGGAGCCAGCCGGGGGCCGCGGGCCTCTGTCCACCATGGGAGCCAGCCGGGGGCCGCGGGCCTCTGTCCACCATGGGAGCCAGCCGGGGGCCGCGGGCCTCTGTCTACCATGGGAGCCAGCCGGGAGCCGCGGGCCTCTGTCCACCATGGGAGCCAGCCGGAGCCGTGAGCCTTTGTTCAGCTCTGAGAGTGCGTCTGTGTCTGGGGCCCATTAGGTGGCTGGCTCCGTGTCCTCCTGGCCCTGCGTCCTGTCTGGTGGCTTGCAGCCCCCACCACCCCGATGACTCCTCCCATGCACCCGAGAGGGTGATTTTGGAAGACTGATGACTTGGTGTCCCCCGGGGCTAGATGACACTGTCAGTCCCTGTCCTCCTACTCTTCAGCAGTTCCTAACAGGAGACTCACTCACAGAGGACACAGGCCCTGGCAGCCCAGGCCACAGAGGGGCACGAGGCTGGCACAGGCCTGGGGATGGGGTACAGGCCCACGGAGGAGGGCGAGGCTGACACTGGTCACAGAAGTGATGCCCTGGGCTTTCCTGGGAATGTTGACACACCGCCTGACCGAGGGCTGACTCTCTGTTCAGAGGGACAGTCAGAGAGACGCAGCGGGAAGCTCGGGGCAAGGCTGGCAGCGCTGAGGCACTGGACGGACAGAAGGGCTCACCCTAGCTCTGGAGTCCATGCTGGCCACCTCTCACAGGAAGCCACAGACTGGTCAGGGCAGAGGAAACGCAAAACTGTCACGCCACCTCCAGTGGAGCCTGCGTGAGAAATCGCCGGGCCGAGGTGGAAGCTTCAAGGAAGGATGCCTCCTGGATTCGGCTGCATCTCTGGTGGTCCTGGCATTCCTGGCTGTACTCTCTTTACTCTTATCTTTATGGCTGGAATAATATTGTTTATGTGCGGCAAAGGCTCAATGTTCCTTTATAGTTCTATGAAGCCTTCTGACAGGAGACTGGACAAGGATAGCAAGCAGTATAGGATAAAAACCATTAAGTCACTAGCTTTAATAAACCTACCTGGGACTATTTTTGAGAATTCCTAAAAAGAAGATTATAGTAGAAATCTATAGCTTAAAAAGCCATACAGGAAGAAAAGCTAAGAAAAATAGACAAGTTAATATTGAAACCAATGTAAGGCACAAAACACAATGAGAGCTAACCGCTTAATGATTAAAACTGCAGCTGGTGCCAAACTGTGTCCACAAGAAACAGCAACTGCAGTCTGTCACCAGGCTGTTAGAGAACAATCTTTTTTCGTCAGACCTGCTCACCTCCCTGGAATAATTGTTTGCAGAAATGTAACCACATGAATAAGCAAGAAAATGTCCCTTTGCAATAATCTATTGTATATAAGCTGATGCCTTGCTTTTGCAAAATGCACTCAGATACAACTGCCTCGAGTTGTCGTGTCTGTTTGTCACTCGCCGAATCCTTGCCCACCGTTCCCGGGGTCCTGTTCCCGTCGGACTGACTGCTCCTGGCCGAGCCGGTCCGTCGCACAAAACCTTCCTGAGACTCAGGGACAACCCTGGCTGAGGAGCAGGCAGCAGCTGCAGCAGGACCTTCCAGAACTCCTTCAGGATGGACTGGGCCGCTCTTCAGAACAGCTGTGGTGCTCCATGAAAACATGTGTGAGACACGTGAGCGCGACAGACAGGAGCGGCCCGCCCGCCTTCTAACTTCGGCTGTTTCATGAGAGTTTGTCCCGACCACGGCTCAGCCGTGCAGTCCTGCCGGTCTGTCCTGAGTCACACCATGGGATCCCAGATTCAGAGCCGGAAGCCCTGTGTGGGGTCATCACGGACAGAGGGGAGCATGGGCCACGTGTGTACAAGTGATGTGTACAGGCGCTGTGTGTGCGCATGAATTGGCAAGGGTCACGTCTCCGGGATGGGAGAAGGGGCTCCCACAAGAACAAGGGACCGTGCCCTGTGTGAGCATCCCAGCCTGCACCCTCTCCCGCGGTCCCCCGTCCCATGGTCCACAGTTCTTCAGAGCGACGCACTGCCCTCCTCTGTCCCATCTCACTGAGAATTGAACAGCTGGTCAGTCACCAACACACATGAATGACGACAGGCATGTGGCCATCAGGAACAGGAGGCAAAGGGCAGGCGGGTGACAGGCACGCCACAGTCCCCTGGCCCTCTGAGACCCTGGTCAGAAGAAGCAAAGCCAGGCAATATGCAGGGGCTGGCAGAGACCCCAGGGCCCGCTTGTGTTACTGCTTCCTTTGGAACGCCTCAACAGCAGGCTGTGCCACACATGCTAGGGTTGGGTGTTCTGTCAAGGTCCCATCGAGGCGTGAAGGGCAGGCTCTAGCCTGGGGGGACGTGTGGCCAACTCCTCCCTCTCTCCAGCCGGCCCGACGTGGCCCACTGGCTTAGCAGTCCCGGAAGTGGTGCATGCTGGTCCGCGGCAAAGCCGACCTGTATTCAGAATGAGCTGGGGACGGGTTGGCAGCGGGGGTGGGTGAGGGATGCGCTCCCCATTGTCAAAGAGAGATGCTAGGGAGAGCTTTGATTTTTTTTTTTTCCTTTAAAAAAAGCAGTAGCTACTTTCACAGTCAGGAGAGGCACTTTTTTTTTTTTTAACACAAAGAAAGAAACAGCAACAGCAGGGTGTTGGGTTGCTCTGCCTCTGCCCTTTCAAGTCCCAGCTTCGGGAGACACTATTAATTCTCCCCTTTCTCTTCTGGCGGGAGGGCCTGAAAAACACCCAACGAGTTCACGTCTCCAGGCTGGCATCCCAGCCAGGCAAAGGGCATGACACTTGCACACAGCGCCCCGGACCAGCACCTGTCCCCATTCCTGCCGCAGGGGCAGAGAGGAACCCCCACAGTCACACCGTGGTGACCCCAGCCGCAGTGGGCCTGCGCATCAGCCTTACTCATAGCAGCAGGCCGGGGGCAGGAGGTCCTGCAGTGCCCCGTCACGCCAGGCCTGGCCATGTCCCGGATCTCACGGGGGAGGACAGGTGACCACGTGCGGGACACTGGCCCTGCACCTGGCACCATGGCTGCCCGGCAGGCTGGCACAGGAGCAGCCTCCAGGGAACGGGCTGTGCTGAGGTCCCAGGCCCAGGCTGCGGGCTCGCCGCAGCATCTGCCGACAACCTGCCTGTTGTTTCTGCTACGCTGTGGGGACGGTGCCCGTGGTGGGGCCTTGCCCTGACAGCTGCTGCCTCAGAAAATACAGAGAAGTGAAGGGGACTCTGCGCTGAAGTGGATAAAGCCGAACGATGCTTGCAGATGTTCAGCACAGCCAGGGCGTGACGGATGGCAGCGACAGAGGCAGACCTCACCCAGGAAGGCTTTGCCATTTAGTTTTATATTTTTAAGATTTATTTATTCATTTATATCTTTTTATTGGAAAAGCAGATATGCAGAAAGAAGGGAAGACAGAGAGGAAGATCTTCCATCTGATGATTCACTCCCCAGGTGGCCACAAGGGCCAGAGCTGAGCAGATCCGAAGCCAGGAGCCTCTCCCGGGCCTCCCACGCGGGTGCAGAGTCCCAAGGCTTGGGGCAGTCCTTGACTGCCTTCCCAGGCCACAAGCAGGGAGCTGGATGGGAAGTGGAGCCGCTGGGACTGGTGCCCATATGGGACATGCAAGGTGAGGATTTAGTCGGCGAGCCATTGCGCTGGGCCCCAGGAAGGCTTTTTTTTTTCAATTGAGGATTTATTTATTTATTTATTTATTTATTTATTTATTTATTTATTTCACTTTGCTTAAAAGGAACAGACAGAGCACAAACAGAGAGAGAGAGAAAGAAGACTGAGAGAGAAAGCATCCACCCCGGCTCGCTCTCCAGACACCCAGAGAGCAGCCGGGCTGGTCAGGCTGAGCCAGGGTCTGCATGGGGCGGCAGGAAGCCGAGCAGCCGGGCCGGATGGAAGGCAGGACGAGGCTGGGCCTGGGCAGCCCACATGTAGGCATCTCGGGCAGATGCTTCAAGCCGCGTGCCGACCACCAGGCCAGCCCTCACCCCACCCACGGCAGCTTTCCAAGTCTGTATTGTGACACAGACAATAAAGAGTTTGAAAGTATATCTTTCAAAGAAAAAAAATCCCACATAACCAGTAAGCGCATTCAAATTTCCTCCGCAAACTTCAGAGCTGTGCTTAAAAAAAGTCCCGATTCCCTCCTGCGCATCATTAGCTGGTGCCCTCAGAATGCATTCAGAAGTACACAGCTTTGCCAGTGACGGGCTGAGAAGCTGCAGGGGAGTGCAGCGGGTGTGCGCACTGTGCCCTTGCCCACGGGCGTGGGCTGTACGCTAGGCGGTGTGCCGGGCACTTGTAGCTGCATTCACACATGAATATGCATGGGGTGTGCACAACCTGTACACACGTTTGCACATGCATGCCTGCAATGTGCGGTACGTGCAAGTGTGTGTGTGTGTGCACGTGTGTGTACGTGTGTGTCTTCTGTGGGTAATTGCTCAGGCCGAGGCTCGTAGTGGGAGAGAACAAGGAACTGCCGTGCTACGCACATCCTGCTCTCCAGGCAATTTAGTTAGTTAAGGTGTTTTGTCCTGATCAGAAATGTTCTCACACGACCAGCTCCGATGAGTCTGGCTTCCTGGGGCAGGGGAAAGAGCTGCTGATAGCAGATACAAATGTACTGAGGGAAGAACCCTTTCTTTAAACCAATATGCAAACAGCGTTGGGAATATCGACACACACAGACACAGTGTGTTGTAAGCCAGCAGGAACAAGTGTAGAGTCTACGGGCGGGGCATTCCCAAGCCAGCCCCAGGACCGGGGGCCCCTCATGCTGAGTTAGGAAGCCGGGCACCTCCCCAGAGACTGTGACCCTGGCCAAAGAATGAAGAGGCTCTTTCCTTTAAGTGCCCAGGGAGACACCAAAGATAGAGAGCCTCAGCCGGTGGGACTTCAGCCTGCCTTACAGAGCGGCCGTTCTCAGTCCCCGGGCGCCACTGACATCCCAGCTGAAGCCCACATCTCTGGTTCCTGTGCAGCCTTGGCCCTCAGCTATCCTTGAACACAGGCAGGGCCACATTTCCCAGGCCCTGGGCCCCAGGATCCAGTGCTCGGCCTCACAGCACCATTGCCCAGAGAGAACCCTTAGCATTCCTGGAGACACCCATACGAGCCCCGAGACCTGGGCTTGGGCGGCTGGGAACACATGGGCTCAGCCCCTCTGCTCCCCGTGGTCTGTGAGGCCCTGCAGGAGGAGCCCCTGGCTGTGGCTTAGACATGAACCGGGTCACTGCTCACGCCAATGCTCACTCTGGTGCCAGTCGGCCCGAATTGGCCACCATGAGGATGCCATGAGAACAGAGCAGACAGTACCTGTAACACAGCGGTCGCACCAGCAGCCATCAAGGCGGCACACACTCTCGCCTTCCCGGGACGAAACCTGGTCTGTTGCATTTCACCCAGCTGGAAGCAACGCTTTCTGTGTTTTGTGTGTGTGTGTGTGTGTGTGTGCTTCTGGTGACTCATTGATTTTAAAAATGAGCAAATTCACCATTTGGCAGACACCACAATGGCTGTTTCAATCCACGAACCTCAAAGGGTGCAGAAGTGAACGGAGGAAGGTTTGACGAGAAGTGGTGGGAACACGTCTCTCCATCGGCATCTGGTTGACCCCCTCACGGGAGTTATGGATCTGCTGACTGGTTTCTCATGCAAAGCTGAGTCAAACACTCCCTCAGCCCAAGGTAATGCAGAGCCATGACCAGTCGTCTGCATTTCTGCTGGTGCGAAGAGCTCTGAGGTTAAGCCAACGTCTGTCACTCGTTGAGACTGGAAGATGCGGAGGGTGGGGGCAGGGGCCAGCAAAGCACGGAGAATGCAGTGGGGTTGTGTGCATATGTGTGTGTGGGTGTATGTGTGGGTGTAAGTATGTGTGTACAAGTATGTGTGTATGTGTGAGTATATGTGTATGTTAGTGTATCTTTGGATATGTGTGTGAATGTGTGTGTGTGTGGGTGTGTGTGAGCATGTATGTGTGTGAGGGTGTGTGTACGTGTGGGTGTAAGTGTGCACACACGCATGGGCTCTGCCCACTCCCTAGGAAATGTTGGGAACAGCTCCTCCGGCCGGCCAGCTCCTCCTTCAGCTCCCATCTGCAGGCAGGAGGCTGCTAACACACGTCCAGGTCTTGTGCAGCCATGGGGCAGGTGCCCCACAGAGACGGGGCAGGTGCTAACGTTGGTCTGCACAGCTGCCTTGCCTCCGATGCTGTGCTGAGATGTCAGACATGCAACCCTGGAGTCCATCTCTGGAGAGGCGTCAGCACTAGAGCCAAGCATTTCACAGAATGGAGAGTCAATTCCAGAGGACTCCAACTTCTGGATCTCGGACAGGCTCTGTGTGGGAACCCTGCCCTGGCCCTGCTTCTCCCTCCCACCCTCAGACGACTCTCATTTTTGTGTTGCTGGGCTATGATTTGTGTATTTATTTAGTCAGCACTTACTGAATACATACTCTGTCCCTATGTATGCTGGACATGAAGGGCAGCATCGTTCAGCAAGACCCACCCATCCGCAGGAAGCAGGCAGGCATCACACGCGGGCCACTCCCTCAGAAGGGCTCCGGCTATGCAGTGGGTACAGGAGAGGCCACTGTGGGAAGTGAGAGCACATTGCTGCTCCCAGGGACTCACAGGGATGGTGGTGGCGGTGACGGTGGTGGTGATGCTCGTTTTGGTGATAGGAGGATGGTGGTGGCCATAGTGGTGGCGGTGACATCTGTCAGCACAGAAGTGGGAGCTTGAGCAGGTGGATTTGACCTTGAGCCCCAGCTTTCCTCCTCACCAAGGGGCACGAGTTAGTTACAGTGTCTGGATCCTGATTCTCCAGCTTCACAACAGCGACAAACAGTTACTCCAAAGCTATAGATGAGAACTAAGCAGAGACTAGTGACAGTTCAAACACGGGCCAAGAGCGCTCATCAAGGTTATGCTAGCCCTGCTTGCCTCCATCCCCGCACTCCAAGGAAATGTAGCTAGAGTTGTGGAAAACAACAATGGTGCCATTAGCACAGCACATGTTCCAGAAACACCAAGAAACCCCACCCTCACAGGCTGGTGTTGCCAGCGGAGGTGTACCACTGAGCAGCACCGGGAAACTCGCGCGGGTTGAGGAAGACTGGAAGCGACGCCCACTGGGCTTGAGCGGAACTGGGAAGATCCTCTCTCCCTGGCACATGGAGGCCAGCGACGCGACAGCAACCCGTGTCTCCTCAGAAAGGCGGCCGCTGTGTTTGCTGACTGCACCAGAGGCAGATGGAACCTGCGCTTGCCGTCCGGGACCACGTTCCTGCCACATGAACGGGCTCAGCCTTGGGATTCCAGCCGAGCCAGCCAGCAGGAGCATGCACACTGGTCTCCGCCAGGACCCAGGCCCAGGCTCTCACAGCCCCCTTCCCCGGGGAAGGGGCGTGGGGGAGAGATTACTCATGGATTATAATTGCTCAAAATAGGCTGTGATGTAAAGATCTAATCCTGTCTCCCGATCAATGGCAAAGTTCTACAGACAGAGAGATTATGCTCAATGCCAGCGCGCTTCCACCTCCCCTTGGGGGAAGAGGAAGGACATCTCTTTAGAGCTGTCAGAATTCAAAAGCTGTAATAAATTATTCTTTTTCATTACTGATCTATTTCGCAGGCTGCTTGGTTTAATGGTGGAAATTTTCTGTTTAATTTTCATAGTATTGGATGACTGCGACTCCCAATGCAAAGCCAACTCGAGTTATTAAAACAAGAGAATGTGTGTAACATCATGTGCTAGGTCTGTCTTTGCTAACTCTCCCAAGGATGGAGCCTGTCCACGTAGCACCACCGCCCGTGGGGAGCGTGGCAACAGCCCCGTACAGAGCACAGCCCCTGTCGCCCACGGCCCAGCACTCTGGACAGTCACTGGCAAGTCTGCCAGCCCCACGACACTGCAAGCAGGCCTTCTGACTAAGCTAAGCAATCTGGGGGTCTCTAGAATTCCGGAATACACTTTGGCATTGCAGTTGATTTGTTTTTAATGGAAAAACAATTGACCAAAATGGGAGATGGCGCCAGCATGTGCAGCCTGGGGTCGGCCCTGCCACGGGCTGCTCCCTCTTGCCCGTCACGCACGTCCGCTCACCAGCCTGGCGCTCGTCACAGGCGCTCCCTCCTCCCTCAGCTCCCTTTACATCAGCAGGCCCCGTGCTGCAGCCTCAGAGGGCGCTGCCCGTTCACGGTACGCCAGCCATGTCCAGTGGCCAGCAAGGTGCAGAGACCAAGCCAGAGGCAGGAGGGCCTCGTACCACGTGGCATGGGCACAGAGCCTTCAGCATGCCAGGGAATGATCTCAAACAGGAATCACGAGGAAAGACGGTGGCTTGTTGCCTTTAGCCACCAGGCAGTGCCACACAAGTCCCTCAGTTAACCCAACCTGGAGCAAACTTGTAGGTGGCTTCGCTTTCCAAATCATTTTGCTGGGGCTGATTCATAGCCAAGACCTAAATGTGTGCAAGCTGGGGCAGGAGATCCAGCGTGCAACGACCTCAGTGAGGCACCCAGGGCCGTGACCGCTCTCTGTCTCCCATGGCAGTCTCGTGCCCATGGCTGGCATTGTCCAGGAAGTTCATGTGACAGCTGGTGCTTTGTACTGTCAGGGTCACTGGAGCATAAGTGCCGTCCTGTCCTGGGCCGCTGCTGCCCTGCAGCTGTCCCACACCTGCACAGCATGAGCCTTCAGCAAAGAACCACGAGTAGCAAGGAGCCATGGGACACTGGCGTGGTGCTGGCCATCCAGCAGGGACACTGGCGTGGTGCTGGCCATCTGCGGGGACACTGGCGTGGTGCTGACCGTCTGTGGGAACAGTGACGTGGTGCTGGCCATCCCGCAGGGACACTGGCGTGGTGCTGGCCATCTGCGGGGACACTGGCGTGGTGCTGGCCATCTGCGGGGACACTGGCGTGGTGCTGGCCATCTGCGGGGACACTGGCGTGGTGCTGGCCATCTGCGGGGACACTGGCGTGGTGCTGGCCATCTGCGGGGACACTGGCATGGTGCTGGCCATTCCGCAGTGGCAGTGGTGTGGTACTGGCCATCTGCGGGGACACTGGCGTGGTGCTGGCCATCTGCGGGGACACTGGCGTGGTACTGGCCATCTGCGGGGACACTGGCATGGTGCTGGCCATTCCGCAGGGACACTGGCGTGGTGCTGGCCATCTGTGGGGACACTGGCGTGGTGCTGGCCATCTGCGGGGACACTGGCGTGGTGCTGGCCATTCCGCAGTGGCAGTGGTGTGGTGCTGGCCATCCCACAGGGACACTGGCGTGGTGCCGGCCATCCCACAGGGACACTGGAGTGGTGCTGGCAGTCCCCGGGCACACTGGTGTGGCGCTGGTGGTCCCGCGGAAGGAACTGGGCCCAGCAGTAAACAGACGCAGAGAGCAATGAAAAGTGTGGCCCAGAGGTGACATGAGCGCAAGGGTGAGCGACGGCTTTACACCTGAAGGGCCAAAGACGCCAGGGGAGGGAGGGGCTGTGTGGCCATCGGGATCCAGGCAGAAGCCAGTGGGCCCTGTGGGAAAGAGAATCACAGAGCCACTGTGGATTTTCAGTCATACAGTAGATGACGAGAAGGTGCCACTGGGTACAGGCTGAGGGAGGGCACAGAGCCGAGTGACGTCGAGTGCCAGTTGCCCAGCAGGCTCTGATCTGGGCTTGGGGGACGTCTCTCTGGTGTGTATGTTTTTGGCGGGCATGCTGATTGACTAAATGGGGGTGAGGTAGGCCAGCATCAAGAATAGCACCACAGGTTGGTGGGAGCCGTGGCCCTTGGGCAATGAGAGGAAGATGGAGAGAGGAGCAAGCTTGGGGTACGGGGCGGCAGGTACACAAGGAGACCCTCAGCCCCCAAGTGAGTTCACCTCTCTGCCCCCGACGGGCAGCCACCTTCTCAGCCCAGAGCTCAGCTCCTGCACATGTGCACACACAGGGAGAGCGTGGCATGGGGGTGCCGGGCCAGAGCCTCGCTCTCTTGGCTGCCACCAGAGCCCGCTGGCCACTGGGCACCTCCCAAAGACACGGGCACGCTTGGGCCATAGAGCCGTCCGCCCGGCTTGCAGCCGAGACTCGGGTCAGGGAGCCTCATCCAACAAACCTGCTGATCCGGAAAACCATCGGAGGGAAGGATTTTCAATTTCAGCGGGAGGGGGTGGAAATTAAAGGGAAAAGAAGGAACAGAAACAAAAATAACAAGGCCATTAATCTTTCATTAAGTTAAAGGGATGAAAAGCAATCTCTTAAAGTATCATTCTTCCTGGTACCACAAGCGTGTTGCCCCCCGCCAACTTCAAAGGCCCTGCAGAGCACTTGGTTAACATTGTTGGCACAGTATCAGGCCGCCGTTTGCTTTTGCTGAAGTGGGAGCCTTTCTCCCTTTTCAACAAAGAAAGCACGAGGGTCGGGCACCCATGCCGGGAGGCGCAGGCAGAGGGTGTCTTTGTGTGCGGCCGGCTGGACGCGCCCCCTTGGCGGCTGCAGAAAAGGAGTGAGCCCCAGGGAGCGTGGAAAGTGGGCCATTGTGCCCAGCCGCTGCACCTCGCGGGAGGATGCGGGGCGGAGGGTGGGAGCCGACGCAGTGAGACCCTGCACCTGTCTGCCACCGGCTTGGGAGGTGCTGTTGGCATCCAGGAGGGAGAGCTGCAGGGCTTTGTGGTTCAGGCAGGGGTGCTGAGTGAGGCTGGCTGCAGGGGGCTGTGCTTGCTGGGAGCACTGGGTGAGCCAGCTGAGAGGCCAGAGTCAGGCCTGGCAGGGGTCACCTGACGTTGGGGCGACATCACCCACGTCCTGCTGTACTGGGCTCTTGGCTTCCAAAACAAGGCCTTGGTCACACATTTACTGGAAAGACAGAGAGAACCCAGGCATTCTCTCCTCCTCGTGGGTCAGGATCAGGCCAGGGTGAAGCCCAGATCCTAGAACCCCATCTGGGGTGTCCCCACGGTGGATGCCAAGGACCCCAGTGTTTCCGCTGTCCCCTGCTGCCCCAGGAACCCAGGCTCAGGAGCAGGGCCTGGATGGGAGCCCAGGTGCTCCGAGCTCCAGGGGGACTGGGAGCTCCCTGCTCCACTGCCCTGCAGCCACGTGTCCTGTTTCTGTTTTCTCTCAAGAAGGCAGGAGGGGAGGGAAGACGGTAGCAGCTGCTGGAGTCCACGGTGCTGCGGAGCCGCTTCGGTCTTGCTCCCCCGGGGCCACAGCTAGCGAGGCCCAAGTCAGCACTGCTCCCAAGGTGTGCATCCGTGGGAAGCTGCATTTGGGAACAGAGCTGAAACTCAAACCCAAGCTCCCTGAGATGGGATGTGCAGCCAAGCAGCCCCCGCGCTGCCTCAACAGCTGGCCCGGTACGTGACTGTTCTCATCTCCCCAGAGCCCACGGACCTGACGGAGACTCAACGACAAGTGCTCAGAAAGCCTGCAGGAGGGAAGGTGAGCCTTGCAGAAGAACCCCTTCCAGGAAAACGGTGAGCTCTGAATCGTGCCCCGATGCAGTGAGCTTGTTTCCAGTGTAGCTCCAGAACAGGCTCAACTTCCCATTCGCTTCCCTGGGTCAGCGGCAAAGCAGACAGCCCAGTCCTGCACAGCCTGCTGACAGCAGCTGAAGGAGCGGGTGTCCTGCTCCCGTGCAGGCTGGCTCACGCGTGGGTGGATACTGCACGGCTGTGTGTGCCCCTGCAGCTGTACCCGGAGCAGATTGGCCCTCGCTCCTGCCAACATGCCTGTTCCTCACGCCCTCTGTGAACTGGGGACGGATGACACCAGGGCTTCTAAGACCCCGGAGGCCTCTCGCCAGCTATCGGAAACCACTCAGCTGGGAGGACTTCGCAGAGTGCGTGGGAAAAGGGAAAGTCAAAGATGTTTATCCTGGTGCAAGGCCCACTGTGGTGAGCGAGCCACTGGCCCCCTGCCCTGTGCAGTCCTGAACCTGGGTGTGTTTTAGAGGGACAAAGTGAGAGAGGCAGCTATACAAGTACGGAATTCAAGCATGCTGAAACATAAATTTGAGTGCTAAAACATGTTCTAATTTACGTCTAATAATTTCATGAAATACTCTTTTTTTTCAGAGCTTGAACAGCTGAAGGATGCTATGGGCAACCAGTGGACAGAGACCAGGGTCACCACAGGACATCCCTGGCACCCCCCCACCAAGGGCTACTGACCCGAGAGGTTAACGATGCTGATTCTAACAGTAGCTAGCTTTAAAAATGTATGCTGTTTGGGACCTGGTATGGTAGCCTAGTGGCTAAAGTCCTCACCTTGCACACACCAGGATCCCATATGGGCGCCAGTTCTAATCCCGGCTGCCCCGCTTCCAATCCAGCTCCCTTCTTGTGGCCTGGGAAAGAAGTCAAGGACAGCTCAAAACCTTGGGACCCTGCACCCACGTGGGAGACCTGGAATACATTCTTGGCTCCTGGCTTCGGATCAGCTCGGCTCCAGCCATTGTGGCCACTTGCGGAGTGAATCATTAGACAGAAGATCTTCCTCTTCTCTGTATATCTGACTTTTCAAAGAAAATAAATAACTCTTTTTTAAAAAAAGTATGCTGTTTGGATGCCTACTCTGTGAACAACGAAGCCACAAATTTCCAGGGACACTTCCAGGCTGCTGGCAAGCCAAGGTCACCCCTGCTTCTAGGCGTGTCAGCAGAGCGTACAGACACAGGGGCACTTCAGCACAGCCGGGCGCCAAGAACTGGTCTGTCCCCAGGCAGAGCACCCCACTGATCCTGCTGCGTGCCTAGAACACCCCCAAAATGGTCCAGCCCTGCGATTAATTGGACCCAAAGAGAATACTGCAGGCCCCAAGGGGAAGTTCTCTGAAGAGGAAATGTTGGAGAAGGAAGCTGTGTCCAGGAGGCCCGCGGCCATTCCCCTGCCCCCAGGTCAAGGCAAGGTGTTACAGCAGCACACCAGCGTGTGGATTTAAGCGAGGAGGGTGGCCCGTCTCCCCTCCGAGTGAAGGCGTCGCCAGCCGCACCGCGGAGAGGGGTAGAAGGTGCTTTGCCCATCAAAAGCCCGGCAAAGGGCGGTGCGCTTTGCATCTGTGCTTCAGGATTAATATTTATTGGCCATCAGAAGGGCTCCCAAAGCAAGGCCCTTCACAGAGCGAGTTGCAGGCAGTGCACCTGCAGGTGACCTCTGCAACTGCGTGCTGGACAGAGATTACTTTTATAGAAAAAAAAATGGATCTCTTTAATCAGCTTTAAAAAAACATGGTGAACAGTCACT
The DNA here is from genome assembly GCF_030435755.1 of Ochotona princeps. Lineage (NCBI taxonomy): Eukaryota > Metazoa > Chordata > Mammalia > Lagomorpha > Ochotonidae > Ochotona > Ochotona princeps. The sequence goes on along the minus strand of NC_080860.1, from coordinate 951,811 downwards.
TCTCTTATTTAAAAGTTTAACTTGACTTTCATCCATTTATAATCAGAGTTCCTCTGGTATGTTTGATTCCTGACAAACAAGGATAAAAGTCTGTGCCCCCATTGCTAATGAGATGATAAAACAGCAGGGATCAAGTTTTTAATTACTGCAGGCGCTGCGCTGGAGAGGTTGGATCCTATCCTCCACTGCGTGTCTGAGCTGTAACTCCAGGCTCGTGACAGTCCTGCTGAGCGCCGGCCCTTTCATGATCACTCGTTCCTGTCTCCTGAGAACATACAAAAATGTCTGAGCTGGAGTCCTGGGGCCTGGCAATTATTGGCATAACCTGCACAGGTTCTCCTTCCTGGCCACCGCTGCTCAGTAAGGGTCCAGCTGCTTCATGCCTGCCATGACACCAGAAGGGAAATTGGACATCCAAAGGTCCGCGAACTTCCCCTCGCACGTGACTCCCCTTCCCCCTCTGCCAGCACGGGCTGCCCACGGATAATAAAACACTTAATTGGACTGGGAGGTTTCATTTCTTCTCACAGTCAACCTTACCTTCATCCACCGTGTTCCTAACGGAGTCCCTTTGTTAGGACAGACAGCAACATTGCTAAAGTTCCATTTTGTATCAAATGTATAGTCCTGGTTTGAAATGGAAACTCAGAGTCGATTCCATTGACACACACACGAACACACAAACACTACATACACATACAAACACATGCGCGCGCACACACACACACACACACACACACACACGCTTGATTGGATGGTCACAGAGCTACACAGTCCACCCCAAAGCCTGTGATTAGCTGTGAGAATTGAGAAGAGCGTTGGTCTGCTTGGTGGACAAGCTCAAACCCTTCTAAATCCAGCTACCCAACTCATGTCTACGACCCGACCTGACCCATCTACTTGAGTAACCTACTAACTTCCTCAACTCAATCACCAACTAAACTTACCCAGCTAAGTACTCAACTCACCTACTAACTACTTAAACCACCCTTCCAACAACCAACAACCCATCCAACTACCCAACTCGCCTGCTGACTATCCAACTCACCCAGCCAAATACTCTGGTGCTTACCTGCCAACTGCACAGCTCTCACGTCAATATTCCAACTCATCTACTCACGTTGCCCACCAGCCACCTGGCTCATCCAGCTACTATACACTACACTTACTAGCCAGCCAAGTACCACCAACAGATTGACTCGCTCACCAAATACAAACCACCCAACTCACCTGCCGGCTGTTTGACTCATCCACCAGCTAACCAGCTAAGCACAATCCTCCAACATTGAATTTTTAGATTCTAAAGTGAAAGCCTGAGTCTACCCCATGGTTGAAATTCCCAACATTCAGAATCATCAAAACAGAAAGGCTGGACAAGTCCACAAATGGGAAGAGATTTACAGATAACGCAGGTGTGGTCTCCGACTGTAAATGCTAATACTCACCAGGAATTCACACATCAATACAACTTTGACAGCTTTAAAAATCATGTCTCCAAATAGGAAGGCCCGACCCTTGCTTCTTTTTTTTAAAAAAAAATATTTTATTTATTTTTATTAAAAAGTTAGATTCGTGGAGAGAAGGAGAAACAGAAAAATCTTCTGTCTGTTGGTTCACTCCCTAAGTGACCGCAACAGCTGGAGCTGAGCTGATCTGAAGCCAGGAGCCAGGAGACTGCTCTGGGTCTCCCACGTGGGTGCAGGGTCCCAAGGTTTTGAGCTGTCCTTGACTTCTTTCCCAGGCCACAAGCAGGGAGCTGGATCAAAGTGGAGCAGCCAGGACAGGAACCTACTCCCGCATGGATACCCAGAACATGCAAGGCTAAAATTTAGCAACTAGGCTATTGCACTAGGCCCCACTTTCTTCTTGACTAGGGAAGTTCACCCGGTTTCAGCTGTGTTACTGTGTACAGAGCTGGCAGTGCCTACGTCCTCGACGGTACAGCCTACGCCATCAGGCATGTGACTGCAACCGGCTTACTCTCTGAGTACGGCAGGTGTCTGCTGTCCGTGGCATGCCCACCTGGCTGGGCCAGCTGGGTGCGTTCCTGGGCACTCATGAGCAGCATCCCATCTGCCTGCCAACAGACCCTCCGCAGCCCTCCGTGTGCCGTGCTGGCGGCAGGGGAAGACCCGGTGGGAAAGACCACCTGAGGCTCCGATGAGCCTCTCCCGGGGTGCCTGTCTCACTTGGTCTTCATCCCAGTGCCGGAAGGGGCAACGAGACACCACGCAGGGACCCGGGGTGGCAAATGACCTGGGTTGACGTCCCTGCGTTCCTCTCAGCAGTAACCATTACTATTATAGCATACTTCACCTGCACAAAGCCCTCTTCAGCCGTGGAGGGTTTTATTGATATTAGTTGGTTTTAGCCTCAGAGTCACAGAAACTAGGAAAACCATTATTTCCATTATTTCCACATTCCTCTCTGAAATATGAGGTTCAGAGATAGAAATCGCCTTGCCCGCGGCCAGGCCCCCGCTACGTGCCGGAAGCCAGCACTGGCTCACCTGCCTTCTGGTCGCCCCTTTGACAGCTGCCCTGACTCACAGCTCTCAGGCGATCTAAATAGATAAGCAGTATCAGAAGGCATTTAATCTTCTGAATAATGTGGCCTGATATGAAATGCACCATAAAATCCCAGGGATCGAAGCTCCAGAAAGCACTGTTGTTTTTAGTGATCACTCACAGACATAATTTGAAATGCTTACAAGATTCGGTAAAAAATGTATTTCCGGAGAGAGTAACTAGGCCAGCTATCGGAGTGATACATCTCAGAGCTGTTCACAGATCTCTCACTGCCAAGGACTGTGTCGCTCTTAATTAACGCATGGCTAATACCTTCACAATTCCAGTGACAGCGGGGTAGCTAAATCCTCACACTGCTTTCACAGCATCAGATAGACCAGAGAACAAGTTAAAAACAATCGTATGTAAAGTTTAAAAATCATCTAACGCATTCGTCCAAGCTGGCCCTGGTCCTCACGGTGTCATGGAGGCTGCGAGTCCTGGCTGCTCCGCTTCCTGTCCGGCCTGGTCTAGCCTCGGCCGCTGCCGTCGGTTGGAGAGAGATCTCCCTCTCCTGCCTCCACCCTTCCCTCCATTGCTTCCATGTCAGATGAAAACAAGGCAACCGAGCCTGTTTCAGCAGGACGACCTGTCAGTTTAGGAGCAGGTGAGGCAGACCAGCTGTGCCTGGGTTCGTTCTTGTAAGATTTATTTTTATTTTCTTGGAAAGGAAGATCTACAGAGAAAAGGAGACAGAAAAGTCTTCCATCCTCTTGTTAACTCCCCAAGTAGCCACAATGATCAGAACTCAGCCAATCTGAAGCCAGGAGCCAGGAGCTTCTTCTGGGTCTCCCACACAGGTCCCAAGGCTTTGGGCCGTCCTCGACTGCTTTCCCAGGCCACAGGCAGGGAGGTGGATGGGAAGTGAGGCTGCCGGGACACTAACACGCATCCACATGGGATTCTGATGTTTGCAAAGCGAGGATTCAGCCACTGGGCTATCGCACTGGGTCTGCCTGGGTTAATTCAAAATTAGCATTGACCAGTAGTAACCCAGGTTGGAAGCACTCCCAGCCCGCACATCTGGCTGTGTCCATGACCTCTCGACGTGTCAGCTGGCCTGTTTAGGGTGGCGGTGATGACAGTGGCTCATTCACTGTATGGGTTAACCTACATGACACAAAGCAGCACATCACAGGTTACTGCACTATGAGTGCCACGAGCTGTCCACCAGGCACGGGTCAGCTGTGACGCTCTGAACACTGTGCACTTTGGACATGGTAGGAACTTTCTGAAGATCTTCAGTCTCTCTTCCTGTCTACTTCCACCTCTTTCAGTAATGTAGAAAATGAGGGAAAGCACTTGGTTTGGTTCAGAACAGACAGCAAACCAGGGCCACTTTAGGGTGTGGTACCCACAATGTCATGGAGCACTCAGCCCGGCTCACTGAGGCACCCCCAAGCACTCAGCTGGGCTCACTGGACACTGGGGCACCCCGAGCGTTCAGCCGGGCTCACTGGACACTGGGGCACCCCCGAGCGCTCAGCCGGGCTCACTGGACACTGGGGGACCCCCGAGCGCTCAGCCAGTCTCACTGGACACTGGGGCACCCCGAGCGCTCAGCTGGGCTCACTGGACAATGGCCTAAGAGCCAAAGACGTACAGAGCAGGTACTTGGTCCAGAGCCAGAAAAGCGAACACATGTTCAGCACATGCGTGTGCCCAGCTAACACACAAATCCGGCACACATATGCACGGTCCGACAGCGGCACTCGGGACCCAGGCCCCGGCCATGTCTCTGTCCTGCTATGTGAAAAATGCAGTCCTGTTTTTTCAAGCCAGCAACGATGAAAGAGGGCACATCTGTTTTAAGTCCCCTTTTATGAAAATGACTGAGCTTCCTCAGCATGCTTATCTTTTAATTTTGAAATTCTTTGTAGCAATAACTCAAGATAATAACCTACCATATATCTGGCCCTTTAAAAAAATAAGGGGAAGAGGAGACAGAGGAAGAGGGGAAGTTCCCAGGGCCCCATCCTGCTCCTCAACTCCTGCCCCTTCAGGCATGGCAATGGCCGCCCGCTGCAGTGCCCAGGGCAGGCCCAGCCCACCAGCTCCCCACCACCTTGGCAATGGCCGCCCGCTGCAGCGCCCAGGCAGTCACTGGCTGGGACTGCCTTAGCCTACTGCCTCTCCCGGCAGTGGGGGCTCTCACACCCCAGCTCAGGGGCAGCCCCTTCTCAATCCTTCTGTCAGCCACCCCAAGCTCTCCAGGGTTCTCCGGACATGGCTGGCCCCCGGCACCTTGGACTAGTGGAGCCCCCAGCCTGCAGCTTCGCAACAGCTGGTGAGGACTCTGAGCACCATGGCACCAAGGCCACAGGGAGGGAGTGTCCCCGGGGAGGAAAATACAGTGGCTGACAGTCAGGAGCAAGGATGGGCACCCGGGAGGCCGCAGGTGTGGGTGCCAGCGACTGGCATCCTGCCGGCTCGCCCTGGGCGTGGCCGACTCGCTCCTGGTGAAGAACAGGAGTTGCTGTGAAGTCTCATGGACAGCTGGTAGCAGGTGCCGAGCAGACACTTATCTGAGGGGAGCTGGAAAAGAGAGGTGGGTATGAGGAGCATACCCGGTTCCTGGCGTGCTGCTGCAGGCTCACCTGCACGGCGCACGGGACAGGCCACGGCGAGGGCAGACATGGGCACGTGGTGGCCACGGAGATTCACAGTCTCTGGATTGCACCCTAGATCCCGTGTGCACTTGTGTGGAGAACACGTGTTTGAAGAATGCACACACAGAGAAGTCCATTCGCTGGTCCACACCCCAGACGCCCACATCGGGTCACCCACGTGAGTGGCAAGGACTGGAGCACTTGAGCCGTCACAGCTGCCTCCCAGGGTGTGAGCAGCTGGCGTCAGGGGCAGAGCTGGGAAGGCAGGGGAGGCTGGCCCAAAGCCTTGAGACCCTAACCTGGAAGAAGCTCCTTGCTCCCAGCTTTGGATCAGCTCAGCTCCAATAGCCATTTGAGGAGTGAACCAGTGGATAGAAGATCTTTCTTTCTGTCTCTCCTTCTCTCTGTGATCTGCCTTTCCAATAAAAGTAAATAAACCTTTTAAACAAAATCTGGGGCCCAGTGTAGTAGGCTAGTGGTTGAAGTCCTCGCCTTGCACACACTGGGATCCATATGGGCACTGGTTCTAATCCCGGCTGCCCCACTTCCCTTCCAGCTCCCTGCTTGTGGCCTGGGAAAGCAGTCAAGGACGGCCCAAAACCTTGGGACCCTGCACCCACATGGGAGACCTGGAAGAAACTCCTGGCTCCTGACTTCGATTCGGCTCAGTTTCGGCCATTGCACTCACTTGGGGAGTGAATCATCGGACGGAAGATCTTCCTCTCTGCCTCTCCAAAAAAATAAACAAACCTTTCAAGAATATCTGAGGCAGAAATTCACATAAAGAGACTTGCTATCTGCTAGCTGACTTCCCAAACTCCCACAGTGGTTGGCACTGGACTAGGCCGAGGTTGGGAGCGAGGAAGTTCTGGACCCTGTGAGGGGGAGGAGACTGGGACCTTTACCTTGTGAACTGGAAAAGCTGCAAGCTGTATTCTAAGCAACTGTCTCTGCCAACTTCTGTCTGTAAACCCCGCCCGCGTCAGCGAGAAGGCCGACCTAGTCGGGTGCCACTGCTCGTTCAAACAGAGCCCCAAATATTGGGACATTGGTCTGCATCAGAAGTGAAGATGGGGGGGGGGGAGAAAAACCAACTAGAAAAGAAGAAGCAAATGGTATGATTACAACCAGCACCCATACGGGATCCCGGAGCATTCAAGACAAGGGCTTTAGCTGCTAGGCCAACACGCTGGGCCCAAGAGCTCATTTCTGACCCAGTCAGTCAAGTTCCTTGTTGTGAAGTCCCATGTCACAGGTATGGACTTTGGAGAGCAGCTGGGGGCTGTATGCGAGGGGAGCGCCTGGTGTCTGCCTTGCCTCGGCCGCTCCTGTGGCTGGCTACGTGCCATCCGTGTGCCTAGCTGTTCATCCCACTTGCCGTCGGACACGTCAGCTGTACTTGACCGACCTGCAGAACTCTGTATTCGGAGTCCTGGACTGCTATCTAACGGGTTCTTTCTCCCCAGTCAGCCCCGGTATTTGAAGTTGGCTTTTGAAATCCTTACATTTCATGGAGAAGTTTAAATGTGCGTGTGATGGGTATGTGATGACCTGTGCCAGCCTTTCCACCTGAGAGGGCCTCACAGAGCACGTGTGTGTGTGTGTGTGTGTGTGTGTGTGTGAGCTGTGGGCTAGCACCTGCCACCTCAGCTCTCCATTTACACAGCTAAACCAGGGAAAGTTTTAAGGAGGGATTTAAATTAATGAGCTTTGTTCTAAGCGGCTTTCCAGTTGACTCAAAACAAGTCGTTAGCTGATCCCCCACCTCTGAAGCCTCTCCTTGTTCCTGCTGCCTCTTGTCCTGGCCGTGTGGCCCCCAGGGTCTGTCTGTGCAGACCCCGGCCGTGCGTCTGCCTCGCCCTCGGTAAACAGGCACGTTTGTACATGCACACACATGCAGATTGGGTTTCTAACTTTGAATGTATTTTATTCAAATTCAACTTGATTTATATGCCGATGCGCATATATAACATGCCTTGTGGTATAGGCTCTTTTTGTTACATTTTCAAAAGATTTATTTATTCACTTATTTATTCTGAAAGAGTTACACAGAAAGGAGGGGAAAACCCAGACAACTAGAGAGCTTCCATCCACTAGCTCACTGCCCGGGAGCCCGGAGCTAGGGTCACCAGTTCTCCCACAGGGGCAGGGGGCCAGACACGTGGACCACCCTCCACCACTTTCCCCCGGCTTACTAAAAGGGAGCTGGAGAGGAAATGGAGCAGCTGGCACATGGTCCGGTGGCCATGGGGAGTGCTCCAGGCAGTGGCTTCGCCCTCCGTCCGATGCCAGATCTGTTACGAAGGTACACGCTTCCCAGTGTGCGCGCCACTGTGGCGGTGTGTGTGCGATTAGGACACGGGGCCACACCGTGATCCCAGCAAGGCACACTTATCAGGAAGGTCACATAATGTGTGGAAAAGATGACTTGTCAAAGCAGGCACCCTAGCACAGAGGAGGAAGGCCAGGACTCCCTGGCCAGGCTCGCACCCCACTGGGTGGGGCTCCCTTACAGCTCCCTGGATGGCTGGGGCCTCTGGCCTGAAGGCTCCCCGTTGCTGGGCCAGCAGGACAGTGGCAGCTGGGGGCAGCTGCAGGAGGCGAGCTTGCAGTGCCCCTGTGCAGGGCTGTAGAGGGGATGGCTGGGGGCCTGGGTTGAGGATCACTGAGGGCTCATGACCAGGCGCCTGACGTGTGGCACACCTGTTCAATATGCAGGAGAAGTCTCCTATATGCAGGCCGTTTTTCTTTGGTTTCAAAATGTATACTATTGGAGCCAATGAAATGTTTTTGCAGTACTCAGCATGCCTGTCCAGAAATCTCCTTCCGTCCATTTATCTTCATCGCAGCACACAGGGTCAGGCTTTCTTCCTGGGTATTGTCTGTTCTTTCAGGCCTCCTCTCTCCGTTCTGTGACTCCTGGGTGTCGAGTAGGCGCATCCGGCCTAGGAGCCTGGCTGTGGCTCGCAGGAGCATCCGGCCTAGGAGCCTGGCTGTGGCTCCTACTTCCTTCCGAGTGGTGCCCACTCCCAGGGTGGGGGCAGAGTCCTGCGTCTCTGCACTCCCATGGACTTCGTCGAGTGGAGGGGCGCTAGTCCTTCCCTGCTGCTCCACTTGACGCACTGCAAGCTGGCCTAGGCCACAGGGCGTGACTGTCACAGCAGAGTGCTGCATTTGCTCTTGTTGCGTTGGCTTGAATTGTGAAGGAGGATAATGTGTTTTTTTCTGGAACTGCTGATTTGGGAAGGAGGACTGGGCTGGCTTTGCAGAACAAGCGGGGAGGGTGGAGTCTCCTCCGTGGGCCTCCACGGCTGCACCCACGGGCCGAGCCGCCCCATGAGCTCACTGTCAGTGCCTGCCCTGCCAACAGAGCCCTGGCTGATGCTGCTTCCATGCCAGGCGGTGTTTGTTCAGGCTGCCGGTGTGGCCTGGGCCCTGCGCTCCGCCTGCAGCCTGCACCACACTGCTTGGTTTCTGCAGCCCCTGCTGTGTGACCATTGTCAAGCCGCACAGCCTCTCTGCATCTGCTTCCCCTCGGTTAGTGGCTAACCACCGCGGAGCTCCTGGGTTGGCTTCCTGGGCTACAAGCTCAGAAGCTTCAACCACAGAAACCTCTCTCCTCACTGCGTGGCGGTCTGAGGCCGAGGTGTGGGCCAGGCAGGCTGAGTGCCCTGGAGGCTGCAGGAGCTCCTTGGGCTGCTGCGCTCTGCCCGCCTTCATCCTCACATTTCCCCCTGTGGAAGGGCTGGCCATGGTGGCCGGAGGGCCCAACCCAGTGACCCCGCCACCCCGATGTGCTGCGGCCCACAGAGGGACGAGGGTGTAATGACGCACTTCCCGTCTTCAGGCTCAGATAGCCAGTGGTGGGCAGGGTCCTTGTTACTCAAGGACTGTGATTGAGGCAGTTTCCTTCTAGAAAGTTTTCTCCCCCCAGGGTCAGAGACATGTGACCTGCTGCCGAACCCTCCCTCCGTCCCCTGCTGGGGTCTTTTCATTTACAACCTGCCCACAAAGCCTCGCTGGACCTCTGGGAATGTCTGCTCCTCCTCCGCAGTGCACAGCGGGTACAGAGAAGTCTCCCACGTCCCACCGGGCTACAGGCTCTGGGCTGCTCAGGCCTGTGGCTGTTACCTTACTTTACATTTTAATCTGGAATGGGATTGCCCCAACAGTCCAGGAACCTTGTAGCAAGAAGAGGCAGCCTTCTCGGCCTTGTCCTGTCATTTTGCTGTTTGAAGATGACCAAGCGTGGCTTGCGAACGGGGGCTTGAGGACAGGACAGGACAGTCCCCTGCACCATGGGCTCGTCTGCAGGCCAGACCAGCACTGCACCGACAGCTTTGCAGCTTAAGCAAACATACTTCAGCAATTACTGTTTCCTTCTCCATGTAACCGAATTCACTGTACATTAGGACTTTCAAGCCGAGATCTAAGGTTTAGATCAGCACTTTAATCCTGCCTGCGGCTTCTCTACTTCCTGCCCTTTATGAGACGGGCTCCAGGCCTGCAGCTGCTGGAGAACAAAAAGGCACACACTCACGCACACACACACACACGCAGGAAAAGAAAAAGAACTTGGCCAACTGGGGGCCAAGTCCTAATGCACTATTAAGGTAACGCTGTGGCAGTTTGAAGTCTGATGCTTGAAGAGTACATAGCTAAATGACATCTTCCTGTGTGATAAAGCATCTTAGGGCACAAGTGGCATTCCCAGCCTTGGCAGCCATTGGCCTCACAAGCAGGCCTTCCGCCCAGGGCACCCCTCCCCAGCCCCTGGATGGAAGCCACTTCTTTCTGCACGCCTTGCCCTCTCCGGGCCCCACCCGACCATCTCTACCGAGAGACTCGGATGGGCAGCGTGTGGCCCTGGGCAGCATCCGGAGCCACCGACTCACTGGTGACGCTCTGCGAGCCAGTGCCCTGCCCTGTGCCCGGCCCTGCACCCCGCAGGCCACCGGGAGGAGGTGCCAACTCCTGACTCTCTGAGTCTGTCACACAGACCCTGTTCCATCCCTCCTCATGCTGGGCCTCCCTGGAAAGGTGCCCTAGAACATTCCTTCAGGGACGGGAAGACTAATGCCATCTGACCCTGGCAGTGACAACCAAAATCCCTTGTTCCACACGTAGAAGTCCAGCCCTGTTTTAGGGAGGAGGGAGGCAGCAGTTCCGATCACACCAGCTGCAGGAAGTTCAAGTTCAAGGTTGCCATGAGATTGCCCCATTCCTTTTTCTTTCCCCTTCTCTTTTTGTGCCATTTGCTCTCGCTGCAAACATTTGTGCCTTGCTCCACAACTTCTAGAACATACTGGATGCCCTCCTGGAGACACTGTAGAATCCCAAGAAAAATCAAGTACATAATAGAATTGTGGCTGCCCGTAAGAGCCACAGGCCCCTAACACGACCTGGTCCTGGGCCATGTGACAGCGTTTCCTGACGGGGACCGGGATGTGCCCAACAGTGCTAGGTTCAGGCACAACCTCCTCCACACCACTGAACACGTCTCCTCCTGTGCCTGCTGCTGGCGCAGGTCCAGGGCCTGGCCCCTAGAGCCCCTCGTGGGCATGGAGCAGGCACACACCTGTGCTTTCTGCCTGTACAAATCCCACTGAAAATGGTGACAAAAGGTCCTTTCTCACGCCCTCTGCTTTCTGGCACACTCTCCCCGGCACCAGCCAGCTCAGGCCACAGCTGTACAGAGCACTTCCTGTCTCCCCAGGCACCTACTTCCTGTTTGTACCTTCCACACCAGATGTGCCCTTGGAAGACTCCACACTGCTTTTATCCTGGATTCTTTGTTCTCCTTTGGTTTGCAGATAACACAACAGGAAATGACTCCTTATCGCGAGGGAGGTGACAGACACAGGATCCGGGCTGTGCTCACACACGCATGCACACACGCACATACGTGCACACACGCACAAGCCAAGCTACACGCTGTAAGGGCACACCTCACAGTGAGCTTCCCTAACGACTATTGGCGAATGCTCCCAGGTGGACTCCGACACACAGAGAGGTGGACTTCGGAGGAATTTAGCGAACTCTGTCCGGTGTCACTAAGTGCCAGCCTGTGGTGGTAACCACACCATTCCCTCCAGACACGTGTTTACAGCCCCAGACAGCGTGGGGAAGGGTGGAGAGCTTGGTGCTGGGGGTGGAGGCCGGGGCCCCTCAGCGTTACCTCAAGCAGATGGCAAGCTAAGGTAGCAGGGCTGGCTTGATATTCACAGGGGTCTCCCCAAGGCCCTCCTGGGGTACCCCAGAACAGCTGTGCTACGTAGTTATTACCGTGGACACAGGCCCGGCCAGGAGGATGGCCGAGACCACTCCGCTCTGCGGCCAGAGCACGGGAGTGGGGCGGGGCCCAGCTGACTTCAACCCTGGTACCCACAGCTTTGGCTTGGAGTGCCTTTCCTGCCTGCTCCTCTCTCCCCACCCCTCCCGGCCCGACATACAAAGGCTGGATGATCCTTCTCTTTGTCTTTCCTGCAAAGCTGAGCTCAGACGATTCCCAAATTGTCTTTCTGTAGCTCTAACCCCCAGCCCCACAGGAGGGCTCAGCAGGCTGCCACGCAGTACAATTCCCCTCTGTGGGGAGGAGGAACAGGGCAAGTCCAGTGCTCTCAGGAGAAGCAAGCTTTGCCCAACTGGGCAAAGCACCGTGACCTCCCCATGAGCTTCATGTCAACATGCTCAAGGACAGGGGAGGCTGACTGCAGGGGGCGGGCTCCCGCCCCTGGCAGTGACCACAGGACCACAGGCACTCTCCCACTGTGTGGGACAGCAGGGGGCTGCAGTTGGGAACGGGCTGGACTTTCCAAAGGCATTTACAAGCACTCTTCACAGAGTCCAGACACGCATGTGCAACTCACAAGCAGGCCTAGAATATGTAGGAAAGAGACGCGAGAGAAGGAGGCAGCAGAGAGGGGGCCAGGGACTCTGTTAGCAAGCCAGCCAGTGGCGTGAACCGTGCTGCTCGCCCACATGTGCCTGTGCGTACCTTCCGACGGGTGTAGGGTGAGTGCCGTGGCACATACCATCAGTGACTCCAAAATCCCCCGCCGAGGGCCGGCTCTCACAGCATCAGAGGCTGACTGGGGACGAGTTAATGAAAGTAAAATTAGACCGGTGTTGTGAGTTCTCTGAGTTCTTTAGTTCTGATCCGCTGTCAATGTAGCTTTCAGCGCTCGCCCACAACTTAGCCAGATCTCCCTGAGGAGTGAAGATGATTGGCGTACAGGAGCACGGAGCCTAATGCAAGCAAAGCGAAGTGTAGGTGCGGGGAAACTGGACGATCAGCACAGCAGCACTCGCCCACAACTTAGCCAGATCTCCCTGAGGAGTGAAGATGATTGGCGTACAGGAGCACGGAGCCTAATGCAAGCAAAGCGAAGTGTAGGTGCGGGGAAACTGGACGATCAGCACCTTCCGCATAGTTCATAACGTGGCCTGTCAGCCAGCGACGTGTCCTTGTTGTAACATTCGACACATCCCGGGTGGCAGGCACTTGCCTCGGGACCGGAGGGCGCACCCCCACAGTGCTCACAACGTCGGTGGTTACTCCGTGCGTGTGTGTTAGCTGGCTCCAACAGAGCTTGGCTCCCATCAGCCACGACACTGAGAATCGTGCCAACATGTTGCAACGCACGGACCTGCTGTGCTTTGAAATATTTATGCCTCGGCTTGGGTAGATACATAAAAACACATGTGTAGATGATTTAATCACTTGGCACATGGCAGTGTCCCCTCAGGTACAGGAGAGATCAGCTTTGGAAACCATGCCCTTGACCAGCAGCCTGCTCAAGGATCAGGTTGGTCATCTCTGGTGGGAAGTGCAGCAGCACCGCTGAGGTCAGTGGCCCTGTGGCCAGGGGCTTCCTCCCAAGATCAACGACACAGCACTGCACTGGACATCCCTGACCTGCCGTCCACGTGGCACTCTCTCCCTGTACCTTCCCCGGCACGGTGACCACCTGCCACGCTGGCATCCTGAGAAAGGGAGGTAGGTGAGAACCTACCTGCGCATGTCCCACTTCGGCACCCCGCCCTCGGTGGGTGGGGAGAAGTACATCGCTGAAGAAGTGAGCCCACCCCCCGCCCCCGGCCCCCGGCCCCCTGGCTTTGGCTCTCAGCGTGGAGCCACACAGCTGACCTGTCCTGCTTGGGCAGCCCTGGTGCCCCTGCCTCCGCATCTTGCTGCATGCTTGAGAGGGTGTGTCCTAGTGGGCTCTCTCGCGCCCCCTTCTGGAATGTCCCTCCTGTCCATCCTGGCTTCTCCATTGGATTCTGCTTACCATGGGCGGGAGCAAATATTCACTTTCACAGTTGATTTAAGATACCCTTTGCTCTGCCCAAGTCTATCTTTGAGCTTCTAGATTCTCTAACTTACAAAAACTTCCTTCATTTCTTTTTATTTTATTTTATTACAAAGTCAGATATACAGAGAGGAGGAGAGACAGAGAGGAAGATCTTCCATCCGATGATTCACTCCCCAAGTGAGCCGCACCGGCCGGTGCACGCAGATCCGATGCCGGGAACCTGGAACCTCTTCCAGGTCTCCCACGCGGGTGCAGTGTCCCAATGCATTGGGCCGTCCTCGACTGCTTTCCCAGGCCACAAACAGGGAGCTGGATGGGAAGTGGAGCTGCCGGGATTAGAACCGGCGCCCATATGGGATTCCGGGGCGTTCAAGGCGAGGACTTTAGCCACTAGGCCACGCCGCCGGGCCCAACTTCCTTCATCACAATTCAGAGTCTCCTAACTTTCCTCCAAGTGCTTTTTATGCTCATGTTGTTGATATTCTTTAAATGTTTATATTTTTAAAATTCTTTAACCCAAACACTTCCTTGGATTTTATTTGTAGTGGGAATTGGAAATAGAATGTAATTTCTCTACAGATACTGTGTTAGGCATACCAACTGCTTAAAGAATTGTCTTGTCCTCCCTGAATTGAAAAAATCACCTTTAGTTTCTCAAATCCCCGTCCCCATCGGGGGCTGTGTCTCGTCTCCTGGCTGCTTTCACTGTCCTTTTGTTTGCCCCAATGGCAATACCATAGCAGACTTTTTTTCCTCATTAAAATGTGTTTTAATGGATCTCAAAATGCTGTGGCAGATTTCTGGGTCACGTTGTTTCCATTCAAAAGTAATGATTTAAAACAAACAAAAGCAATGAATTAAGGCTGATCCACAAAGATTTGACTGGTCCACACAGCATTCTTCTCTCCTTTGCAAGATCGCAGGAAGTGATGTTTTTCTCAGTCTATCACCAGTGAACTGAGACAGTCCATGGAGATGCAGCGTCCACCACTGGCTAAGCTGGGGCTGGCCGGTGTTGGGGTGACGCTCACAGCCCACCGGCTAAGCCGGGGCTGGCCGGTGTTGGGGTGACGCTCACAGCCCACTGGCTAAGCCGGGGCTGGCCGGTGTTGGGGTGACACTCACAGCCCACCGGCTAAGCCGGGGCTGGCTGGTGTTATGGGGGACACAGCCCACTGGCTTGCTGGGCAGATCATGGGACTCGGCTGGCTTCAGTAGCCTTCCAGGCCATCGCTTGAGTCACTCCCACAGCACCTGTCGGTTTGTCTTGAACTACAGAAGCCACAGGAGGGCCACAGGAGAAGCTCCCTGTGCACGCGGGCCTGCCAGGAGCCACCCCTTCCAGCTCCACAGCTCCACAACCACCAGCTTTTTCTCTTGGGTCAACGGGGCAGGGCAGAGGCAGCCCTAAGCTGGCCAGCGGTCAGGCCGATCCCCTGAGCAGCGTTGCCAGCTGCCTGCAGTGGTGGATCGGCTTTGCCAGGACGAACATCTTTGACAGACACTCAAAGCTGCAGGCTCAATCCCCAGGAACTCCAGTGGTGCCAGGATTGGAGCAACGGTGGCCACCATGCCAGCTGAGAGCAGCAGGCTCTGCTGAGCCTTGGCAGGACCCCCCCCACTGAGTGTGCAGAGTTCTTGCGAGCTTGAACCAGCTGGGAGAAGGAATACTTGCAGCCACGTGGGTTCCACCAGCATGGCCATCTTTGTGGGTCACTTTGGCTTCCTTGAGCAAGGCAGAGCAGCACTGGGCTCCTCCAGCATGGTGTCCCTGTTCCAAACAGAAACTGACACAAATGCTATCGGGTCCGAATTCTAGCCAATTTTCTTCAGATGTCCTACCACCTTTACAGTTTCCTCTGCCTCTTCTGGCTGTGGGGTGGCTCTGTGGAATCCATTTTGCTGACATCAACAATGAGTAATTACAGACAGTGTGAGCCAGAAGGGCGTGCTTTCGGGCCCGCCCGGTCTCAGCCACCACCTTTAAACTCAGTGACACCGCCTCTGGCCAGCAGCCTGAGGTGTGAACACAGTCACGTCCTGGAGGAGTGTCCGAGTCGCGGGGCCTTGGTGACCGTCATGGGCTTCTGCTGAGTCGTGGGGCCTCAGTGACGGCCGCACGGTTCCTGCCGAGTCATGGGCCCTTGGTGACTGTCACGGACTTGTTACTAATGCTGGTGCTACTCTCCTACTGAGGACCCACTTTCCACTTCTCCAGGGCCAAGCATACGTGAGGGCTCCTGTTGCCCGGGGGCTCGTTTTTGCACCCCAGTCTGAAGCTGCATGGCCAATGACGGCCTTGCCCCGATCCTGTCCCTTCACCGTTTGCCTTCATTTAGTGTTGGTTTTGGTGATATTTACGTTCTGGTGGCAAACTCACCATTTGCTTCATTTTTTAAGTTTATTTGGTAGACAATGTTACTCAAAGAGCTGGCTCACTCCCCGAATGGTCGCTGGTTGGGGCTGTCCCAGCCACACCTAAGAAGTGTGAAGTATCCGGTTCTTCCTGAAAGGTCATTTTACAAGGCACAGAAAAGCTGTTAACACACACATGCACACACAGAGGCATGCACACAGAGATGCATGCGTCCACGTGCAGACACACATGTGCACACAGAAGCCTTGGCTACAGGGAGTTCATCCTCTCCTGTTTCCCAAGAATGACACAAGCAGGAGAGGGTTGTTTGTAATATTGGAAATCGACAATCACATGAAAAACCAGCTAAAACAGATTTTCAACCTAGTGTAAATCCACTTAGTAGCAACATTACTGAAATAGGACACAATTACTATCTGATAAGAGTGAGGTGGGATATACAATTAAACACATAAACTGAAAGCATATAAAAATACAGGGAAAAGCACAGATGGTCCAGACGTAAGCATTGCCGGCTCCCCGAGTCATGAGTCAGCGTTTCCAAACTTTTTGCAGTGTCATCGTGTATTTAGCCACTTTTGCAAGTCAGCAGGTAGACTGTGGCCCTTGGGGTCAGCAGCGGGCTGAGATGCCAGCATCCCCACGGCAGGGCCACTTCTCTGCCCTGACCCCAGCTGTTGCCACTGCAGCCACGTGGAGCACGAACTAGCACATGGAAGATTCTCTATGGCTCTCACCTGCCCCCGCACCTACGCCCACGATTTGCCTTTCAGATAAATACATCTTCACACACACACACACACACACACACACACGAAAAGAAAGTGTTCCAGTCAGGATTAAAAGCAATGGCAACCGGCTTAGTTTCTGCATTGTTTCCTCTGGAAGGCAGGGACTAGTACACCCGTGCGCTGCGTGTGCTGTGCGCCTGCGGGGAGCCGGTGCGCCCCTCCGCCAGCTGACTCTGCTGTGTGAGGGTGTTTAGCTGCTCCCTGGCATCTGAGGCCTTCTTGAAGTACAAAGACTAGCTTCAACCCAATTAAGGCCACATTATCCCTTTTCTCATTAACAAAATTCAGCATAGCGAAAATTCCCCATGTCTCATCACTTATTTTCAAATGAGCAAGAGCCTGCATTCATTAAAATAAACAAATGTGAGGTAACTGTGACTGTCCATGGTAACAGGTTTCCAGCCCCTCCTCAGCGGAACACGATTTATACCTGCACCTCGGCGGGGGTGCTGTGGGCATGTTACACCATGTATCTGCATTTCATGATGGCCCTACAAAGGTGGGGTTTTTCAGGTTTTTTTTTTTTTTGAAAAAAAGTTTATTGGAAAGGCAGATCTACAGAGAGAAAGAAAGACACAGAGGTCTTCCGTCTGCTGGTTCACTCCCCAAGTGACCACAACAGCCAGAGCTGAACTGATCTGAAGCCAGGAGCCAGGAGCCAGGCGCTTCTCCTGGGTCTCCCACCTAGGTGCAAAGTCCCAAGGCTTTGGGCTGTCCTCTGCCTTCCCAGGCCACAAGCAAGGAGCTGGATGGGAAGCGGGGCCGCCTGGACACCAATCGGCGTCCATGCGGGATCCCAGTGCTTAAGGGCAGATTAACCAATTGAGCCATCGCGCCTGGCTGGAATTTCCAGCTCTAATGCAGTGATAGGAAATCGGGTTTAGGGAACTGAGACCTGTTCACACTCACACCCAGGCATGTCTACACGGCCATTCCTTCACGCAATCCAAACTCCAGCATGTCTCTGCTCCAGGACACAGTGTTGCCAACGCTGGGCCCAGACTCCGTGGGCTCCCTCTGGTTGGGGCTCCCAGACCCACACATGTGAGAAGCTCCCAGGCTTTGGTCATCCTCTTAACCCAGGGCTCTCCAGGGTGTGTCAACGAGCTGGAACCAGTGCAGTGGTCACCCTCACTGGGGGCTTCACGCATCTGCGTTCCCAGCAGGCTCCAAGGGAGGCTAGGGCCACACCTTGGGGGACAGGGCCGGGGCATGCAGTTGGCAGCAAGCCACATGGTGCAGGACAGGCAGGTCAGCTGCAGCCGCTTCATTTGACCCTGAAATCCTGACCTGGAGGGAGAGGTGGGAGTGAGGCGTGCAAAGTGAGCAGAGCCTCCCCCCAGGAGTGGACACGGGGAGAGGAAGAGGCGCCCCAGGAGTGGACACGGGGAGAGGAAGAGGCGCCCAGGAGTGGACACGGGGAGAGGAAGAGGCGCCCAGGAGTGGACACGGGGAGAGGAAGAGGCGCCCAGGAGTGGACACGGGGAGAGGAAGAGGCGCCCCAGGAGTGGACACGGGGAGAGGAAGAGGCGCCCAGGAGTGGACACGGGGAGAGGAAGAGAAGAGGTCCTGCTATTTTTAATTCTATGGCAGCCTAAATAGATTCTCAAGCCGCCGCATTCTGCAGACACCACTCCCACCCATCCTTGGAG